>NC_068432.1:24619619-24944619 GCF_023373465.1 Oncorhynchus keta
AGAAAAGAGAGTAGAGGAGGAGGGAGAGTATGAAGTAGAGAGAGAGGAGGAGGAGGGAGAGTATGAAGCAGAGAGAGAGGAGGAAGAGGGAGAGTGGAGGGAGAGTAGAGTGGGGGAGAGTATGAAGCAAAGAGAGTAGAGGAGGAGGGAGAGTATGAAGCAGAGAGAGAGGAGGAGGAGGGAGAGTATGAAGCAGAGAGAGAGGAGGAAGAGGGAGAGTAGAGGAGGAGGGAGAGTATGAAGCAGAGAGAGAGGAGGAAGAGGGAGAGTAGAGGAGGAGGGAGAGTATGAAGCAGAGAGAGAGGAGGAAGAGGGAGAGTGGAGGGAGAGTAGAGGAGGGGGAGAGTATGAAGCAAAGAGAGTAGAGGAGGAGGGAGAGTATGAAGCAGAGAGAGAGAGGAGGAAGAGGGAGAGTAGAGGAGGAAGAGGGAGAGTAGAGGAGGAGCAGGGAGAGTATGAAGCAGAGAGAGAGGAGGAAGAGGGAGAGTAGAGAAAGAAGAGGGAGAGTAGAGGAGGAGCAGGGAGAGTATGAAGCAGAGAGAGAGGAGGAAGAGGGAGAGTAGATGAGGGAGAGTATGAAGCAGAGAGAGAGAGGAGGAGGAGGGAGAGTATGAAGCAGAGAGAGAGGAGGAAAAGGGAGAGTAGAGGAGGAGGGAGAGTATGAAGCAGAGAGAGAGGAGGAAGAGGGAGAGTGGAGGGAGAGTAGAGGAGGGGGGAGAGTATGAAGCAGAGAGAGAGGAGGAGGAGGGAGAGTATGAAGCAGAGAGAGAGGAGGAAGAGGGAGAGTAGAGGAGGAGCAGGGAGAGTATGAAGCAGAGAGAGAGGAGGAAGAGGGATAACTGCCCCAAGTCCCACCATTCACCCTTGTACCACACAGCCTGGGCCTAAAGTGACAGTGGCAGGGTGTTGGAGTTGTTTTAAAAGTGGTAGGAATTTACAGTATATCTGTTCCAGAGCTTGTAATGGATTACAACAAAAATGGGCGGGGTTGACCATCTTGATTAACTGAGGCGCTATTACAATGTTGCACGCAGCGGCAAAAAATGCGGCAAAAAAAAAATGGTGGAAGTATGGGTTTTGGGGGATGCTCAACATTGCCATCATAAATTATACATTGTCTGGGGTACTCTGCAAAGGCCCATTCTCAGAAGCCGCGGGTGCTGTTCCCAGAAGGCATTCAAAATGCAGCATGTGCATTCACTTTGTGATATGGCTACAGTGGCAGGAAGAGGGGAGACAAGAGTGTGGCACCCGGGTGTGTGGACCAAGTTGTAACTCAGGTGAAGTTTGAAGGGCGCAAGAGAGCGTGTGTGGTGTGCATTCGGAGTGGACGCAGGGCAAAGTGTGGGAGATGTGTACAAAACCTCCTTTGGGTGTTCTACGTGTTCTGTGCCACTTGCAGGATGGGGCCCCCAGAAGTTGTAGGCTAAATGCAAACACTTAAGCGACAGTGTGAAATACAGTATGAATTCGTCCTACAAATCTTTTATTGTCTCTGAACAGTTGTTTTGTATCTTCTTTATCTGTGTATTTATCTGTGTCTTTATCTGTGTCTTTATCTGTGTCTTTATCTGTTGCATTCAAAGAATTGTTGTCGAAGTAGGTTACTCTTTCCACATTTTGTGTCAGGCCTGGTCTGTACCAAATCTTATTAGAGAGGTTACTGTAATAGGTCTGGGTGTAGCTGGTGCAGTGGAGTCAGGCGCAGGACAACAGAGATGACTAATACACGTACATTTACTCAAGACTTTCAAATACAAGTCGATAATACCGAGCCCACAATACAGACCGTAAATACAACAAAGAAAAACCATGGGGAAAACAGACGGTTAAATAATGAACATGTAATTGGGGAATTGAAACCAGGTGTGTAAAACAAAGACAAAACAAATGGAAATGAAAAGTGGATCGGCGATGGCTAGCAGGCCGGTGACGTCGAACGTCGCCCGATCAAGGAGAGGGACCGACTTCGGTGGAAGTCGTGACAGTTACCTACATTTTGAAACAGTCTCTGAATAGTTGTTTGTATTTTTACATTGTTACAGAAGTAAGATTCGTTGTCAAACAAATAGCCTACTTTGTGTGGGTTTTGAAATACTTTCTGAATATTGTCCTCATGTTACATTTTGGATAATTATATTTATGTATATGTAAAATAAATAAATACATTATACTTGGTACATTTTGAGTGGGTAATTTAGTCAAATTTACTACAATTTAAATACTATAGTTTTTTTGTTCTGTTAATTGATTTTTTGATAGTGTGTATTTACACAATTGAAGACAATATGAGTGTTATTCCTATTGACATGAATGTGGTGTCATATTAAAGAAGAGGTTGTGCTCTTTAAAACTAAGCTAACTTGTGATTGTCATTTGTTCTGTTTATTTGAAATATGTGACAAAATTAGCTTTATCTTGAAATGTTTCAGTAATTTACAGTATCATTCTATAATTCAATTAGGGTCTAAAGTGTTAATTGATACGGTGTATACCTTCACGACACTACTTTGGTAGTGGGGAATAAGAAGCGAGTATATGTAATTCCCACTAAAAAACAAGTGACTATACAGTAGTGCAGAGTGATTGGTGCTTTTTGAGATCAATTAAATTTCGGGTTTAGATTTTCTTTTCGTACATTAAATGCACAATGCATTATGTGGGTTAAATGCTGTAACAACACAGAATAAAACAATTAATACAAGCCCAATGATAGTAGTGACTGTCATTACTTCAAAACACTTATTAACCATCATTTATTCACATTATTTGACTTTATTAAAATATTTCGGTTATTGTGTATATTACATTTGATAACTTATTTCATTCCATGTCATCATTTAATCTCTATAGATATGCTGCCTATGTTGTCTGACAAAATCACTATTTTAGTATGAAACAACTGTTCTATCCCTCTTAATCGCGCATTCTTCTGTCAGACGTAAAATAAACACATACCGGACCAGTCGGCATGCAATGGATTATGGTCATTGTAGTTAATTACCATGTTTTCAGCTATAAACTATGTGGAAAATTGTCCTGTTGGAAACTACAACTCCCTATTACGTCGCACAGTAACTTGATCGCACTTGATCTGATTTATCACTACAGAAACTGTGCATTGAGCTCACACAAGAAAAAAAAACAGACCATCAATTAGTTGTTAAAAAAATGAACAATAACCGACTTTTAACCGTCGGTTAATGCGCAACACTAATATACAGCGTATACCCTCCACTCTCCTGGCTGTCAGGGCTCTTTTATATTAGCTGACTCTGATCTAGCAGTCACTCTCCTGGCTGTCAGGGCTCTTTTATATTAGCTGACTCTGATCTGGCAGTCACTCTCCTGGCTGTCAGGGCTCTTTTATATTAGCTGACTCTGATCTGGCAGTCACTCTCCTGGCTGTCAGGGCTCTTTCATATTAGCTGACTCTGATCTAGCAGTCACTCTCCTGGCTGTCAGGGCTCTTTTATATTAGCTGACTCTGATCTGGCAGTCACTCTCCTGGCTGTCAGGGCTCTTTTATATTAGCTGACTCTGATCTAGCAGTCACTCTCCTGGCTGTCAGGGCTCTTTTATATTAGCTGACTCTGATCTAGCAGTCACTCTCCTGGCTGTCAGGGCTCTTTTATATTAGCTGACTCTGATCTAGCAGTCACTCTCCTGGCTGTCAGGGCTCTTTTATATTAGCTGACTCTGATCTGGCGGTCACTCTCCTGGCTGTCAGGGCTCTGTTATATTAGCTGACTATGATCTGGAAGTCACTCTCCTGGCTGTCAGGGCTCCTTTATATTAGCTGACTCTGATCTTGCGGTGTTCTTCATTTAGCTCTTTCTCTATGGCACCCAGTCTTCT
Source organism: Oncorhynchus keta (assembly GCF_023373465.1). Classification (NCBI taxonomy): domain Eukaryota; kingdom Metazoa; phylum Chordata; class Actinopteri; order Salmoniformes; family Salmonidae; genus Oncorhynchus; species Oncorhynchus keta. The sequence goes on from NC_068432.1 coordinate 24,623,478, forward strand.
CTCTATGGCATCCAGTCTTCTCTCTATGGCACACAGTCTTTCTCTATGGCACACAGTCTCTCTCTATGGCATCCAGTCTTCTCTCTATGGCACACAGTCTTTCTCTATGGCACACAGTCTCTCTCTATGGCACACAGTCTCTCTCTATGGCACCCAGTCTCTATCTATGGCACACAGTCTCTCTCTATGGCATCCAGTATCTCTCTATGGCATCCAGTCTTCTCTCTGTGGCACCCAGTCTCTCTCTATGGCACCCAGTCTCTCTCTATGGCACCCAGTCTCTCTCTATGGCACCCAGTCTCTCTCTATGAGGCATCCAGTCTTCTCTCTATGGCACCCAGTCTCTCTCTATGGCACCCAGTCTCTCTCTATGGGGCATCCAGTCTTCTCTCTATGGCACCCGGTCTCTCTCTATGCCACACAGTCTCTCTCTATGGCATCCAGTCTTCTCTATGCCACCCCGTCTCTCTCTATGGGGCATCCAGTCTTCTCTCTATGGTACCCGGTCTCTCTCTATTTCACCCAGTCCCTCTCTATGGCACCCAATCTCTCTCTAGGGCACACAGTCACTCTCTATGGCACCTCTTTTCTCTCTATGGCATCCAGTCTTCTCTGTATGTCATTCAGTCTTCTCTCTGTGGCACCCAGTCTCTCTATGGCACCCAGTCTTCTCTTTGGCACCCAGTCTCTCTATGGCACCCAGGCTCTCTATGGCACCCAGTCTCTCTATGGCATCCAGTCTTCTCTCTATGGCATCCAGTCTTCTCACCCAGTCTTCTCTCTATGGCATCCAGTCTTCTCTATGGCATCCAGTCTTCTCTATGGCACCCAGTATTCTCTCTATGGCATCCAGTCTTCTCTCTGTGCCCCCAGTCTCTCTATGGCACCCAGTCTCTCTATGGCATCCAGTCTCTCTCTATGGCATCCAGTCTTCTTTGACACCCAGTCTCTCTATGGCACCCAGTCTTCTCTCTATGGCATCCAGTCTTCTCTATGGCATCCAGTCTTCTAGGGCACACAGTCACTCTCTATGGCACCCCTTTTCTCTCTATGGCATCCAGTCTTCTCTCTATGGCACACAGTCATGGCACAGTCTCTCTCTATGGCACCCAATCTCTCTCTATGGCACACAGTCTCTCTATGGCACCCAATCTCTCTCTAGGGTCACTCCATGGCACCTCTTTTCTCTCTATGGCATCCAGTCTTCTGTATGTCATTCAGTCAGGCACCCAGTCTCTCTATGGCACCCAGTCTTCTTTTGGCACCCAGTCTCTCTATGGCATCCAGTCTTCTCTCTCACCCAGTCTCTATGGCACCCAGTCTCTCTATGGCATCCAGTCTTCTCTATGGCATCCAGTCTCTTTGGCACCCAGTCTCTATGGCACCCAGTCTTCTCTCTATGGCATCCAGTCTTCTCTCTATGGCATCCAGTCTTCTCTATGGCACCCAGTCTTCTGGCATCCAGTCTTCTCTCTATGGCATCCAGTCTCTCTCTAGGGCACACAGTCACTCTCTATGGCACCCCTTTTCTCTCTATGGCATCCAGTCTTCTCTATGGCACACAGTCTCTCTCTATGGGGCATCCAGTCTTCTCTATGGCACCCGGTCTCTCTCTATGCCACACAGTCTCTCTCTATGGCATCCAGTCTTCTATGCCACCCCGTCTCTCTATGGGGCATCCAGTCTTCTCTCTATGGTACCCGGGCCTCTCTCTATTTCACCCAGTCCCTCTCTATGGCACCCAATCTCTCTAGGGCACACAGTCACTCTCTATGGCACCTCTTTTTCTCTCTATGGCATCCAGTCTTCTCTGTATGTCATTCAGTCTTCTCTCTGTGGCACCCAGTCTCTCTATGGCACCCAGTCTTCTCTTTGGCACCCAGTCTCTCTATGGCACCCAGGCTCTCTATGGCACCCAGTCTCTCTATGGCATCCAGTCTTCTCTCTATGGCATCCAGTCTTCTCTTTGGCACCCAGTCTTCTCTCTATGGCATCCAGTCTTCTCTCTATGGCATCCAGTCTCTCTCTATGGCACCCAGTATTCTCTCTATGGCATCCAGTCTTCTCTCTGTGGCCCCCAGTCTCTCTATGGCACCCAGTCTCTCTATGGCATCCAGTCTTCTCTCTATGGCATCCAGTCTTCTCTTTGACACCCAGTCTCCCTATGGCACCCAGTCTTCTCTCTATGGCATCCAGTCTTCTCTCTATGGCATCCAGTCTCTCTCTAGGGCACACAGTCACTCTCTATGGCACCCCTTTTCTCTCTATGGCATCCAGTCTTCTCTCTATGGCACACAGTCTCTCTCTATGGCACACAGTCTCTCTCTCTATGGCACCCAATCTCTCTCTATGGCACACAGTCTCTCTCTCTATGGCACCCAATCTCTCTCTAGGGCACACAGTCACTCTCTATGGCACCTCTTTTCTCTCTATGGCATCCAGTCTTCTCTGTATGTCATTCAGTCTTCTCTCTGTGGCACCCAGTCTCTCTATGGCACCCAGTCTTCTCTTTGGCACCCAGTCTCTCTATGGCACCCAGTCTCTCTATGGCATCCAGTCTTCTCTCTATGGCACCCAGTCTTCTCTTTGGCACCCAGTCTCTCTATGGCACCCAGTCTCTCTATGGCATCCAGTCTTCTCTCTATGGCATCCAGTCTTCTCTTTGGCACCCAGTCTCTATGGCACCCAGTCTTCTCTCTATGGCATCCAGTCTTCTCTCTATGGCATCCAGTCTCTCTCTATGGCACCCAGTCTTCTCTCTATGGCACCCAGTCTTCTCTCTATGGCATCCAGTCTTCTCTCTATGGCATCCAGTCTCTCTCTAGGGCACACAGTCACTCTCTATGGCACCCCTTTTCTCTCTATGGCATCCAGTCTTCTCTCTATGGCACACAGTCTCTCTCTATGGCATCCAGTCTTCTCTTTGGCACCCAGTCTCTATGGCACCCAGTCTTCTCTCTATGGCATCCAGTCTTCTCTCTATGGCATCCAGTCTCTCTCTATGGCACCCAGTCTTCTCTCTATGGCACCCAGTCTTCTCTCTATGGCATCCAGTCTTCTCTCTATGGCATCCAGTCTCTCTCTATGGCACCCAGTCTTCTCTTTGGCACCCAGTCTCTATGGCACCCAGTCTTCCCTCTATGGCATCCAGTCTTCTCTCTATGGCATCCAGTCTTCTCTTTGACACCCAGTCTCTCTATGGTACCCAGTCTTCTCTCTATGGCATCCAGTCTTATCTCTATGGCATCCAGTCTCTCTCTAGTGCACACATTCACTCTATATGCCACCCCTTTTCTCTCTATGTCATCCAGTCTTCTCTCTATGGCACACAGTCTCTCTCTATGGCACACAGTCTCTCTCTCTATGGCACCCAATCTCTCTATGGCACCCAGTCTCTCTCTATGGCACCCAGTCTCTCTGTGGCACCCACTCTCTCTGTGGCACCCATTCCCTCTCTATGGCACCCAGTCTCTCTCTATGGGACCCAGTCTCTCTATATGTCACTCAGTCCCTCTCTATGCCACCCAGTCTCTCTCTATGCCACACAGTCTCTCTCTGTGCCACCCATTCTTCTCTCTATGGCATCCAGTCTTCTCTGTATGGCACCCAGTCTCTCTATGCCACCCAGTCTTCTCTCTATGGCATCCAGTCTTCTCTGTATGGCACCCAGTCTTCTCTCTATGGCATCCAGTCTCTCTCTATGACACACAGTCTCTCTCTATGGCACCCAGTCTCCTCTCTATGGCATCCAGTCTTCTCTGTATGTCATTCAGTCTTCTCTCTGTGGCCCCAGTCTCTCTATGGCATCCAGTCTTCTCTCTATGGCACCCAGTCTTCTCTTTGGCACCCAGTCTCTCTATGGCACCCAGTCTTCTCTCTATGGCATCCAGTCTCTCTCTATGGCACACAGTCTCTCTCTATGGAACCCATTCTCTCTCTATGGTACCCAGTCTTTCCTATGACACCCAGTCTTCCTATGACACCAGTCTCTCTCTATGACACCAGTCTCTCTCTGTGGCCCCCAGTCTCTCTATGGCACCCAGTCTCTCTATGGCATCCATTCTTCTCTCTATGGCACCCAGTCTTCTCTTTGGCGCCCAGTCTCTCTATGGCATCCAGTCTTCTCTCTATGGCACCCAGTCTTCTCTATGGCACCCAGTCTCTCTATGGCATCCAGTCTCTCTATGGCACACAGTCTCTCTCTATGGAACCAAGTCTCTCTCTATGGTACCCAGTCTTTCCTATGACACCCAGTCTCTCTCTATGGGACCCAGTCTCTCTCTATGGTACCCAGTCTTTCCTATGACACCCAGTCTCTCTCTATGGAACCCAGTCTCTCTCTATGGTACCCAGTCTTTCCTATGGCACACAGTCTCTCTCTATGGAACCCAGTCTCTCTCTATGGTACCCAGTCTTTCCTATGGCACACAGTCTCTCTCTATGGCTCACAGTCTCTCTCTATCACTCACAGTATCTCTCTATGGCACACAGTCTCTCTCTGGCACACATTATCTCTCTATGGCACACAGTCTCTCTCTGGCACACATTATCTCTCTATGGCACACAGTCTCTCTCTGGCACACATTATCTCTCTATGGCACACAGTCTCTCTCTATGGGGCAGTCTTTTGAAGATAGATCTCACAAGACATATTTTTAGATGTAAATCCACCCCTAGTCAGTCTGCTCTGGGGGCATGGAGAGACCCTCCCTCTATGACCTTCTAGTCAGTCTGCCCTGGGGGCAGGGAGAGACCCTCACACAGTGACCTTCTAGTCAGTCTGCCCTGGGGGCAGGGAGAGACCTTCCCACCGTGACCTTCTAGTCAATCAGGCCCCAGGGCAGGAAGAGACAGGCTGCTCTGTGGGAACCTAACAGCAGCTTAAATGTCTGAGCAGAGAGAAAAAGAGGAGTGATTCTGCTTCATAGACAGACAGCAGTGAGGAAATGTGTTTGTCTGTGCTGATGCTTTTATTACTGTGTCTGTAGTGATGGGTTTACTACTTTTACTACGTCTGTGCCTGGAGCTGTTCCTACAGACATTAAAGAGTAGAGCAGCTCTGTTAACATGCCCTAAACATAGGGAAAGACTTCTCTGATGCTACAGCCATCTAGCCTGGCGACTCAAACAAAATACTTTCACTGCTCTGTTGTTCACCACATGTTTTAGTCTGACACTGCCATCATTGAAGTCATTTGTGGTGACAAGGGGCACGAGGGGTGTTGCACAAAACAATCGTCTCCAATCAATCAGAGTGTCAAAGCCAATGATGAATTTACTCACGTGTGTTCTGGTTCTGGCTCAATCCATTGGTTTCTGGTCCAATCAGATGGCCACGAATGTGTTCACATTCATTGAAGGGCCAGGTACTCAGATCCAGACTCATTGCGGAAAAGAAACTAACATCCTTGGGTGTGGCCTTGTCATCAGCCATCAGGAATATGTTCAGCTCCTTTTGTTGCTGTCCCACTCTTTTATTGATCTTTTGAACAAAACAGTTCATACAAGGGGATAAGTTATGGTGACTGTTTTCATTGGTCAATTTTTTTCAATACGTATCACAGCTGATATGATATGGCAACACCTCTCTTGGTATTGATTTCATTGATTTGACCATTTAAAAAATAGTACATTCAGTAGTTACATACATTCAGAAAACGATCAAGGATAATACAATCAAGTCACTGACTTATTTCTGTTGTGTAGTCTATCCTTGTTAGTGCATGTCAGGTACACAAATACTCTCTGTAGTGTAAATGTTTATATACAGCCGAGGTATTATCCTCTCGTAGGAGACATGCTGTCTCCTCTCTCCTCCAGCCTCGTGCCACTTAGCTCCTCAGACCCTCTCATGATCATAATATATTATTCGTCTGATCCTCTCACTTCTTTCTCTCCTTTTTTCTTTCTCCTTCTTTGTTTTAATCCTCTGCAGCAGCAACTCTGCCAGGGATAGAGGGAGTGAGAGAGAGGGAGAGAGAGAGAGAGAGTGAGAGAGAGGGAGTGAGAGAGAGGGAGTGAGAGAGAGGGAGTGAGAGAGAGAGAGTGAGAGAGAGAGAGGGAGTGAGAGAGAGAGAGTGAGAGAGAGGGAGTGAGAGAGAGAGAGTGCGAGCGGTAGAGAGAGGGAGAGATATTTGCTTAACCAAATCCTCTAAAAAGGCACCCCCTTCTTTGATCCTCTCCCAAATTTACTGCGTCCGCTTTCATTTGGTCATCTGTCAGTTGGCTGTGCTGCATAGAATGAGATACAGAGAAACAGAGACAATAGTCCATGTCTTACTCCTCTCTGTCTCGCGTGCTATTTTTCCCTGTCACTTTTCCATCTATCTTACTCCCTCACGTTTCTTTCCCTTACTCCCTCTATCTCTCTCACGTCCTCTCATCCCAGTTGAAGTCATGCTGGCACTGGCAGGTGTCTTTTTCAACGTCAGAGATTTGGATGGCACGTCTGTAACTCTGTATGTGTAGGTTAGTGTTCTCAAGAGCTCACGTCTTTGATGGCATGCCAGTGTGAGCCAGGGTTCGCCCTCTTTGTTGGTCACTTGGAGTGCCAAGAACAAATCCAAAATCAACACACTACGGTACAGACAGCATTCTTCTGTAGTATGATAATAATACTGTAAAGTGGTTCAGTTCTATGTTCCACCAGTGAAACAACTTGATTCGTTTTGTGACGATGTCATGTTATGTCTCCATTATATCAGTGACGTCATTTCCCTAACCCCTCCTCCTATTGTATTCCAGCCAGGAGAAGGGTCATGTTAGAGCTTTCCATGGCTCAAAGATGTCATTGTAATCTCCCACAAAAGAGAGAGCTCCTTTTTAATCTTCCTCCTCTTCATTCTCTCTCTCCGCTCCTCTACCCCTCCATTAGCAGGGAAATGGAGTGTTTTGCCCTTTCTCTCTCTCTTCTCGTCCTCCCTCTCCTCCTGCTCTGTTGTGTCATCCATTCAACAGTTCACACACATTCGCTCCTAGAACGGTCCATCCGAGTTAAAATGACACACTCTGTTCTCTCTCTGTCTTTCTCTCCCTCCACAGTGAACACCTGTCGTGCTCGTTCCCCTTCTTCCTCCACGGGGAGAGTAACGTGTGCACCAGCGTGGAGATCAACCAGCACCAGCCTGTCTACCACCTGAGTGACGAGCACCTCACCCTGGCCCAGCAGGCCTCCAGCCCCTTCCAAGGTGGGTGGAGTGGAGTGTACACACGTGCACACACACACACACATGCAGATGCACACAGGCGCACGCATGCAGGCATGCAGACACACACACACACACACGTTTTTTTTTTAACTTTCCGTGTGGGGACCAAACAGTTGATTCCCATTCAAAATCCTATTTTCCATAACCCCTAACCTTAACACCAAACCCCTAATCCTAACTCCTAAACGTAACCCCTAACCCTAATAGTGTTGCACGGTATACCAAAACATTGATACTTTTTTGATACTAGAACATGAAAAACGGTTCGGTACTAGAATTTGGGTTACTTTCGGTACTTCTGTCAAATGTGTCTCACAGAACAACCCTGTCTATCAGCACAGCCAACCCCTCGTTGCTAGCCTGTACTGGGAGTCTGGACTGCATCATGTTAGCTCCCCAATCATGATGCACAGACGCTAACACACTTGTGACACGGCATGTAGAAAGGTTGAAACTGTTCATTACTGTTCGCAAAACAATGTCCATACAGGCTAGAACACTTGTAACGTAACATCCAGTTTTGTAGGCCAACTTTCCTTGCTAGCTGACAGCTAAAGCTAACATTGTTTGTGAAAATATGCAAACCACAATGCAAAACATGCTAATTTCGAAGCTGATTGCCACCAAAAACTTGAATAATTAACTTATTCCGTCATCGTATCCTATTGAATATCCTATTGAAAATGCTATTGTGGATAGGCCTAGGCTACATCTTGATTTGCCCAGTTTACTACTGAAATAAATGATTACCATTATGTAGTTAGATTGGTAAAAACAAAGTCAAATTGATTATATGATTGTATAATTGATTCATTAATCTGTAGATGGCTGTCTCAAAAAAATTGCAAATGTAATGATATTGAACTCAAAAGATGCCCAATGATTGAACAGAGCAGTAGCTGAGTTTATCTCTCTGGATAAAGTGGCATTCAGTGACTTTGGCTAATATGCCTTCTTTATTTGCCATGGTAGCGTTTTGGTATCGAGTAATGTGATGCTAAACTGTGTATCGGTTTCTGGTATCATGACAACACTAAACCCTACTTGTAACCCTTGTTCTGACAAAATGTCTCCAATTATTACTATCCTTGTGTGGACTTCTGGTCTCCACAATGATAATATAACCAAAACACACACACACACACACACACACACACACACACACACACACACACACACACACACACACACACACACACACACACACACACACACACACACACACACACACACACACACACACACACACACACACACACACACACACACACACACACACACACACACACACACACACACACACACACACACACACACACACACACACACACACACACACACACACTGCTCTGTTCTCTCTGCTCTGTGTCGTGTATCTAATAGAAGACAAGGGTAATCCTCAGGTATTAAGAACAGGCCCCTCTTCTCCGCTCCTCTCCTCCGCTCCGCCTCGCTTCATCAAACAGCCTGACAGTAATGATGTGCCACTAGCAGCCCTCACACACCTCTCTCTGTCCCTCCCCCCTCTTTCCCCTTCTTCTGGCTTTTCCCTGTCCTTTTCCTACTCCTCCTCACGTACCCTTCCCAAATACCTCCACCTTTCCCCTGCCACCACCACCTCCCATTCTACTTCTCTTCTTGTTCTCCCTCTCCCTCCACCTTCCTCAACCTCTTCTCCCTCCCTCCTTCTAGCCCTCAGAGGGCTGTCCCCACTAGCTGAGCTCTGCTGCTATAGACATCTGTACAATTAGCGGGGCCCAACGGCAGCAGCAAAAACGGCGCCAGGCAGTGTGTAGAACACAGACACACAGAGAAGTGGGAGAGACTACAGCGCAACAAAAGAGATCCCAACAAAAGAAAGAGAGTGAGAGAGGCTCCCTCACTACAGAGGAGAAGGAGGGGGAGGGAAGCTTGAAGAAGCGATCATTACACCAGGCACAAGGGCTTTGCCTTAGGTTAGGGAACAAAATGCCACCTCCGCTCTTCTCTTCCTCTCAACTCCTCTCTCAGTTAGACTCTGAGTAATTCCTCAGCCCCCCTGCATCCCCTCTCCACCCACCTAATAATGGTGATCACTTTGTCCATTCTCTGATCTGACTGGAGCGCAGCGGCATTGCGGCACAGGGAAAACTAGTTGTGCAGAGCCTGTGGTTTAGCGGTAGGCCTAACACTCCCAGCCAGTCACATATACTCAACTCCTCGCCGCAGACCAGGTTTAATCCCTGTATCCACCCTTCCTACTGTTTTCCCACTTGCCTGTCTCCCCTTCTGTTTCCAGCTGTCTGAATAAAGTGTATAAATTAAATATTCTAATTGTCTTATATTAAAGCCTGCTGGTCTATATAATCAATAGCAGGTTATTGAACATAATTCCAGTAATGGTAGAGAGGGATTGTTTTTTTGCATGGCAGGTCGATAGATAGATAGATCTACACAGCACAGCATAGCACTACACTGTGTGACTCTCTCACTCTGTCTTTAGTCACTAGTGGGGTTGCAAAGGGCCAGAAATGTTTTCCGGTAAATTTCAATGGAAGGTTAATCCCGGGAATTTTGCTTAAATTCATAAAAAAAGTTTTTGTAGGATAAACATAAGGCAATTCTAGGTCTTGTGGCATATTTTGGTTAAACTATCCCCAATTCAATGGAATTGCAACCCTCTGCATGCACAGTGCATTCTTTCATCACATGTACAGCTTATTCTCAAGATCTTGCACACTAATGAGATGCTATTGAGCCCACACTACTACACTGTCTGAGCCAAGGACTACATGTTTTCTGGTATGTTTTGATTACAATACTTGGTGGGGTGAATATATTTTATATGACATACATGATTTTTTGTTAACTAGTAAATAGTAGCCTACAGCAAAGTGTTTAAATAATTTCTAACTTTTTAATTTCTGCTAGTTAGTTTTTGCTACCATGTGGGTTTTTAGCTTGCTTGAGCCTGCTAACTGATGAGTGTTACTTCACCTGTTTCCGTACATGTTTAGTTTTAAAACATGTATTTTAAAAGCAGTTGTTTCATCTAACTGCTTAACTATTTGTCTGTACATGGAATTGTATTTTTATTTATTTTACAATTTTGTTTAGAATCTTTACAGGAAAATGCCACGGGCACTATCTGATGTGTGTAGACATTTCACTGCAGCTAATTTAGAAGGAAAAGCTGTGTACATTTGCAAATACTGTTCCAAATCATATGTGAAGAATGCAACAGAGATGTAGAATCATCTGGCCAAGTGCATAAAGTTCCCTCAGCGCTCACAAGAAGCGACCTCTGACAAAAGTCCCTCTCCTTCTATTTGAGGTGAAAATTATGAATCAGACACCTTATTGATAGCAACAGCTCATGGTCCTCCTGGAATCAGAAGGTTTTTTGACTCAATGGAGGAACGTAGTCAGAGAAATACTGATGAATGTCTTGCTCGAGTTGTGTATGCAACTGGTTCACCTCTGATGCTCACAGGCCATGTGTATTGGAAGAGATTTGTGAATGTTCTTTGCCCGGCTGACACCCCTCCAACCAGACATGCTTTATCTACTCATTTGCTGGATGCAGAGTTCAACAGAGTTCAAGTGAAGATCAAGCAAATCATAGAGAAAGCAGACTATATTGCAATCAACTCTGATGGTTGGTCGAATGTTCGTGGCAAAGGAATAATTAACTACATCATCGCCACCCCTCAACCAGTATTCTACAAGAGCACAGACACAAGGGACAACAGACACACCGGTCTCTACATTGCAGATGAGCTGAAGGCAGTCATCAATGACCTTGGACAACAGAAGTTATTTTCACTGGTGACAGACAATGCTGCAAACATGAAGGATGCTTGGTCTAAAGTGGAGTCCTACCCTCACATCACACCCATTGGCTGTGCTGCTCATGCATTGAATCTGCTCCTCAAGGACATCATGGCACTGAAAACAATGGAGACACTCTACAAGAGAGCCAAGGAAATGGTTAGGTATGTGAAGGTTCATCAAGTAACAGCAGCAATCTACCTCACCAAGCAAGGTCAGAAGAAATAGAGCACCACATTGAAGCTGCCCAGCAACACCCGTTGGGGTGGTGTCATCATGTTACAGTCTCCTGGAGGGGAAGGAGTCCCTTCAAGAAATGGCCATATCACAGTCTGCCGAATGGACAGCCCCATCAAGAGGATCCTCCTGGATGGTGTATTTTGGGAGAGAGTGGTAAGCAGCCTGAAACTCCTGAAACCTATAGCAGTAGACATTGCACTGATTGAGGGAGGCAATGCCATCCTGTCTGATGTTCAGAATCTGCTTGCAGATGTAAGAGAAGAAATCCGTACTGCCCTGCCCACTTCACTGTTGCTCCAAGCAGACGAAACTGCAGTTCTGAAATACATCAAAAAGCGTGAAGACTTCTGCCTGAAACCCATACATGCCACAGCATACATGTTGGACCCCAAGTATGCTGTTAAGAGCATCCTGTCTGGTGCAGAGATCAACAAGGCCTATGGTGTCATCACTACCTTGTCTCGCCACCTTGGCCTGGATGAGGGGAAGGTTCTTGGCAGTCTGGCGAAGTACACTTCCAAGCATGTGCTTTGGGATGGAGATGCAATATGGTAGTCGTACCAACATATCTCATCAGCCACCTGGTGGAAGGGACTTTGTGGATCTGAGGGTCTTTCCCCCGTTGCCTCCATCATCCTCCAAATCCCACCAACATCAGCCGCCTCAGAGCGCAACTGGTCCTTGTTTGGGAACACACACACCAAAGCACGCAACAGGCTGACAAATTGTTGGCCATCCTGGCAAATTTGAGGCTTTATGAGCTTGACAATGAGCCATCCTCAACAAGGTTGGAAAGTGACACTGAAGATGAAGCCTCAGAGTCTAATGTTCAAGAGGTGGACATTGAGGAGGGCCAGGGAGAAGACATGGAAGCCTGAGAGGAAGCCAACCAAAGCGTTAGTTTCTAGACTATAATTTTACAGATATATATTGAAAACGTTTTTGGGAGATGTGATGTATCACTGGGGATCATTCAATATTCCCTTTCTTTTGTTGTTCAGTGAAATCATCTCATATGAAGAGTCAACTCATTTAATTAAAGTTAAATTCGTAACAAATGTTTAAAAAACAATTATATTGGAAGGATTAAATCATTTGCGTTTTATCTCCAAAGCCCCATATACTACCCACCACTGCGACCTCTATGCTCTCGTTGTCTTTGCTAGGTAAAGCCCCGCCTTATCTCAGCTCACTGGTTACCGTAGCAACACCCACCCGTTGCACTCGCTCTAGCAGGTATATTGCACTGGTCATCCCCAAAGCCAACACTTGCTTTGGCCGCCTTTCCTGCCAGTGCTCTGCTGCCAATGACTGGAACAAATTGCAAATATCTCTGAAGCTCTAGTCTTATATATCCCTCTCTAACTTCAAGCATCAGCTGTCAGAGCAGCTTACCGATCACTGTACCTGTACACAACCAATCTGTAAATAGCACACCCGACTACTTCATCCCCATATTATTACTTACCCTCTTGCTCTTTTGCACCCCAGTATCTCTACTTGCACATCATCATGTGCACATATATCACTTTTGTATTAAAGTTGTAATTATGTTTCGCCTCTATGGCCTATTTATTGCCTTACCTCCCTACTCTTCTACATTTGCACACACTGTACATAGATCTTTCGGTTTTTCTTTTTGCCCACAAGGTGTATTTTTATCATTTTTTAAAATCTGATTCTACTGCTTGCATCAGTTATCTGATGTGGAATTTAGTTCCATGTGGTCATGGCTCTATGTAGTACTGTGCACTCCCATAGTCTGTTCTTGACTTGGGGATTGTGAAGAGACCTTTAGTGGCATGTCTTCTGGGGTTTGCATGGCTGTGTGCTAGTAATTAAAACAGAAATCTCGGCACATTCAGCATGTCAACACTTATTATAAAAACAAGTAGTGATGAAGTCAATCTTTCCTCCACTTTGAGCCATGAGAGATTTGCATGCATATTATTAATGTTAGCTCTCTTTGTACATTTAAGGGCCAACCATGCTGCCCTGATATGAGCCAATTGCAATTTTCAGAGGTCTCTCTTTGTGGCACCTGACCACATGACTGAACAGTAGTACAGGTGCGACAAAACTAGATCATGTAGGACCTGCCTTGTTGGTAGTGTTAAAAAAGCAGAGCAGCGCTTTATTATGGACAGAATTCTCCCCATTTTAGCTATTGTTGTATCAACATGTTTTGACCATGACAGCTTACAATCCAGGGTTAGTCCAAGCAGTTTAGTCACCTCAACTTGCTCAAATTCCAAATGACTTATTACAAGATTTAGTTGATGTTTAGGGTTTAGTAAATTATTTGTCCCAAATACAAATGCTTTTAGTTTGATAAATTTAGATCCAACTTATTCCTTGCCATCCATTCTGAAGCTAACTGGAGCTCTTTGTTAAGTGTTGCAGTGATTTCACTCACTGTTGTAGCTGACATGTATAGTGTTAAGTCACCCTCATGCATAGACACACTTGCTTTACTTATGTCATTAGTAAATATTGAAAAAAGTAAGGTGCTTAGACAACTGCCTTGGGGAATTCCTGATTCTACCTGAATTATGTTGGAGAGGCTTCCATTAAAGAACACCCTCTGTGTTCTGTTAGACAACGTTTTATCCACAATATAGCAGGGGGTGTAAAGCCATAACACATAACACACGTTGTTCCATCAGCAGACTACGATCGATAATGTGAAAAGCCACACTGAGGTCTAACAAAACAGCTCCCACTTTTTATAATCAATTTCTCTCAGCCGATCATCAGTCATTTGTGTAAGTGCTGTGCTTGTTGGATGTCCTTCCCTTTAAGTGTGCTGAAAGTCTGTCAATATGTTTCCAGTAAAATAGCCTTGTATCTGGTCAAACATTTTTTCTCCAAAAAGTTTACTTAGGGTTGGTATCAGGCAGATTGGTTGGCTATTTGAGCCAGTAAAGGCGGCTTTACTATTCTTGGGTAGCGGAATTACTTTGGCTTCTCTCCAGGCCTGAGGGCACACACTTTACAGTAGGCTTAGATTGAAGATATGGCAAATAGGAGTGGCGATATAATCCGCTATTATATTTAGTGATTTTCCATCCAAGTTGTCAGACCCCTGTGGCGTGTCAGACAACAATAATTGTTTTACTTCTTCCGCGCTCACTTTACGGAATTCAAAATTACAGTGCTTGTCTTTCATAATTGGATCAGTTATACTTGGATGTGTAGATGTATGGTAGCTCAGGATTAGGTCAAGTCTATCAGATAGTGGACCAGACCCTTAGCTACTGTACTGTACTGCCTCTGCTCTTTTACCAATATAGCAACCTGTCCATAGCATGTATGGGACTTGAGGTGGCAGACTGAAAGACATGCTGCTCTATGTGTTTGATTCCATATTGCACAGGCAAATGGATCAATGGTTTAATGTGGAGTCAATTGTCCTCTGGTCATCAAAGATGTTTATCTTCAATTAAATACAGTGTTTAATGCACTTTGGTGGGACCACTGATGTGACCAGTACTGTATGTCAGAGCACTCCCCATCTTTCAATGGGTAATGTTGTGTGTTTGACATCAGTACAAACCAAAGGCTGAATTCCTAGGCTGTGTGCAAGTGTGTGTTCTAGCCACGAGTTGTGTCTGTTTTAGCAGATTGAGCGTAGCGGCAGATATGGGCTGATGTGTGCTAGTCTCCCTCCCTCTCTCCCCCACCACTCACCTCTGACAGGCTTGGTTTAGTGTGCGGTAGAGCGCTCCAGCCTCTTCAGGATATGACCTCATAAAACAGCGCAGAGTGAATGTAATGAACTCTCAGCCCATTTAACTGATCTGAGCATATTTGACATGTCTTCAGGGAGATGGAGACAGAGAGAGAAGGGGAGATGGAGTGAGGGAGGGAGGGAGGGAGGGAGGGAGGGAGGGAGGGAGGGAGGGAGGGGAGGGAGGGAGGGAGGGAGGGAGGGAGGGAGGGAGGGAGGGGGAGGGAAGGGAGGGAGGGCGGGCGGGATAAAGGAAACATTTCCATAATTGTGTTGGATTTGATCTTTTTCCCCTGCGTTGCTAGATATTTTTTATTTAGTTCCAAATAGAAATGCGCACACAAAGAGAAAGGGTATGTAGTAATCATATCAACAGGAATTAAATTCAAACTCTCTGTGATGTGTAGTGCTTGTGTTTCTGCAATGAAAATGACCTTAGATTATCCTCAATAGTCAATCCATTTCTGCTGAAGTAGTTGTTGGATGTTAGAATGAATGAAGTCCTGGAGTCCTGGCTGAATTGTGTGATCTGGAGTGGACCCCATAGAACATCAGAGGTGTGTATGAGTCAGTCAGTCTGTTTGTTTCCTGTTGTATTCTCTGAAGAAACTGTATGTTCACTCAATTGTCTGGTGAGGTCACCATCCACTTGCTACTTACTATGTCCCCTCCACCCAATCTCAGTGTGGTGGGAAATGAATATAGATTGACCAGCCTTCTTATAAGGTCCTGACCTTGAGTGGCTTGTGTTTAGCTGGCCAGCACCCTGTGTTCTAGATGTTCTCTTTCTCTAATACGCTGTGTTCCCTGTGAGATTGCCTTCTCTTCCCCTCCTCCCTCACGCCCACCAGCCAGCCCCTGTTATGTGGCGAAGGAGGAGAGATGATGAATCCCTGTCTGTCTGTCTGTCTGTCTGTCTGTCTGTCTGTCTGTCTGTCTGTCTGTCTGTCTGTCTGTCTGTCTGTCTGTCTGTCTGTCTGTCTGTCTCTGTCTCTCCATTTCTCTTTCTCTCTCCATTTCTCTTTCTCCCCTTCTCCCTCTCTTCTGGAAACTCCATACTGTCCAGCCAGTGAGCCACTATGCCAGATCAATACTCACAGGGACAGGGCCAAACATTACAACAGCGATTCTCAAGTGATGGGTCGCGGGTGTCTGAGTAAAACAATGATAATACTCCAGTCTGAACTTAAACTTCTAAACAACTACAACCAAGTAGAAAGTAGTAAAAATAATGAAATAATTGAATCTCTGAACTATTTTTCTTCAATCCCCGTATTTCAATATAGAGCTTTTAGCCAGTGCTTTTAGAGCTTATTAATATTCTTCATCAAGAATATGGTCGAAATTGAATTATTTTTAATTATTTCCATAGCTGCTTCAGTTAATATCAATATAGCATTTAAAAAAAAATTAAATGACATTTTGGCTTCTTTTTTTTCCCACAATGCGAATATACAATGCGACTGAAAACGTGCTTTAATTTGGGACAAAACTAGTTGACAACTACTGCACTACAGTAATGAGCACAACTGGAAGTAATGGTCCCCAAACATTCTCCATTTATGCTTCCTTCTCTGTTAATTATTAACCTAAGCTGTGAGGGGGTTGTCCACTCTTTGGTGTCTAGCCCAGATTACTGAAAAAGTACTTTGTGACAACTGCTACTGCAAAAAGGCTTTATTTACATGTGATTGATTGATACCTGGAGCGGCAGGTAACCTAGTGGTTAGAGCGTTGGATTAGTAACCGGAAGGTTGTAAGATCAAATCCCCGAGCTGACAAGGTAAAATTCTGTCATTCTGCCCCTGAACAAGGCTGTCATTGAAAATAAGAATTTGTTCTTAACTGACTTGCCTAGTTAAATAAAATAAAGTGTAGGTGTCTGCTTGGTCAGAATGCTGTCGGCTCTATCATTCTCTACCTCATTGTCTGTGTGTGTTGTGAATCAGTACTTTATACAGCCCTGTGCTGCTGTATGTCTCTGGAAGTGCTTGGCCAGTTGCGCGCTGGTGGAAGAGAGAGAATTGTGTTGGGGAAAGGTCACATTATTAACACTGGATGGGCTGGGATGGAGGGGTGGAAGGAAAATGGATGAAAGGATGCGGGGGGTAATAAATCAGAGAGTGGTTGTAATGGTGGGGGATGTATGCAGGAGGATGGGGGGTATTTATTCTGATGTAACACAGCATCTGAAGTGAGACTGACTGTGTGTGTGTCTCTCTCTCTTTCTCTCCCTCCCTCCAGTCATCCTGAGTCCGTTTGGTCTGAACGGGACTCTGACGGGTCAGTCGTTCAAGCTGTCAGACCCTCCCACCCAGAAACTGATTGAGGAGTGGAACCAGTTCTATCCCATCAGCCCCAGCTCTAAAGACAAGGACAAGCAGGGCTCGCCATCGGAGGACAAGATGGAGGACATGGACTGGGAGGACGACTCCCTGGCCGCTGTGGAGGTCCTTGTCGGTAAGACACACTGAACAGTCTCCCCTAAAAGTCTGCTGTAAGGCAGGGAAGAAAGGATGGAGCTTCAATTCCCTCAGGGATCACATACAAAAAATGTATTCAGATGTGATGTTCCGGGTAGCTAACCGGGAGTGTATGTCTGTCTCTCGGTCCAGGTGGTGTGAGGATGGTGTACCCAGCCTGCTTGGTGCTGGTGCCCCAGTCTGACATCCCAGCTGTGGCCCCCCAGGGTTCCTCCCACTGCACCACCATCTACACGGGTGGACTCCAAGTGCCTGCATCCCAACGAGACCCCGCCATCTCGTCGGTCACCCTCACGCCCCCCACATCACCCGAGGAGGCCCAGACAGGTACAATAAGCAAGCATTTACAAACCTATGGATGTTTATTTAAACAACAGTCTGTATAGTATAGATTATGTAAATAAGATTTACCTTATCAATTATACAATATGTGTCTGGAGAGTTGGTGTGACACTTGTATGTTCCCCTTATATAGTGTGTAGTGGACAAGAGGGGTCTCAAAGCTGGTTATTGTAGGACAATATATATTGTCACTTGTGTGTGGTGAGACGATTCAGAACCTCTCCCTTCCCACCTCCTCAAGTGGACGCCCAGTCAGCTCAGAAGTGGGTGAAGATGTCGTCGGCTGTGGACGGCTTCAGTGTGGACAGCACCAGTCATCACGAGGGGAAGATCCCTCGCAGGCTAGCCAGCCAGGTGGTGGAGAGGGTCTGGCAGGAGTGCAATATCAACAGAGCTCAGAACAAGTACGTCTGTCTCATACACACTCTCTCAACAAAGTCCTAGAACAAGTACAATTGCTACCGAAAAAGGGCGCACGCAAACACGTGCTCACACACACTGTCAACGAGCACAGGCTCACACACAGCTGACAGGAAAGCTATATCTACACCTCACGGACTTGCATTCACACACATACACGTTTACCCTATCATAGACACACTCAACAGAGCCTAGAGCAGTGATCATCAACTAGATTCAGCCGCGGGCCGATTTTTTTCTTGAGCGGATGATCAGGTGGCCAAAAACAATTACAAATCATTTGTAGACTGCAAATTGACCTCAAGAAGTCCAAACATATATAATATTAGACTAAAACATACTAAAACAAACCTTGCTTACAATTGTCTACGATCAAATATACCTCCCTATTATGCGGGGGGACACGTTGGAACAGATTTATAAAATGAAGATCATTTGGAGTTGATTTGCTGGTGTTTTTACAGTCTTTTATGTCCAAAATAAAAATATGAAATATAATGATTATTTTTTTGCTCAGAAAACTTTGTGGTAAATTGGACCTGTGGGCCATCAGTTAAGGAATCCTGTGTGAAGGAAAATGTTATGTGTGTGCTTTTCTAATAACCAATTTGTTCATGCAAGTGACTGATTGATCATGCCTGGGAGGAAATCTCACTATCAGTATAAGTAATTTGGCAGTATGACCAGAACATTGTTTTGAGAACCGAAAGGGGTGTCTCAATTTCAAGGTCTCAGCTTGGAGAGAAGAAGCCTTGTGAGGTGTTGGTCACATGCATGAACCAAACGTTAACGATGAATTAATTATGAATAATGAATAAGCTAAATCATCCAAGTATAACTTGTCTGTGTACGCAGTATATACGAACTAACGGGACTGCCCCGGCAGAGCTCCCGATCGACGTGTACTATGGTGCATTAAGTTGGTTGGATCCTCTCCAGCTTCCTGATAATAAAGAATGATTCATTTAATATTGACTTCAGGTGTCCCTGGTGGTCATTTCCAGGACACCTGGCCTAGAGAATATATACAGTATCTACCTCAACGCGTATACACTCAACATTTACCAAATAGGTCTGTCAAATAACAGGCACACACCACTGACAGGAAATGGTTAATAAACCCTTAATGTTGACACTTGTGTGCTGTGTGTGTTTCTCCAGGCGTAAGTTCTCAGTGACAGCCAATGGGACCTGTGAGGAGGAGCTGATGGAGAAAGTAGGAACCTGGGACTTTGTAGAGTCAGCACAGAGGTCACACTGCAACTGCTCCAGGTGAACAATGCAGTTTGTTTGTTTGCATCTCTGGTTTGAGACCTGCGCCCTAAGCCTTCTCAAATCAAATAAAATTTTATTTGTCACATACACATGGTTAGCAGATGTTAATGTGAGTGTAGCGAAATGCTTGTGCTTCTAGTTCCGACAATGCAGTAATAACCAACAAGTAATCTAACTAACAATTCCTAAACTACTGTCTTATACACAGTGTAAGGGGATAAAGAATATGTACATAAGGATATATGAATGAGTGATGGTACAGAGCAGCATAGGCAAGATACAGTAGATGGTATCGAGTACAGTATATACCGAGTACAGCATATACATACATACATACAGTATATACATATGAGATGAGTATGTAAACAAAGTGGCATAGTTAAAGTGGCTAGTGATACATAATAATGTAATAGGATATACTTTTAGTTTACAAGTTTGCCTTTTAAGGGAAGTTGACTCATTTTCATTGGAATCTTACTCAACAAAACAGTGTTCAACACTTCAGTCTAAAATGTGAGATGAATTTTAATGTCAATATGTACAGTACCAGTCTCAAATTTGGACACACCTACTCATTCCAGGGTTTTTCTTTATTTGTACTATTTTCTACATTGTAGAATAATAGTGAAGACATCAAACTATGAAATAATATGGAATCATGTAGAGAATGCCAAAATATGTGTAACACTTTTTTGGTTATTACATGATTCCACAAGTGTTAGTTCATAGTTGTGATGTCTTCACTATTATTCTACAATGTATAAAATAGTAAAAATAAAGAAAAACCCTTGAGTGAGTAGCTATGTCCAAACTTTTGATTAGTACTATGTGACATTCATCTCTATTCCTCTGTTAAGTAACAACCCTGCCAGGGTTCAAGTGGCTGCTTGTATTTTATTTTGGTGGCTCAGACAGTGCATTCTATTGGTGGGGCTAACGCCGTTGTTCTTCACCAGAGACAGTGCCCCCCCTCCAAATGGCATCCTATTCCCTACATGGAGCACTACTTTGAACATAGCCATGGTCCCTAGTCAAAAGTAGTGCACTATGTAGGGAATAGGGTATCATTTGGGACACAGTTGCAGACACCCAGGGGCCAGTCTGACCTCTAGAAGGCCTGTTTAGGGAGATGTCTGCTCTAAAAAGGGAGAGAGTGTCTGTAGAGCCTAATGTTGACAAATGATCTGCTGCGTCTAGTTAATGTGTGGATGCGAGTATGACTGTGGCCAGGCTGTTTCTGTTGGGGTTGGGGTTGGAACTCAGACAGCCTGACATTATCACAGCCCCGTGCCTGTGTGTGTGCGGGCATGTGTTCTCTCTGAAGGGAAAGGCTGCAGTCAGCATGTTCCACTGCTGTCTCCTGGCACAGACGTGCACATACACAGCCGCAAAAGCACACGTCACGCTGCAGCTCGCACAGAAATAGATGCTTGACACTCTGCACTTTTATGCTGTCTCTCTGGGCGTTTGCTTTGTGTGTTTCTGCTTTAGGAGCACTTTCACAATAGATTGGGGGAGCGCCTTGCTCCGCACTGGTGGCGTTAGGGCAGGCAGACTGTGTACAGGAGGTGAGGATAGAGCTGGGGGATGTCTGTTATTACTGGTGGTGTTAGGGCAGGCAGACTGTGTACAGGAGGTGATGACAGAGCTGGGGGATGTCTGTTATCACTGGTGGTGTTAGGGCAGGCAGACTGTGTACAGGAGGTGAGGATAGAGCTGGGGGATGTCTGTTATTACTGGTGGTGTTAGGGCAGGCAGACTGTGTGCAGGAGGTGAGGACAGAGCTGGGGGAAGTCTGTTATCACTGGTGGTGTTAGGGCAGGCAGACTGTGTGCAGGAGGTGAGGACAGAGCTGGGGGATGTCTGTTATTACTGGAGGTGTTAGGGCAGGCAGACTGTGTACAGGAGGTGAGGATAGAGCTGGGGGATGTCTGTTATTACTGGAGGTGTTAGGGCAGGCAGACTGTGTACAGGAGGTGAGGATAGAGCTGGGGGAAGTCTGTTATTACTGGTGGTGTTAGGGCAGGCAGACTGTGTACAGGAGGTGAGGACAGAGCTGGGGGAAGTCTGTTACTACTGATGGTGTTAGGGCAGGCAGACTGTGTGCAGGAGGTGAGGACAGAGCTGGGGGAAGTCTGTTACTACTGATGGTGTTAGGGCAGGCAGACTGTGTGCAGGAGGTGAGGACAGAGCTGGGGGAAGTCTGTTATTTGGTTGAAGGGAACCCATCATATGAAAAGGGATTCCCCGTGTGTGCGGCACAATGGTGTGTGTTTGTGTAAAGTCTAAAGTCTGTTTTAACATGAGAAGCACTATTGAAGACTCAACTGGGTGGGACTTCCTATGGGTTAAGGAAAAATCACAAAATCCAGGTCATCAGGAGGGATCAGACAATTAATTATACTCATGAGCAAACATTCCATAACTGCAGATGGCAGGGAATTGCCAACCTTAGCTTCATACCTGTTTAAACAACACACTCCCGGTGGCAGTATGCACCCCTTCAGTTTTTTTACCAACTCATAGAAGTAGTAGAAGAAGAACATTGACTACTTCAAAATGGAGGTAGCCTCAATGGCGCTGCCCATGCTCGCAAAGACGCCATAATGAGACAGATACAAAGATGAGTCATCTATGTAAGTCTATGATGTTTACCCACTCCATGTGTTGTTTTTGCTGCGACCTGCCCACTCTTTGCCTGCCGACAGTTAAGCAGTTCCATTCTTATCCTTCCAGGTAGTGGGAAGGACAATAGATCTCTCCCTCCCACCATAAAAGAGGGAGAGCTTAGCTTAGCCGTCAACATGCTGGCTGCTTCACGACAAGAGCTGCCTGCAGTTACCATGCTGACATACCAACGGCCAAATAACAACACCCATCCCCAGCTGACCTGACCCTGAGTAGACCCCAAGCACCCCTCCCCCACATCCACTTGTCAGTATCAGAGTCTGGCTTTGGACTTGTTGCTCCTCGGTCCCACAGTGAAATGAGAGGTGGACAACACTGGTTCTAACTTAGTGGCTGGCTCTCCCCTGGCCTAGCCAGTGTGTGTGTGTGTGTGTGTGTGTGTGTGTGTGTGTGTGTGTGTGTGTGTGTGTGTGTGTGTGTGTGTGTGTGTGTGTGTGTGTGTGTGTGTGTGTGTGTGTGTGTGCGTGTGTGTGTGTGTCGTAGGGGCCGTGAGGGCCAGGGACCACCACAACACGTTCCAGTCCATTTAAACCCAACAAGTAGCAGGCCTCCCTACCACCTGGGTCATGTTCAGAAGGGTTTCACTTTGTTTTCTCCCCAATGAACTCAGAGATGGGGGAATGCTCTATTCTAGATGGTTTTGGTTAGGGAATAATAGAGTGCAGAATAATAACATCAGTTTAAGATGTTTGTAAGAGTAGCATCAGCATGACATGAGAAGTTTATTAGATTTGAGAGGGACTCATTTGTTCACTTAATTGATTCCGTGCTTTTCAATTGCTACTCCCACAGATTCAGCTTTATTCAATTTGTTGTTGGTTATTGATTGCACTAGATTAGTGTTGCTGCTCAACGCTAGTTATTGAGCTAATGAATGTTCACGAATACTAACAAATTATATTATTGTTAGTTTATTTATGTCTTGCATGCTTCCTCTTCCTCTGTGTCCTCCCAGGCATAAGTCTCTGAAGCAGCGAGGTGGCAGCATCCCCGGCCAGCCCCAGTCAGCAGGCCAGCCCACCCACACCCAGCCACCCACAAAGCACAAGGCTGGGGGTGACAAGCCTGAGAAGGGCGACAAGCAGACCAAGAGGCCGCAGACGCCCTTCCACCACCGCAGCACCGCCTGCGACGATGTTACCAAGGAGACGGAGGTGGCGGCGGGCCAGCGGCTAGCCATGAGGTCCCAGCAAGCTGGGGGTGGTTTCTCCGGCCTCCGCCCCTCTGACAGTGTCACCAAGCCCCCCCAGCTGCATGGCGGAGGGGTGGGTAGCGGCGGCTCTTCCTCAGAGATGACTGGTTCCCCCCAGCCCCCTCCCCTCAGCCCCCACCCCTGTGAGCGCGACCGAGGAGAGGAGACAGGAAACGGCTCTATGAAGAACCCCTCAACGCCCCACAGTCAACACTTCTACCAGCCGCCCACAGAGCCCTGCCTGGTGGGGCAGAAGGGTGGCGAGGGGGAACCCCGGAGGCTAGATGGCCTGTCCCTGCACTTCCACCACCCCCACACGTCCTACCCCTCAGAGCCCCTGGAGCCCACCATGTATGTAGGCTCTGCTGTAAACCTGGAGGAGGACGGCTCCCCTGCGCCATGGAGGTTCTTCAACCTACCCAGGAGGAAAGAGGCCGAGATACCCACGCCAACGCTGCCTGGGGACAAGCTGAGGGACAGGGAGAGAGACGAGGCCTCGGGAGGACAAGAGGTGGTTTCTGTCACAGAGTGAGTGTATCCCCCCATTCATTCATTCATTCATTCACCATTCATCCTTATCTCCCCATTGAACAGCTACTATTGCCCATAGAGGGTGCTAGATGCCCCTGACTGGTCAGGCATCCAACCCCGACTCCCACTACCCATCCACTACCCAATCATCCCTTCTGGTACACAGACAGACAGGCCCCTTTTTAAGGACTTCCAACATTCTACAAAAAAAGTATTTTGAAAGAGCACAACCAAGCCCCCTCCCTTCCCCCTCGCCGCCCGTGCCTCAGAAATGTCTGAATGTTTGGTGGCGCTGAGCCCATACGGCACGTTACTCTTTTGCTATGTGCCCTTTTGACATCATACATCACTAATGTGCATGGCCAGCACTGCAGCACAGACTGGAGAGAGCTTCTTGAACCCCCTCAACACACACACAGGGCCCCTCTATTACAACTCCCCGTTCATCCTTCCTCGCCACCCTGAACATGTGAAGGACATCCTTGAAGCCTTGATGTCAGAGCAGAGGTGTCGCTTCAGAGAGAGAGAGGGAGAGAGAGAGAGAGAGGTGGACTCGAGGGAGCTGAGCGAGAGAGAAAGAAGTGGACTCGAGGGAGCAGAGCGATGGTAATGGAAGGGAGAGGGATGGAAGAGAGAGGGATGGAGAGAGAGGGATGGAGAGAGAGAGATGGAGAGAGAGGGTGAGCTGGACTAAGGGATAGAGGGAGGATGGGCCGGAGAGCAGGCAGGTAGGGTCAAGCAGTGGTGGTCTTGGGAAGTGTCTGAGGGGTTATGCATTTCAGGGATGGCTGCTGGACAGTGCTGTGAACAGGGCTAAGGACAGCAGGGCTAATCTGGTGAGGAGAAAGGGAGGGAAGGGATGAAGGGAGAGAGAGAGCGGGAATAATCCTGGCGGCAGGGACATAGCTTTGAATGGATGCTAATCTCTGGCTTGGGCCACTGCGCACTGTCACCTCACATCACAGCCGAGCCGGAGAAAGGGAGGAGGGAGCGAGAGAGAGGACCTACATGAGCTGGCTCACTCCCCATTGGTCACCCCCCCCCCCCCCCCCCCCGGCAGGGCTCACTGTCTAGTAACATCTGAACAACCACAACATAAACAACTAGAACACAGACACATGAAACACAATGATTCACAGATTATATTGAAGAAGAGACATGCATTGCTTTACCTCCCCACATGAATGTTGATGGATTACTATTGTTAGACTGCACTCTGTGGCCTTGCCTGACCTAATAAATCTCCCCCTGTTCCCATCCACACCCAGACTGATGGCCACTTCCAAGCGGCCTCTGAAGGTGTCCGAGGAGCGCGTGCAGATGTACCTCCAGCGGAGGAACCAGTACCTGGCCGCCGCCATTACCGACGACAATGACCACGAGCCTGAAGTGGATCCGTACGCCTTCGAGGACGGGGACGTCAAGTTTTCCTTCTCTGACAAGAAGGACAAGATGGGCGGCGAGCGCCAGCCCGGGAAGAAACACAAGGTAGGGCTAAAGTTACAACTTCATCAACTGGGGCGGCTGAGTCAAATCCTTTCCTCCTTTCCTCCCATCGCTGTTGCTGCTGCTGCCAACATGCCACTGTTTGTGACCCTTTAGTCTCAGGCAGCAGGAAGGGTTCGGTTAAGGGTCACAAGATAAGCGATCCTGCACTGTAAATGTCTCGCTAGCTGGACTCCGCTTTTCCCCACCCAAATCTTCTGCGCAGGAAGCCAGCTCCAACTCACATTATCCCAGCAGAGGGATGCCAAAATAGTTTGATGCCTCTCTAATTTCCTCTCTCATTTAGTTTAGTTTGTGTCTTCTCTATCTGCCCCCTCTCTCACTCTGATTCTCCTATCCTGCCATGTACCCTCAGGATGTTTTCTTAATATTGTCTCTCTCTGTTTTCAAACCTAGACCACCTGTTAGCTGTGGAAACGCCCCCAGCACTAGAGGGAGAGCAGGGGGGCTGCCTGGCAGTGGCAGCCTCCCTTTCCTGCCTGTCACCCTGTCTGTGAGGCATTGAGGAGGGGGAGGGAGGCACTGTGCTGGCCTAGGCTTAAACAGGCCAAATCAACCTGGCTTACTGAAGTGTGCACATATATTTTTGTATTTTGTTTTATTTCACAAGGGCTGCTAAGCTTTTTTTTCTCCCTCAATTTTGTGTGTGTGTGTGTGTGTGTGTGTGTGTGTGTGTGTGTGTGTGTGTGTGTGTGTGTGTGTGTGTGTGTGTGTGTGTGTGTGTGTGTGTGTGTGTGTGTGTGGCCACTATATGCAGTGGAGCCCTTCCACAATCTGCTGAGCACTTGGACTGTGTGTGTGTGTGGTACTGTACTGTGTGTGTGGTACTGTACTGTGTTTGTGTTTGTGTGTGGTACTGTACTGTGTGTGTGGTACTGCACTGTGTGTGTGGTACTGTACTGTGTGTGGTACTGTACTGTGTGTGTGTGTGTGTGTGTGTGTGTGTGTGTGTGTGTGTGTGTGTGTGTGTGTGTGTGTGTGTGTGTGTGTGTGTGTGTGTGTGTGTGTGTGTGTGTGTGTGTGTGGTACTGTACTGTGTGTGTGGTACTGTACTGTGTGTGTGGTACTGTACTGTGTATGTGGTACTGTACTGTGTGTGTGGTACTGTACTGTGTGTGTGGTACTGTACTGTGTGTGTGGTACTGTACTGTACTGTGTGTGTGGTACTGTACTGTGTGTGTGGTACTGTACTGTGTGTGTACTGTTACTGCTGCGCTGCTTCTGATACAGGAGGTCCCCCAGTGGCCACTATATGCAGTGGAGCCCTTCCACAATCTGCTGAGCACTTGGACTGTGTGTGTGTGTGGTACTGTACTGTGTGTGTGTGTGTGTGTGTGTGTGTGTGTGTGTGTGTGTGTGTGTGTGTGTGTGTGTGTGTGTGTGTGTGTGTGTGTGTGTGTGTGTGTGTGTGTGTGTGTGTGGTACTGTACTGTGTGTGTGTGTGTGTGTGTGTGTGTGTGTGTGTGTGTGTGTGTGTGTGTGTGTGTGTGTGTGTGTGTGTGTGTGTGTGTGTGTGTGTACTGTACTGTGTGTGTGGTACTGTACTGTGTGTGTGGTACTGTACTGTGTGTGTGTGGTACTGTACTGTGTGTGTGTGTGGTACTGTACTGTGTGTGTGTGTTAGCTCAGCTACATCTTTCCCTCTTAGTCCTGCTTTACTCTGCATTGATGACGCTGCAAAGCGACGGCCTATGTTTTGGGCACTTTTATGTGTGTTCATGAGTGGGTGCGTGCCATAAACTCTCTTGGCATTGCCAAATTGGCTTATGTCCCATCCAGCTGAGTTGTGTGTGTGCAGGAGGTTGGCATGCTGTCAAATCTCCAAACGTGTTCCAGTTGAACCACTAGAAACAATGTTCCCTCAATTTTTTGGGGAAAATGATGTTCAATTTCCGGCATGTGTTTACTGGGAACACTGAGGCTGTACCCGCTTTAAGTTACAGTTTTAACAGGGGCCAAGTAGGCTACAGTGGCTATTTGATCATAATGTTGGCCTACCACAGTGGTATACCATAAATAAACTATTGAGAAAATGCATCACATAACATTTTATATGAAAATGGTGGTTCTTTCATTCAGCCTACAGTAGCAGCCAAGTACATTCCATCAGCATTTTGAAATGACATGCAGGGCTTGACATTCATCTGTTTATCCACTTATCCTTCAGACAAGGAGATGACTGAAAATGTTGTGTTGTTTGATGCATGAAACCACTTTACAAAATAAAATGTATTATTAATCAGACAAATTATGCTACTCTTTGCCTATTGGCTACTTAGCTCATTCAAGCCTGTTTCAAAATATAACACTGCCCCTTTAAGACACAAAAAAGCTATTTACCTGACTTGCTTTTCAAAGATGGCTAGAAATGCAAACGTTTTGTGCTCTTGTAGGAAGCAACCACTCCTACATTGCTGACTACAAATGATCTATAACTGGGCTAATAACTCACTAACTAGCAAAGTATATGAACAACGTGCACACATGTTTTGATTTCAAAACAAGCGCATAATAATCACGACCGCTCATGCTGTAAAACAGTCCAGTTCAGAGTGAATGGTGCAAATCCATATATGGCCATGGTCTATTTGCATATAGGCCTACTGCAGCTCTGATTGGTTATGGCGCACCGATCTGTGTAGAGTATGGGCCTGAGTCGTGCCTGTCAGTGCAATAGAATCCTATTCTGATGCGCTCTGCCTACAACACAATCTCTTACATAGTTAGTTCTACATACTTAAGTCTTGCATAGTTGGTTTTGTTTCGCTATGTTGCATTGAAAGTGGTTAATATTGCGTTGATTCGATCACAATTCCCAGAGTAAAGGGAAGCGTTGATAGTGTTCACTCTAGAACTGGGGGCGGCAGGTAGCCTAGTGGTTAGAGCATTGGACTGAAAGGTTGCTACATCGAATCCCAGAGCTGACAAGGTAAAAATCTGTCGTCCTGCCCCTGAACAAGGCAGTTAACCCACTGTTCCTAGGCCGTCATTGTAAATAAGAATTTGTTCTTAACTGACTTGCCTAGTTAAATAAAGGTTAAATAAAAGAAAAAGTAAAACTCTAGAAAGTTGAGTGAAATGAAATCTTGTGCTTCTCTGTGCGGGGTGATATTTCTTCTCTTCTGTGCGGCAGCCCCCGGGGAGCTGCGCGCCAGCGCACACGTTTAGCTTAGAGGGAACATTGACTAGAAACCCCTGCCTATGAAACCAAACAGCACACTCACTTAGCAGTGGAGCTGGGCATATAGTAGCAGCAGAGAAAACAGGAAAGGGAGTCTCTGGTAGAGCTGTACTGTGGGGCACCATATGAACATCACACTGACTGGCTGGTCTAAGGTCTAAACCAGGGGTTCTCAATTGGTTTTGCCTCGGGACTCTTAACTCTGGTTTGAGACCACAAAATCAACAAAATTATCGCTGCTAATAGCTCTATGTTGAAAACACTGTGATTGAAGCGAAATTGTTCAGAGATTAAATTATTTAAAATTGTAAGTTTATTATTACTTCTATACACTTTCTAACTGGTTTAAGTCGTTTAAGTTCAGACTGGAGCAAAGAATCGCTGGTCTAAACTGTGTGTTGTTCAGTGGCAGCAGGCTCCTCTACTCTGCTTTACAATTAACATTCTTTGGATTTACAGACTGAAATGGCTGTGTTTGAGAGGGCAGGATCTTGTGAATAAGTGCCTGACCCCTCAGATGAAATGGCCAGAGATGTGGAGAAAGAGAGAGAGAGGATTCTTTCATGCAAACCGTTTTGGAATAATAAGGACAGTGTGACGCCAGGCCTGCTGCAATACAGCCCCTTATCAATAACTGGCGCTTGGCTGGAACGCATCCATACAAACACAGGCCCCGGCGTTCCAGCCAAGCGCCAGTTATTGATAAGGGGCGAGCTGGCGTCATACGTTTTCTGTTTGCTGCTTGTGCCGTCCCCCCTTGTATTGCAGCAGGCCTTCAAAGGAAACAGATTAAAGGTCCTTTACACAGAGAGAGAGAGAGACCCTGGAGCGTAATGAAATCAATGGCTACTGGAACATGCCATTCCTTCAGCCCCAACCCCTTGTGTGTGTGTGACTCTGTATGCCTGCCATGTACACGGAGGCCCCATCATAATATATGACATTTAGCTGACGCTTTTATCCAAAGTGACATACAGTCAGACATGCATACATTCTCAGAATTGGTGGCCCCAATGGGAATCAAACCCACAATCCTGGCTTTGCATGTGCCATGCTCTACCAACTGAGCCACAGAGAACCACAAGAACAGCCCTATCCCTGAGAGGTATTGACGTAGTGTAGTGGCGTTAGGGCTCCCTCCCTCCCTGGCCTAGGAGGCCATGGCATTTCTCACATACACTGGTACCCTTGTCTGGAAACCTCATTAGTACAGTCTGTACAGAGACGTTTGTTCGTTCCCCTCTTCGCTCTATTTTTGTTAAGTCTGCCAAAAATAACCTTTTCTCAACTGAGACTGAGAGAGCAGCAACAGCTCTCATGAGCTGGAGGCACCTGTGTACTTTCTACATTTAGGCAAGAGATTCCCCTCTTGTTATGTGGTTTAGACTGTGTTTATTGTAAACCTGTATTTAAAACAGTTTCATATAGACTGTATCTGCTATAGCCATTTATCCATTATCAATATATTTTGATTGTGTTTGATCAGCTATATCCTATTGGTTTTGTTTATTTGCATTTGTTTTGTGCACAATATTGATCTCTCTCGTCTGTCTCTCACTCACCCTTTCTCTCTCTCTCTCTCTCTTGGTCTGCCTCTCTCTCACTCTTTCTCTCTCTTGGTCTCTGTGTTTCTCGCTCTCCTTCTGTCTTTCTCTCTCCCTGTCTCTCAGGGGGAGGATGGAGCAGCAGGTCTGTTAGATGGTAAGGATCCTCTGTCTGTCTCTGCTGTACTGTGTAGTTCTGTGCTCTGTTAGATGACAGGGATATTACCTGGGTCCACAGCCTACCCGAGTGACAGCAGTAGCAGCCTAAGCCGGCCTTTGATGATGGTGTGAAACCATACTGTAGCTTACCACCTGTCTGTCATTGGGCTTCTCTCAGCAACAGTAAATGCAATCAATCAGTCTGAGCCATCATACCGTGGTGTGTCTGTAGCTCATATCACATATGATTTGTAATGGTAAAGTCTTATCTAGTTTCCTCAGGCATGTAGATGCATTAGTAGACTTAGTTCAGGTGTGTTTTCCTGGGGGGTTATATCGCGTATATATGTGTACTAGTTATTGAATGCAGTCTCAGGAATAAGCCCACATGGAATACTGACAGCCTCTGACGTCAAGGTATATTTGGGAGCTACAGGTGGGTTATCAACCTAATCCCTGTGTGTGTTCCTTCCTCCGCCAGACGCAGAGCGGGCAGCCGCACACGCACGCACTGCCTCCACCAGTCTGATCCATGAGACAGATTTGGCTGTGTCCATCAACGACCTGGACAACCTCTTCAACTCAGACGAGGACGAACTCACGGTCAGTATGGGGCGTGTGTGCGTGTGCGTGTGTGTGTGTGTGAGAAGAGGATGAACTTGTGGTCATTGGGGCCTGCCAGCACTATAGCCTGCCCGCTGCACTAAACCACAATAAATATCCCATTAGCTAGAGTACCGCCTGGCAAGTGTGTGTGTTGGTGAGCCAGAATGTTGCGTGCATGCAGTACATCAGCGTCTATGGTTGACATGTCATCCTACAACACATTACAGTGTTATGGGCTACGTTTACACAGACACTGATTCTGATCTTTTGCCCAATTATTGGCTATATATCTGCTCGGATTTGTCAAAAACTTGTGTAAACGCGGCATAGATTCAAAAAGGCTTTCCCCAACCCCCGCCCCAAAGGTGGATATGGATGGCTTCCAAAGGACTATGTTTTGACTTTGGCCCCCACAGAACAGAACAGTCACAGTCCAGCCCCCTCTGAGACTGTCTGGCACCAACAACACTGCAAGAGCACACTGAGGGCTGCAATGCCACCACTGGGTTACAGCCTGCCAACCGGGTTCCCCAACCCCTCACTGCAGGGGCTTTGTTGTTGTCACATCGATTTGTTGACTGTCACTGTTCTCGGGTTTCAGAAAATGTGTAATATTGATTTATGTTTTGTTATACAGTTTAGTCTCATTGAGATAAAATATATATAGAGACATGCCATTTAATTTTGTGTGTTGTTTTTGTGAATAAACTTTTGAATGTTTTGAATCTTATTTTTGCCATGTCTTTGTTTATGTTCAACAGCCTGGTTCCAGACGAGCAGTGAATGGAACAGGTGATAAATTTGGCAACAAGGAACCAAAGCCAGCCACTCTGGACCCAGTCTCTTGCATCAGTAAGCCTGCTTCTCCCTGCTCTCAGATCAGCCTGTTCAATCAGCTCATAGGTCAATGCTTATGGGATAGGATACCCCTAAGCACTGACCCAAGATCAGATTTCCCCACTCCTCAGCCTAAGGACGATGCACTGAAAATGTGCTTGAGGCAACTCAAACCCATGCAGAAACTCATAATATAACACTTGGAAAGCACAGCCTGTTCATGCTCATTAATTCACTAATGAAGCATGAAGCTTCTTCAGTCACTAGTCTTAGCACATGTTTGCATTCCAAGATCCGTATGTATCAGGCATCTCAGTAGGAGTGCTGATCTAATATCAGGTCTCTATGTTCATAAGGCAAAACTGATCATAGATCAGCACTCCTACTCAGCCCAGAGATGTTGTTTACCTATGCTGCGCCCCCTTGTGGTGATAAGAGTTCTACAGAAGTCACTGGCTGTCTGAGCGACCCTGCTCCACTCCAAACAGACAGCTCTGAGCCATGGGACAGGAACAAGTGTCTCATTATCTACCTCTCTATGTGACTAGTGTATAGCTTTGTGTGTGAAACAAGGTGTTTGTTGCCTCAGCAGTTAGACTGTCAAACTGTTGATCGTACCTGTTGAGCCATGGCTGCCTTTGAGACTTCAGATCTTCACTTGTTGTTGTCACTGAATGAGAACCTTGATTCCTCTCTAGTCTCTAACGCCCCCCCGCCCCCTTTCTTAATTTATCCCTATCTTTCCCCTCTCTTCCCTCTATCTCCTCTAGGCTCAGCAGATTTGCACCAGATGTTCCCCACTCCCCCCAGCCTGGAGCAGCACATCATGGGCTACTCTCCCATGAACATGGGCAGTAAGGAGTATGGCGGCCTGGAGGTCGGACAGGGCATGACCAACCTGGACGGTACCTCGTCCCTTGGGGGACACTTCAAGATCGAGGTGGAGGAAGGCTACTGCAGCCCCAAGCCGCAGGAAATCAAGGTGGGTTCGGCCCCTAATTTTCAACTTGACCCCCTCTCTGACCCTGATTAGAAGTCATGGATAATTCCTCTGCATCACCTAACTGTTGCTGAACTTAGGACTGCTGGTGTTTTCTAGCCTAACCATGCCCAGGAGTTACAATAAGGATGAAAGAAAAAGTCAATTGAAGTCATAGTACTGTAGCCTCAGTGTACATACAGCACACGGTCTAACCCCAGTGTCATACGCCACCGCTCCCTGTCTCTCCCCCTCAGGACTTCTCGTTTGTGTACAAGCCGGAGCTGTGCCAGGCATTTGTGGGCTGCTCCATGTTTGCCCCCCTAAAGACCCTGCCCAGCCAGTGTCTGCCCCCCATCAAGATACCAGACGAGTGCATCTACAGGCCCAGCTGGACCACCGTGGGCAAACAAGAGATGCTCAACCACCCCCATGTGCCTTCCATGGCCTACCTCAACAAAGACAGGTAAACATATTTCCTTCAAGTACATAGTCCAGAAACCACTTTTCTCCTCACCTGCCATTGTATTGGTGTGTGGTTGAATTGTCTGATAGAGCAAATCAATCAATCAGTCAATCTCTATATGAACCACTCATAACCAATGTGTTTTGTCTGAATACCTAACTGCTAAGGGCCCATCTGCTATGGGAGGGCTGTCTGTCTGCGTGGCTAACTGACTGTCTCAGGACCCTCTCCTCTGCTTATAAAGCCTGTGAAACCAATGGAGACTTTCCCAGCTGCTCCAAGGATTTTTTTTACATTTCGTAATGCTCATCTGTGCAGAGGGATACTGAAGCTGCAGTGTAATTTAGACTTAGACGATACAGACACACACACACACACACTTGGGTTTATCCCCTTACCCCCTGAAGAGCCTGTTCTATTCCTCAGGCATGGCTGATTGAGAGGAGGGGAGTTGAGTGTAGAAAGCATGGTGGTGATTGAAGGTGAGGATTATTATCCCTCGGTACTGAGCCTGGTCTATCAAATCAAATTGTATTGGTCACATACACATATGTGGCAGATGTAATTACGGGGGTAGCGAAATGCTTTTCTTCCTAGCTCCAACAGTGCCTTAGTATCTAACAGTGCAGTTGTATCTAAAAACGATTCACAACGATACACACAAATCTATAAGTAAATAAATATTAGATTGAGCAATGTCGGAGTGGCTTTGACTAAAATACAGTAGAATAGAATCCAGAAAATACATATGAAATGAGTAAAGCAGTATGTAAACATTATTAAAGTGACTAGTGTTCCATTATTAAAGTGGCCTGTGATTTCATGTCTATGTATATAGGGCAGCAGCCTCTAAGGTGCAGGGTTGAGCAACCGGGTGGTAGCCAGCTAGTGATGGCTGTTTAAACAGGCATGCCCAAATTATGCAGAGAGGTACAGCTATGATCATACAGCCATATATTAGGGAAACAGACCTGGTTTTGCCATTACTTCAAATCACTCAAATCACTCAATTCAAATCACTCAATTGCCACCATATGGTAATCACACTACTAGGAAAAAGGTCCGCAATAACAGTACTACTCATTGGGAGGTTTTGTTTGAAAATGATGAACTCCCTTGGATAGTGGTGCCAGGAAAATAACCTCTCACTCAACGTCAACAAAACGAGCTGATAGTGGACTTCAGGAAACAGCAGAGGGAGCACGCCCCTTTCTACATCGACGGGACCGCAGTGGTTGCCGTACCAGGCAATACAGCACAACAGGATGCTCTCAATTGTGCATCTGTAAGAGTTTGTGAGGGTTTTAGGGGCCAAGTCAAATTTCTAGTGGTTAAGAGCATTGGGCCAGTATTCACATGTTTTATGTAACCTTTATTTAAGGAGGCAAGTTAGTTAAGAACAAAGTCTTATTTACAATGACGGCCGACCCCGGCCAAAGCCTCCCCTAAACCCAGAAGACGCTGGGCCAAATGTGCACCGCCCTATGGGACCCCTTGTGATACAGCCCGGGATCGAGCAGCCCGGGATCGAGGGTCTGTAGTGACACCTCTAGCACTGAGATGCAGTGCCTTAGACCACTGCGCCACTCAGCAGTCCAGTAACTGAAAGGTTGCTGGTTTGAATCCCCAGGCTGACTAGGTGGAGAGAAACAATCTGCCAATGTGTCTTTGAGCAAGGCACTTAACCCTAATGGCTCCTGTAAGTCGCTCTGGAAAAGAACGTCTGTCAATTGATGTAAAACATTAGGACCTTGCTGTTCCTCTGTCTGGGTAGAGGAGGGTATAGATGGGGCCTCTGTTTCTTGCAGAGTGCTAAGCATGGCAGTCAAGTCCCAGAATGTCATGGGAAAGCCCTATAAGCTGGTCATGCTGTTTTTATGACCCTCACTACTTAACCTGCGCTACTGCCGTGTAAGGGTTGCATCCCAAATAGCACTCTATTTCCTTTATAGTGCACTATGGGCCCTGATCAAAGGTAGTTCACTGTATAGGGGTGGAGAGAGAGGGAGGAGGCAGGGGCCTACTGCTTTAGGTTCAGCCACAATGTGTTTCTATCCCACACATATGCAAGTAGCCTAGGTATGGCCAGGGACAGGCTGTGCTGTGCTCTCCTGCCTCTTTAGCTCTCATCACAGCTGCTCTCCTCCTCTCGCCAGGCCCAAAAATAGACTCATCTCCCTAATTGAGTGGCTGCTTCAAATGGCAGTGCCTTCCTCAGTGGCATTGGGATACCCCAATAGATACCCCAATAGATACCCCAATAGATACCCCAATAGACAGGCAGACACTTTTCTCTGCTTTTTTGTGAACCATTCCCCCTCTTGACGGTTGTTGTGTTGTTTTACCTCTGCTGTGTAATGGAGGTTTAGTTGATACTGAAATGAACTGTTGATTGTTGTGTTATTTTATCCCAAGCTCTGGTGTGTTGTGTTGTTTTGAATCAAGCTCTAGCACAGGGTTCCCCAATTGACGACCTGCGCGACTAATTCTGTCCTGCGGGTTTTATTTCACCAATGTTTTGTTGTTGCTGAATTTTCATTGTTGGACATAAAAAAAACTGTAAAAACACCAGGAAATCAGCTCCAAGCTATTTTAATTTGGGAAATGTGTTCCTAGGTATTTCCACGCATAGTAGAGAGACGTGATCATAATTATACAAATGTAAGCAGTCTACAAATGATTTGTAATTATGTTGCGTCCCCCAACCATTCGTTCAAGAAAAAATCATCCCGCGGCTGAATCTAGTTGATGATCCCTGCTCTTTGCATATTGTCTCCACAGGCTGGTTTGTGTGACTGATTCCTCTCTTCACTTCTCTCTGTCACAGTAACATCCCCAGTGTGGGCAGTGCCATGGACCAGGACTACAGCCAGAGTTACACACCCCAGACCCATACTCCCTTCATGTCCAACAGTGCCCCCCCCAGCAACAGTGGCACGGGCATCCTGCCCTCACCGGCCACCCCGCGCTTCTCCGCCCCCACACCACGCACTCCCCGTACCCCACGCACCCCCAGAGGGCCCGCCAGTGTCCAGGGTTCGCTCAAGTACGAGAACTCTGACCTCTACTCGCCTGCCTCCACCCCCTCCACCTGTCGACCTCTCAACTCAGTGGAACCTGCCACCGTGCCCTCTATCCCCGAGGCCCACAGCCTCTACGTCACCCTCATCCTCTCGGAGTCCGTCATGAACCTCTTCAAGGACTGCAACTTCGACAGCTGCTGCATCTGCGTGTGCAACATGAACATCAAGGGGGCCGACGTGGGGGTGTACCTGAGCGACCCCACGGGAGAGGCCCAGTACCCCTGCACCTGCGGCTTCAGCGCAGTCGTCAACCGCCGCTATGGCAACAGCTCGGGCCTCTTCCTGGAGGACGAGCTGGACATCATCGGACGCGACTCGGACGTCAGCCGCGAGGCGGAGAAGCGCTTCGAGGCGCTGCGGCAACACTCGCTGGAGAGGACAGGGGGAGGAGGGAGGGGGGAGAGGGTACCAGACGAACTGATCTTACTGCTACAGGACCAGTGCACCAACCCCTTCTCTCCCATGGCTGGGATGGAGCCTGACAGCCGGGGGCCCGGGGGTTGTCCAGTGCCGGCCTGTGTGAGGGTGGAGGAGAGGGACTTCCACAGTGACTGCTACATGGCCCTGGAGCACGGCCGCCAGTTCATGGACAACATGTCAGGAGGCAAGGTGGACGAGGCCCTGGTCAAGAGCACCTGTCTCCACCGCTGGTCTAAACAAAATGGTAAGAAAAATGTTCTAAGCATCATTAACGTCCATGTCTGATACATTGATACCTTGTTCTTTGCATTTGGACCTTCAGAGCTTCAGTTGGCTAGTATAACTAACCAACAGAAACCAGTCTGTTCATTTGTCCTGCCAGTTAGCGGTATGTTTCTAGTTATATTTTTCTCCTCCTTCTCCTCTCCCCAGCAGTGGACATCAGTGCTCTGTGCTCTCAGGACGTGTTGCGGGTGCTGCTCTCCCTCCAGCCTGTACTCCAGGATGCCATCCAGAAGAAGAGGACAGTGCGCTCCTGGGGCGTTCAGGGACCCCTCACCTGGCAGCAGTTCCACAAGATGGCTGGACGGGGCTCCTACGGTAAGCCACCAGGGACTAAATTCTTCAAGAGCTAAAAACTCACGTAGGCAGATACGGTACAGATCAGTAGTCCTCTAAGTCACACTGCTCTAGTCCAGATGTCAGCTCAGTGGGGAAGCTGCCACTTCTGCTGTGATGGGTTCACTTTGGGCTTTCAATCCTTCTCTGAGAGGTGACGGGTGGCAAGCTGGCTTGTTTAAGTAATTACTCACTCCCTCTGTTCCTCTCCTCCTCTTCACCTTCTCTTATACCTCTCCACTCCTCACTCCTGCTCCTCTCCTCCTCTTCACCTTCTCTTATACCTCTCTACTCCTCACTCCTGCTCCTCTCCTCCTCTTCACCTTCTCTTATACCTCTCCACTCCTCACTCCTGCTCCTCTCCTCCTCTTCACCTTCTCTTATACCTTTCCACTCCTCACTCCTGCTCCTCTCCTCCTCTTCACCTTCTCTTATACCTCTCCACTCCTCACTCCTGCTCCTCTCCTCCTCTTCACCTTCTCTTATACTTCTCTACTCCTCACTCCTGCTCCTCTCCTCCTCTTCACCTTCTCTTATACCTCTCCACTCCTGCTCCTCTCCTCCTCTTCACCTTCTCTTATACCTCTCCACTCCTCACTCCTGCTCCTCTCCTCCTCTTCACCTTCTCTTATACTCCTCTACTCCTCACTCCTGCTCCTCTCCTCCTCTTCACCTTCTCTTATACCTCTCCACTCCTGCTCCTCTCCTCCTCTTCACCTTCTCTTATACCTCTCCACTCCTCACTCCTGTTCCTCTCCTCCTCTTCACCTTCTCTTATACTTCTCTACTCCTCACTCCTGCTCCTCTCCTCCTCTTCACCTTCTCTTATACCTCTCCACTCCTCACTCCTGCTCCTCTCCTCCTCTTCACCTTCTCTTATACCTCTCCACTCATCACTCCTGCTCCTCTCCTCCTCTTCACCTTCTCTTATACCTCTCCACTCCTCACTCCTGCTCCTCTCCTCCTCTTCACCTTCTCTTATACTTCTCTACTCCTCACTCCTGCTCCTCTCCTCCTCTTCACCTTCTCTTATACTTCTCTACTCCTCACTCCTGCTCCTCTCCTCCTCTTCACCTTCTCTTATACCTCTCTCCTCACTCCTCCTCCTGTTCCTCTCCTCCTCTTCACCTTCTCTTATACCTCTCCACTCCTCACTCCTGCTCCTCTCCTCCTCTTCACCTTCTCTTATACTTCTCTCCTCCTCACTCCTGCTCCTCTCCTCCTCTTCACCTTCTCTTATACCTCTCCACTCCTCACTCCTGCTCCTCTCCTCCTTTTCACCTTCTCTTATACTTCTCTACTCCTCACTCCTGCTCCTCTCCTCCTCTTCACCTTCTCTTATACCTCTCCACTCCTCACTCCTGTTCCTCTCCTCCTCTTCACCTTCTCTTATACCTCTCCTCCTCACTCCTGCTCCTCTCCTCCTCTTCACCTTCTCTTATACCTCTCCACTCCTCACTCCTGCTCCTCTCCTCCTCTTCACCTTCTCTTATACTTCTCTACTCCTCACTCCTGCTCCTCTCCTCCTCTTCACCTTCTCTTATACCTCTCCACTCCTCACTCCTGCTCCTCTCCTCCTCTTCACCTTCTCTTATACTTCTCTACTCCTCACTCCTGCTCCTCTCCTCCTCTTCACCTTCTCTTATACCTCTCCACTCCTCACTCCTGCTCCTCTCCTCCTCTTCACCTTCTCTTATACTTCTCTACTCCTCACTCCTGCTCCGCTCCTCCTCTTCACCTTCTCTTATACCTCTCCACTCCTCACTCCTGTTCCTCTCCTCCTCTTCACCTTCTCTTATACTTCTCTACTCCTCACTCCTGCTCCTCTCCTCCTCTTCACCTTCTCTTATACCTCTCCACTCCTGCTCCTCTCCTCCTCTTCACCTTCTCTTATACCTCCACTCCTGCTCCTCTCCTCCTCTTCACCTTCTCTTATACCTCTCCACTCCTCACTCCTGCTCCTCTCCTCCTCTTCACCTTCTCTTATACTTCTCTACTCCTCACTCCTGCTCCTCTCCTCCTCTTCACCTTCTCTTATACCTCTCCACTCCTGCTCCTCTCCTCCTCTTCACCTTCTCTTATACCTCTCCACTCCTCACTCCTGCTCCTCTCCTCCTCTTCTCCTTCTCTTATACCTCTCCACTCCTGCTCCTCTCCTCCTCTTCACCTTCTCTTATACTTCTCTACTCCTCACTCCTGCTCCTCTCCTCCTCTTCACCTTCTCTTATACCTCTCCACTCCTCACTCCTGCTCCTCTCCTCCTCTTCACCTTCTCTTATACCTCTCCACTCCTCACTCCTGCTCCTCTCCTCCTCTTCACATTCTCTTATACCTCTCCACTCCTCACTCCTGCTCCTCCCCTCCTCTTCACCTTCTCTTATACCTCTCCACTCCTCACTCCTGCTCCTCTCCTCCTCTTCACCTTCTCTTATACCTCTCTACTCCTCACTCCTGCTCCTCTCCTCCTCTTCACCTTCTCTTATACCTCTCCACTCCTCACTCCTGCTCCTCTCCTCCTCTTCACCTTCTCTTATACCTCTCCACTCCTGCTCCTCTCCTCCTCTTCACCTTCTCTTATACCTCTCCACTCCTCACTCCTGTTCCTCTCCTCCTCTTCACCTTCTCTTATACCTCTCCACTCCTCACTCCTGCTCCTCTCCTCCTCTTCACCTTCTCTTATACCTCTCCACTCCTGCTCCTCTCCTCCTCTTCACCTTCTCTTATACCTCTCCACTCCTGCTCCTCTCCTCCTCTTCACCTTCTCTTATACTTCTCTACTCCTCACTCCTGCTCCTCTCCTCCTCTTCACCTTCTCTTATACCTCTCCACTCCTCACTCCTGCTCCTCTCCTCCTCTTCACCTTCTCTTATACCTCTCCACTCCTCACTCCTGCTCCTCTCCTCCTCTTCACCTTCTCTTATACCTCTCCACTCCTCACTCCTGCTCCTCTCCTCCTCTTCACCTTCTCTTATACCTCTCCACTCCTCACTCCTGCTCCTCTCCTCCTCTTCACCTTCTCTTATACCTCTCTACTCCTCACTCCTGCTCCTCTCCTCCTCTTCACCTTCTCTTATACCTCTCCACTCCTCACTCCTGCTCCTCTCCTCCTCTTCACCTTCTCTTATACCTCTCCACTCCTGCTCCTCTCCTCCTCTTCACCTTCTCTTATACCTCTCCACTCCTCACTCCTGCTCCTCTCCTCCTCTTCACCTTCTCTTATACCTCTCCACTCCTCACTCCTGCTCCTCTCCTCCTCTTCACCTTCTCTTATACCTCTCCACTCCTGCTCCTCTCCTCCTCTTCACCTTCTCTTACACCTCTACACTCCTCACTGCTGCTCCTCTCCTCCTCTTCACCTTCTCCTCCCCCTCCCTCCTTCCTTTCATCAGGCACAGATGAGTCTCCTGAGCCCCTGCCCATCCCTACCTTCCTGGTGGGTTATGAGTATGACTTTGTGGTGCTGTCGCCCTTCGGCCTGCCCTACTGGGAGAAGCTGCTGCTGGACCCCTTCGGCTCCCACAGGGACGTGGGCTATCTGGTGGTCTGTCCCGACAACGAGGCCCTGCTCCAGGGGGCCAAGAACTTCTTCAGGGACCTCACCGCCGTCTACGAAGTAAGGCTGGAGAACATTACAATGTTAACGTCCATTTACCATGCAAGAGATGGGGCATCTTTGGAGAGCTGAAGCAAGACGTTTTTCTTCAGGAAACATATAAAAAAATCATGAAAATGACCATAGGAGTTGAGAGTTAAGAGGCTATGACCATAGGAGTTAGGAGTTAAGAGGCTATGACCATAGGAGTTGAGAGTTAAGAGGATATGACCATAGGAGTTGAGAGTTAAGAGGATATGACCATAGGAGCTGGGAGTTAAGAGGATATGACCATAGGAGTTGGGAGTTAAGAGGATATGACCATAGGAGTTGGGAGTTAAGAGGATATGACCATAGGAGTTAGCAGTTAAGAGGTTATGACCATAGGAGTTGGGAGTTAAGAGGATATGACCATAGGAGTTGGGAGTTAAGAGGATATGACCATAGGAGTTGGGAGTTACGAGGCTATGACCATAGGAGTTGGGAGTTAAGAGGATATGACCATAGGAGTTGGGAGTTAAGAGGATATGACATTTTGGGAAGTGAATTGAAATGTCAGTGTGATAAATAGAACAATTCCTTTTCAATTATTGAATGAAATGGAACCATACCTTGCTATCCCAGCCTACTGTACGTATTGATGACAGAAACAATAGCTTGGCTCCTTCAGTTCTGTACCATTCCTTATTGGATCGTCTACCTCGACATCACTCAAGTTGTTCGTTCCTGTGCTGTTGTCTAACCATTCCGCCATCCCTCCTCTCTTTCCCTCCCTCCCTCCTCCTTCTCCTTCCATCCCTACCCCCACTCTCCATGTGCCCTGCAGTCATGTCGTCTGGGCCAACACCGCCCCATCTCAAAAGACCACCCGGACGGCATCGTGAGAGTGGGTGGAGCGGCCGCCAAGAAGCTGGCAGAGCAGCCTGTCAGCGATTGGTTCCTTAAGGCTGCCAGCGGTAACAGCGACGCCTTCGCCAAGCTCAAGCTATACGCTCAAGTCTGCCGCTACGACCTTGGTAGGTTCCGGTGACTACACGGTCGGACCTCCCATGCCCATATTGCCAACAACATGGTTTTACAACATGGTTTCTATTTTTCTATATATATATTGGTTTCTAAAGTCTTAATGCGAGGTCGTTCACATAGCTTATGAATGAGATTTTGTTAAAGGTTGTTTGACTACTGTTAACCTGTGCTTTCTGCTCCTGTCTCTCTCCTCAGCTCCATACCTCGCTGCACAGCCTTTACACAGCTCCCTCCTCGCACAGCCCACACCCCCTCCTGCCTCCAGCCAATCCTCATCCATGCAATCCTCCGGCTCCTCCTCCACCACCTCGACCGGCCCCCAAAACTCAGTGACCCCCGGAGGCCCCTCCCTCCCCAACAGCAGCGGCAGTGCGCCTAGCAACAGCACGGGTGTAGCCAACAGTGCCAACAGCGCGGCATCATCAGGGAGCCTGCCCAGCAGCGGGATGCAGTCTGCCAAGCCCAGCTCTTTCCCTCCCTTTGGGACCATGGGCTTGCAGAACCAGGGCCTGGATGGTGGCACCCAGGGAGGGCAGCTGGGCCAGCAGAACACAGGACTCCCCGGGGGGGACTCAGCCAGCCAGGCACCCACTGAACCCCTAGAGAGGTAGCTACAACACCAGGGTCCGCATTCACTCATATGTACACACACACACACACACACACACACACACACACACACACACACACACACACACACACACACACACACACACACACACACACACACACACACACACACACACACACACACACACACACACACACACACACACACACACACACACAGTACAGTGCTTGGAGGGAATCCCCATTCCTCGTCCTAACTCCCCTCTCGCTCTTGTCCCCCTCTCCAGCACCATGGAGCGAGAGAAGGTGGGCGTGCCGACGGACGGAGAGTCTCACGCCATCACATACCCCCCGGCCATCGTGGTGTACATTGTGGACCCCTTCACCTATGAGGAGCCTGAGGCGGGGTCCAGTGTGTGGACCCTGGGCCTGCTGCGCTGCTACCTGGAGATGCTCCAGTTCCTCCCACCACACATCCGCAACGCTGTCTCTGTACAGGTAACCTCAACACAACTCTGTCTCTGTACAGGTAACCTCAACACAACTCTGTCTCTGTACAGGTAACCTCAACACAACTCTGTCTCTGTACAGGTAACCTCAACACAACTCTGTCTCTGTACAGGTAACCTCAACACAACTCTGTCTCTGTACGGGTAACCTCAACACAACTCTGTTTCTGTACAGGTAACCTCAACACAACTCTGTCTCTGTACAGGAAACCTCAACACAACTCTGTCTCTGTACAGTAAACCTCAACACAAGTCTGTCTCTGTACAGGTAACCTCAACACAAGTCTGTCCCTGTACAGGTAACCTCAACACAACTCTGTCTCTGTACAGGTAACCTTAACACAACTCTGTCTCTGTACAGGAAACCTCAACACAACTCTGTCTCTGTACAGGTAACCTCAACACAACTCTGTCTCTGTACAGGTAACCTCAACACAACTCTGTCTCTGTACAGGTAACCTTAACACAACTCTGTCTCTGTACAGGAAACCTCAACACAACTCTGTCTCTGTACAGGTAACCTCAACACAACTCTGTCTCTGTACAGGTAACCTCAACACAACTCTGTCTCTGTACAGGTAACCTCAACACAACTCTGTCTCTGTACAGGTAACCTTAACACAACTCTGTCTCTGTACAGGAAACCTCAACACAACTCTGTCTCTGTACAGGTAACCTCAACACAACTCTATCTCTGTACAGGTAACCTCAACACAACTCTGTCTCTGTACAGGTAACCTCAACACAACTCTGTCTCTGTACAGGTAACCTCAACACAACTCTGTCTCTGTACAGGTAACCTCAACACAAGTCTATCTCTGTACAGGAAACCTCAACACAACTCTATCTCTGTACAGGTAACCTCAACACAACTCTGTCTCTGTACAGGTAACCTCAACACAACTCTGTCTCTGTACAGGTAACCTCAACACAACTCTTTCTCTGTACAGGTAACCTCAACACAACACAACTCTGTCTCTGTACAGGTAACCTCAACACAACACAACTCTGTCTCTGTACAGGTAACCTCAACACAACTCTTTCTCTGTACAGGTAACCTCAACACAACACAACTCTGTCTCTGTACAGGTAACCTCAACACAACACAACTCTGTCTCTGTACAGGTAACCTCAACACAACTCTGTCTCTGTACAGGTAACCTCAACACAAG
Source organism: Oncorhynchus keta (assembly GCF_023373465.1). Lineage (NCBI taxonomy): Eukaryota > Metazoa > Chordata > Actinopteri > Salmoniformes > Salmonidae > Oncorhynchus > Oncorhynchus keta. The sequence continues at coordinate 24,667,665 of NC_068432.1, forward strand.
TCTGTCTCTGTACAGGTAACCTCAACACAACTCTTTCTCTGTACAGGTAACCTCAACACAACTCTGTCTCTGTACAGGTAACCTCAACACAACTCTGTCTCTGTACAGGTAACCTCAACACAAGTCTGTCTCTGTACAGGTAACCTCAACACAACTCTTTCTCTGTACAGGTAACCTCAACACAACTCTGTCTCTGTACAGGTAACCTCAACACAACTCTGTCTCTGTACAGGTAACCTCAACACAACTCTGTCTCTGTACAGGAAACCTCAACACAACTCTGTCTCTGTACAGGAAACCTCAACACAACTCTGTCTCTGTACAGGTAACCTCAACACAACTCTGTCTCTGTACAGGTAACCTCAACACAACTCTGTCTCTGTACAGGTAACCTCAACACAACTCTGTCTCTGTACAGGTAACCTCATCACAACTCTGTCTCTGTACAGGTAACCTCGACACAAGTCTGTCCCTGTACAGGTAACCTCAACACAACTCTTTCTCTGTACAGGTAACCTCAACACAACTCTGTCTCTGTACAGGTAACCTCAACACAACTCTGTCTCTGTACAGGTAACCTCAACACAACTCTGTCTCTGTACAGGTAACCTCAACACAACTCTGTCTCTGTACAGGTAACCTCAACACAAGTCTGTTCCTGTACAGGTAACCTCAACACAACTCTGTCTCTGTACAGGTAACCTCAACACAACTCTGTCTCTGTACAGGTAACCTCAACACAACTCTGTCTCTGTACAGGTAACCTCAACACAACTCTGTCTCTGTACAGGAAACCTCAACACAACACAACTCTGTCTCTGTACAGGTAACCTCAACACAAGTCTGTCCCTGTACAGGTAACCTCAACACAACTCTTTCTCTGTACACGTAACCTCAACACAACACAACTCTGTCTCTGTACAGGTAACCTCAACACAACTCTGTCTCTGTACAGGTAACCTCAACACAACTCTGTCTCTGTACAGGAAACCTCAACACAACTCTGTCTCTGTACAGGAAACCTCAACACAACTCTGTCTCTGTACAAGAAACCTCAAGTCTGTGTGTGTTGATGAAATATTGTGTCTGTCATTGTCAAGAAGTGTCTGTTTATTTAGAATAAACTATCACTAACATTTGCTAAGACTTTGCTTTACTGCAAAAGATGTCAGACGGGACAATCAGTATGAAAGAAGACAGAACAGGGCGCTGTATGTAATGTACAGTAGTTTTATTAGCGTTGTATATAATGTACAGTAGTTTTATTAGGGTTGTATGCTAACCTGCTGGTATCCACCTCTCAGATCATCCCGTGCCAGTACCTGCTCCAGCCGGTGAGGAGCGAGGAGCGTCATATCTATGCTCAACACCTCAAGTCCCTGGCCTTCTCAGTGTTCTCCCAGTGCAGGCGGCCCCTCCCCGGATCCACCAACGTCAAGTCACTAACCGGCTTTGGCCCTGGCCTGGCCATCGACACTGCACTGAAGAGCCCAGAGGTACACAACTCATCACTGACCAACATTATCCTGACATGATCCTAACTAATATGCAGCTTTATCACCAGAGATTGGCATGTCTGGACCACAGGGACAGCTGTGTCTGAATCAGTGATTTGATTAGAGTGGGGAAACCAGTTGTAGGAAACCGTCGACTTGAATGGATGAATGAAGTGGCAGGGAGAGCAGTAAACCAGCAGACCGGCTCCTCAGCCCTCTGCTCCTCAGCCCTCTGCTCCTCAGCCCTCTGCTCCTCAGCCCTCTGCTCCTCAGCCCTCTGCTCCTCAGCCCTCTGCTCCTCAGCCCTCTGCTCCTCAGCCCTCTGCTCCTCAGCCCTCTGCTCCTCAGCCCTCTGCTCCTCAGCCCTCTGCTCCTCAGCCCTCTGCTCCTCAGCCCTCTGCTCCTCAGCCCTCTGCTCCTCAGCCCTCTGCTCCTCAGCCCTCTGCTCCTCAGCCCTCTGCTCCTCAGCCCTCTGCTCCTCAGCCCTCTGCTCCTCAGCCCTCTGCTCCTCAGCCCTCTGCTCCTCAGCCCTCTGCTCCTCAGCCCTCTGCTCCTCAGCCCTCTGCTCCTCAGCCCTCTGCTCCTCAGCCCTCTGCCCTCTGCTCAGCCCTCTGCTCCTCAGCCCTCTGCTCCTCAGCCCTCTGCTCCTCAGCCCTCTGCTCCTCAGCCCTCTGCCCTCTGCTCAGCCCTCTGCTCCTCAGCCCTCTGCTCCTCAGCCCTCTGCTCCTCAGCCCTCTGCCCTCAGCCCTCTGCTCCTCAGCCCTCTGCTCCTCAGCCCTCTGCTCCTCAGCCCTCTGCTCCTCAGCCCTCTGCTCCTCAGCCCTCTGCTCCTCAGCCCTCTGCTCTCAGCCCTCTGCTCCTCAGCCCTCTGCTCCTCAGCCCTCTGCTCCTCAGCCCTCTGCTCCTCAGCCCTCTGCTCCTCAGCCCTCTGCTCCTCTGCAGCCCTCTGCTCTGCCCTCCTCCACAGCCCTCTGCTCCTCAGCCCTCTGCTCCTCAGCCCTCTGCTCCTCAGCCCTCTGCTCCTCAGCCCTCTGCTCCTCAGCCCTCCTCTGCTCCTCAGCCCTCTGCTCCTCAGCCCTCTGCTCCTCAGCCCTCTGCTCCTCAGCCCTCTGCTCCTCAGCCCTCTGCTCCTCAGCCCTCTGCTCCTCAGCCCTCTGCTCCTCAGCCCTCTGCTCCTCAGCCCTCTGCCCTCAGCCCTGCTCATTAGCCCTCTGCTCCTCAGCCCTCTGCTCCTCAGCCCTCTGCTCCTCAGCCCTCTGCTCCTCAGCCCTCTGCTCCTCAGCCCTCTGCTCCTCAGCCCTCTGCTCCTCAGCCCTCTGCTCCTCAGCCCTCTGCTCCTCAGCCCTCTGCTCCTCAGCCCTCTGCTCCTCAGCCCTCTGCTCCTCAGCCCTCTGCTCCTTAGCCCTCTGCTCCTCAGCCCTCTGCTCCTCAGCCCTCTGCTCCTCAGCCCTCTGCTCCTCAGCCCTCTGCTCATTAGCCCTCTGCTCCTCAGCCCTCTGCTCCTCAGCCCTCTGCTCCTCAGCCCTCTGCTCCTCAGCCCTCTGCTCTCCAGCCCTCTGCTCCTCAGCCCTCTGCTCCTCAGCCCTCTGCTCCTCGGCCCTCTGCTCTCCAGCCCTCTGCTCCTCAGCCCTCTGCTCCTCAGCCCTCTGCTCCTCAGCCCTCTGCTCCTCAGCCCTCTGCTCCACAGCCCTCTGCTCTCCAGCCCTCTGCACTCCAGCCCTCTGCTCCTCAGCCCTCTGCTCCACAGCCCTCTGCTCCTCAGCCCTCTGCTCTCCAGCCCTCTGCACCTCAGCCCTCTGCTCCTCAGCCCTCTGCTCTCCAGCCCTCTGCTCTCCAGCCCTCTGCCCCTCAGCCCTCTGCTCCACAGCCCTCTGCTCCTCAGCCCTCTGCTCTCCAGCCCTCTGCACCTCAGCCCTCTGCTCTGACCATGTGTGGTGTGCCAGCAAGAGAGGGAGCACTGAGCTGGAGAGAGGGTTATACTAACCCCCTTAGTCCTGGAACAAGACCAGTCGAACTTATAACCCTCTTCCTTCTCTACAGTTTTCTTTCCATTATCTGCTTGGCTAGCTCCCTGAGACCTCCCTAATGGATTCCAGGCTGGAGGTTTAGACAGGGAGAGGCCCTAGACTGGCACCCAATCCTATTTAACTCTCTCAGGCCAGCCAGCCACTACATTGCATTTCTCCCTGTACACAGTGGAGTGGAGTGGGTACTAGAGACTAACGCTGAGCTACTTAGCAAGCTGGATAAATGTCATCTCTTCAGGGATTTGGGTGGGGAGAGGGGACAACAGTAGTGATACTTTTGGAATGTTGGCTCAGCCGACTAACCAACTCAGTGATTCTCATGTGTCTTTCTAGTCCTGGAGTAGATAGATTTAAGTCCTGAATTAAGTAGTACCTCCCAGTTTCAAAACATGTTCTACCTAATAAACATGACCCATGTATAACCCCTAACCTTTGACCCCTCTCTCGTCGCCCAACAGAGACCAGAGTGTTTGCGGCTATACACGCCTCCGTTCATCCTGGCGCCGACCAAGGACAAGCAGACAGAGCTGGGGGAGACGTTCGGGGAGGCCTCTCAAAAGTACAACGTGCTGTTTGTGGGCTACTGCCTGTCCCACGACCAGCGCTGGCTCCTGGCCACCTGCACCGACCTGTACGGAGAGCTGCTGGAGACCTGCATCATCAGCATCGACGTGCCCAACAGGTGGGACCACATCATCCTCACCACCATCTAGAGTCAGCAAACCTCGAGCAGAGCAGAGCATTACAAATGGCAGGCTATTGCAGCTAGCAGTTGTTTTTTTTAAGCAAAACGATGTTTGTTTTGCATTGAGTTTTTTGTTTTTTACGATATACCAGGTAATGATGAAAACGGTCTAATGATGAAGTGTAGTAATGAATATTTCAAGGTCAACAATCTACAACTTTCCTTCTAACCTGGCAACTCTAGTGATTTGTAGTAATAAGTGTTGTGTTAAATGTTTAGCTGTCGTTTCAGTGTGTGACAGAATGTGCGTGTGATTTTGTTTCGACATAGAGCGCGGAGGAAAAAAGGCTCTGCCCGGAGGTCGGGCCTGCAGAAGCTGTGGGATTGGTGCTTGGGGCTGGTGCAGATGACATCAGTGCCATGGAGGGTGGTGATTGGTCGACTGGGCAGAATGGGACATGGCGAGTTGAAAGGTGAGGTGGAGCCTTCTATTTTACTGTTAAACGTTTATTTTCTTGAGTTTATTTTGTCTTACTCGTTCACTCACTCATCTCTCTCTCTCTTCCCCTCTCTCTCTTTCCTTTCTGCCTCGGTCCCAGACTGGAGTATTCTGTTGAGCAGGAGGAACCTGCAGTCTCTGAGTCGCCGTCTCAAGGAGGTGTGTCGTATGTGTGGCATCTCTGCCTCCGACACTCCCAGCATCCTTAGCGCTTGCCTAGTCGCCATGGAGCCTCAGGGCTCCTTTGTCATCATGCCAGGTACTACGTTCTCCAGCCCTGTGTGTGTGTGTGTGTCTGATGGATGATGGCAGCCTATCATAATGCATGTCGCTCCCTGTTGTTATCAGATTGATGGGTCTGAGGACAGTGCTTCTCTCAGTCATAAACCACTGGTTATCAAACTCCATTGATTTCTGTGTGATGTGATGGAGACTGGCATGGACCATTGATACTGTGGGTGTATAATATGGGTCTACTGCTGTATATGAGGAGGGGCTGGCCTGGTCCCTCCGGACCAGTGGTTTTGGTTAAAGGAGATGGATGTCTCCTCTCCCAGGACTTGGCTTTGACCCAGACATTGTGGGTTATACTCCACAGATCCAATGATAATTATCAAATACAATAGAGCACTGGACTGAATAATAATGGCCAGTTGAAAGATCGAGGTTGCTTTTATTGGCACCACTTAAATTTTTGCTGCATTAATGAAGTGTTGTTGCTAATTAATTGACTGATTAATGCATGATAGCTATAGCAGATGTCACCCGTTTCCATTTGTGTGTATACTGTCTGTGTTCAATGTAGATTCAATGAAGATGAACATATTGTGGACCTGACTTCCTCTCTCTCTCCAGACTCTGTGTCGACAGGCTCAGTGTTCGGCCGCAGCACCACTCTGAACATGCAGACGTCCCAGCTGAGTACTCCTCAGGACACGTCCTGCACCCACATCCTGGTGTTTCCCACCTCAGCCTTCGTCCAGGTGGCCAGCTCCAACTACACTACTGACACCAACATAGATATCGCCTTCAACCCCATCCCCGGTGAGTCTACTGTACCTCTGCTCCCCCCTCTGGCCTCACCTCTCAACTCTCAACTTTGACCTGACCTTTTTCTTAACCTTGTTGAAAATAATTGATTTACTCCATTGGAAAGAAGTAGTTTTTTAAAGTTTCTCTCCTCTTCTCCTCTGTCCAGATGGGTCGGACGCCATTGGGATCTTTGACCTGCTGGACCAGGAGAACGACCTGGTGGACCCTGACATCATCAATATCCTGCCCGCCTCGCCCACCACCTCGCCCGTACACTCCCCCGGCGGCCACTACCACCAGGGGGGAGACGGCAGCAAGGTAGGCCCACCACACCACAACATGTCTCACCTGTGTAGACTATAAGAGGTACTCCAGCACAGACTTTATTGAGGAAAAAACTTGAACTTAAAGGGGCAATCTGTCACATGGATGACACTGGAGAGACGAAGCAGGTACAGGAAGTAAAACATTTCATACAGAACGGACATGGAACGAGACGGTAACAGCGTCAGTAAACTGATAATACAGACAAGAAACCATCAGTGCAGCAGCAGGGAACAGAGCAAGGAAACTGACAAATATAGGGGAAATAAACAGATGCTGGGTGAGTCCAGGTGAGTCCAATGTCTCTGCTGCGCGTGACGAGGGAAGGCAGGTGTGCGTAGTGGATGATAAGAGTGAGTGATGCACGGCAGACGCCAGGGGGGTAAGAGCGGAAAAGAAGAGACACAATCTGCAGTTGCTACATCCATTTTCATACTTTTAAATGAATTAAATATACCCATTGATTATTGAAGCATATAACTTATAAATGCCTCATGAGCTTAGTTTAAATGTCATAAGGACATCAACCACCCGAGCCACTGCCTGTTCACCCCGCTATCATCCAGAAGGCGAGGTCAGTACAGGTGCATCAAAGCTGGTACCGAGAGACTGAAAAACAGCTTCTATCTCAAGGCCATCAGACTGTTAAACAGCCACCACTAACATTGAGTGGCTGCTGCCAACATACTGACTCAACTCCAGCCACTTTAATAATGGAAATTGATGTAAAAATGTATCACTAGCACTTTAAACAATGCCACTTAGTATAATATAATGTCTACATACCAGACATTACTCATCTCCTATGTATATACTGTACTCTATATCATCTACTGCATCTTGATGTAATACATGTATCACAAGCCACTTTAAACTATGCCACTTTGTTTACGTACCAGACATTACTCATCTCATATGTATATACTGTACCCAATACCATCTACTTCATCTTGCCTATGCCGTTCTGTACCATCACTCATTCATATATCTTTATGTACATATTCTTTATCCCCTTGTGTATAAGGTAGTAGTTGTGGAATTGTTAGGTTAGATTACTCGTTGGTTGTTACTGCATTGTCGGAACTAGAAGCACAAGCATTTCGCTACACTCACATTAACATCTGCTAACCATGTGTATGTGACAAATACATTTGATTTGATACCCCCATCAGAATAATAAATAAGCTGGTTTCACTTCTTTGTAAACAGAGTAATTCAAACTATTTTTGACATTGTATCAACAGAAAACATGGTTAAAAGTATAATTAGCTCATATGTCTATGAATTTGAGAGTTACATTACTCCAGCCCAGCTTTAAACCAAAACAGTGACAGGCTACTGCTTTGTTATTGTTTCAATGGCAGATTGCCCCTTTAAGATGAACACAAAGATGACATTTAAGTTAAGTAACTTAATAAAGTAGATTTGGCCTGGATTGATAATGCTAGTGCTACTTAGTTTTCTTGAACAGTTCTGTAATGTATGAAAAACCAAAAAGACTTTTACAGTGTACATTATTACATGCCAGAGATGAACTCATCCCCCTCCTCTTCCCTTCCAGGGCCAGAGTACAGACCGGATGGAGTCCCACGATGAAGCTCCTAACATCCTGCAGCAGCCCTTGGCCCTGGGCTACTTTGTGTCCACAGCCAAAGCCGGCCCACTGCCTGACTGGTTCTGGTCAGCCTGCCCTCAAGCTCAGAACCAGTGTCCCCTTTTCCTCAAGGTAAATCTGTCAGGCATCTGTACTCATACTCCTTGGCCCATATTCATATTGTCTCAGAGTACGAGTGCTGATCTAGGATCAACATTCTTGTAGTCTGAGACGCTTTGTGAATACAGGCTCTGGATTATAACATGTCTTCTGATCTAAATGCCACTTTGACGTCATTGTTAATATTCATTTTTCAAATAATTGTTTTTGACTTGACAAGATTCTGTATCAAGCGATCATAGTTAATTAACACATCATTTTATTTAAACCCAGATTGTATTCACTTGCTCCAGATATCAGTGATTGACTGACTTTTGTTTGCTCTGTTATTACTGTGTGAATGGTTTAGCTAGGGCTGTCACTGACTTCCTTTGTGTCTTTCCCCAGGCCTCTCTGCATCTCCACGTGTCTTCAGTGCAATCAGATGAACTGCTGCACAGCAAACACTCCCACCCACTCGACTCCAATCAGACCTCAGACGTACTCAGGTAAACATTGGGGATGGGCATGAGTAATCAAGTAATTCAAATCAAATCAAATGTTATTTGTCACATTCACCAAATACGAAAGTGAAATACTTACTTACGAGCCCTAACCAACAGTGCAGTTTAAACAAAATAGTAAATAAATACCCATCAAAAATATGAATAAGAAATAAAAAATAACTAATAATTAAAGAGCAGCAGTAAAATAACAATAGCGAGGCTATATACAGTGGCTACCGGTACAGAGTCAATGTGCGGGGGAACCGGTTAATCGAGGTAATTGAGGTAATATGTACATGTAGGTAGAGTTATTAAAGTGACTATGCATAGATAATAACAGAGTTGCAGCAGTGTAAAGGGGGGAGGGCAATGCAAATAGTCTGGGTAGCCATTTGACTAGATGTTCAGGAGTCTTATGGCTTGGGGGCAGAAGCTGTTTAGAAGCCTGTTGGACCTTGACTTGGCTCTCCGGTACCGCTTGCCTATAACTAGGGAGGCTGGAGTCTTTAACAATTTTTAAGGCCTTCCTCTGACACCGCCTGGTATAGAGGTCCTGGATGGCAGGAAGCTTGGCCCCAGTGATGTACTGGGCCCTCTGTAGTGCCTTCCGGTCGAGGCTGAGCAGTTGCCATACCAGGCAGTGATGCTCTTGATGGTGCAGCTGTATAATTTTTTGAGGATCTGAGGACCCATGCCAAATCTTTTCAGTCTCCTGAGGGAGAATAAGTTTTGTCGTGCCCTCTTCATGACTGTCATAGTGTGCTTTGACCATGATAGTTTGTTGGTGATGTGGACACCGAGGAACTTGAAGCTCTCAACCTGCTCCTCTACAGCCCCATCGCTGAGAATGGGGGCGTGCTCGGTCCTCCTTTTCCTATAGTCCACAATCATCTCCTTTGTCTTGAGCACGTTGAGGGAGAGATTGTTGACCTGGCACCACACTCTGACCTCCTATAGGCTGTCTCGTCGTTCTCGGTGATCACTGTTGTCATCGGCAAACCTAGTGATGGTGTTGGAGTCGTGCCTGGCTGTGCAGTCATGAGTGAACAGGGAGTACAGGAGGGGACTGTACTCCCTGAGGGGCCCCCATGTTGAGGATCAGCTTGGCGGATGTGTTGTTGCCTACCCTTACCACCTGGGGGTGGCCCGTCAGGAAGTCCAGGATCCAGTTGCAGAGGGAGGTGTTTAGTCCCAGGGTCCTTCAATTCGTGATGAGCTTTGAGGGCACTATGGTGTTGAACTGAGCTGTCGTCAATGAATAGCATTCTCACATAGGTGTTCCTTTTGTCCAGGTGGGAAAGGGCCATGTGGGAGTGTAATAGAGATTGCATCATCTGTGGATCTGTTAGGGCGGAATACTTGAGTACTCGAACGGACGTCAAATACTGTAAAACTATTTGGTGGAATGTGCTTTGTGGCTGCCCGAACAGGCAAGTGAAATTTTGTCTTGAAGACAACATTAATTTGTTTTGAGTCTAGTGTCCATTTGTACATGTGCATTTGCGAGGCACAACAAAAAAGAAACCAATACAAGCATCGCACTGTTCTTCTCCCTAAATGTCCTTTCCCCTCCATATCTCATTCACTCAGTTGCGTTCCGACCGCTCCCTCTACACACACATACTGAGTAATGTACGTAATGGTTACGATAAATTAATCATTGTTGCTATCTGATGGCATATAGATAAATGTTACTGTATGTTTTTCCAGCACGGACCTTGTGTTCTAAAAAGGTGTTTTTCCATTTGATAAAAAACAAACATGTGAGTACTCGAACAGTCAAAAAAAATTAAATTCCCATCCCTAGTAAACACACACATACACAGAAATGTATTTCCATTCAAATTCCTATTTTCCCTAACCCCTAACCCTAATTATAACCGTAACACAAAACCTAACACCTAAGCTTAAAATAGCCTTTGTCCTCATGGGGATGTGGGAAATGTCCCCACGAGGGATAATATATATATATTTTTTCCCCATGTGGATTTCAGGTCCCCACGAGGATATAAAAATGAGACCACACGCACACATTATGCGGTCACAAATACACTCCGCAGTCAAAGGGTCAATCTCATCCACGGCTCAGCCATTAAAGATCTTAGGACATGCTTTCAATCAATTTCTGGTCTATCTAAAGTGCTTATCAAAGAGAGAGTAATGTATTCCACTTGATCTCAAGGTTTATGCTCACTTTGAGAGGTGTGTTCGTTGTGAATAACTCCTCCTCTCTCCTTCCCTCTGTAGATTTGTGCTGGAGCAGTACAATGCCCTTTCCTGGTTGACATGTGACCCCGCGACGCAGGACCGGCGCTCCTGTCTGCCCATCCACTTTGTGGTGCTCAACCAGATGTACAACTTCATCATGAACATGTTGTAACAAATAGCCTAAAGGGTGGAGGGGAAGGGGAGACAATTAGGGGACATGCCAAAGGAAATGCCAACCTGGCAGGGTGATGCTGAACTTGAATAGGAGTAGATTAGAGAAGGCTGCTGGATGGAAGGAATGCCTTGGCCGTAGCGACGGCAATAGAAACGGGTCATAGAAACATCTCAGTCCGCTCCTACCACTGTGGTGGAAGAAGAAGAAGAAGAAGGGAGATTTCTGGAACGGGTGATGCTAATAACAGGAACAAGAGAAAAAGAGAGAGATCCCGGTTGCCATTGTATTTGCTGTGGTAATGCCATGGTAACACTGTGGCCAAACCGTTTGGGAAACATGTAAAGTATTGGAAATCAAGTCTCATTTCAGTGATCCAAACACTTGAATGGATCCTTGGTTTTAAGAGCCGAAAAATTCCCTTTTTTCCTTTGGATGACATTTTATCCAAATGAAATGCCTGCATCTATCTTATTTATTGTACGTTTTGAAATGTATGATTTGTCTTAATCTCTTTTATATATAATAAATATCTTGAAGGTTTGTATCGCCTTCCTGCTTTAAGGCAATTGGTCTAAGATATATGTAATCTTCTTAATTAAAAAACAAACAAAATCCCCCAGAAAAATGAAACAAAGTCGCAGTAGTTTGCTTTTAGAGTATTATTTTTTGTATTGGGGACAGAATATTTGTATTATCACGATGTACAGAAGAAGTAGATTGAAGAATTATGTCCATGCCTTTGTGCGTGGAGGATTTACAGCTAAGCTGTAGCAGCAGAGGACTTGTACAGCAATGAAGTTCACTGTGTTCAAATATGTTCAAATAAAGAGGTACATTGTCATATATAGTATTTTATACCACACATTTAGACAACAAAAAAATAAACGGCAATATATATAAATAATTATATATGAATGCCGTGCCAGCGATGGGTGGTGCGGCTTCTGTTTTAGGAATAAAGTGCGTCAACTCAATTTTACCTGTGCATTTGTTGTGGTTCTTGCTTACTGGGAGAGGGATTGTGAGGTGCTATTATTTGGAAGAAAACCATTGGCTTCTTTTGGATGTAGCTGACCTCAGGTTTGACCCCTGTCTGGTGACAGATCTTGACAGAGGAATAAAAAAGAATAGAGCAAAAAGATCTATCCTTTCAGATATGCAGTGTCCTTTTTAGCACATCCCTCTATACCGCTAGCCTGGCGAGCCAGCCTGAACTTGCGAATTTACATGAATGGTCGCTACACAGATAGCGCAGCTGTAATCAGTCTGATATATACGAGGATACTATGCCTCTTCTTATCCATACAAATCCCAATTGGCTTTTGAGGTTTATTTTTTTGACACCATTTCTGAGTGGTTATGGATGCATTTAGACCAACTCTATTTTACTTCTATGTGATAGTAAATGCGTGGTGTAAATGAACTGTAACCGGATATGGAGAGAAGCCCATGGATATGCAGTGTTTATTTGTGCACAGAGGAAGATTGATCTCTTGTATCTTCGCCTGTTCGGAATAAAACTGTACTTTCACTAAAATCCAATGTCATGTATCTTCTCTTGCATACTTCTGACACCTCAACATATTCATGCATAAGACTGCAAGACATTTTCTATTGTTAAAATCTAGGCCTTTGGACTATGGTCTGCTTTTGTGTGTAGACAGGCCTGTAAATACAGATGCATCTATATATTATTTGAGAATGTTTTTATAACAATGTATACAAATAGTGCCCGTTTTTTAAGACATGGACCAAATCGGGATTGTTACAGGATCTGCATTTAAACAAAAAAAAAGTCTGTCAACAAGAAAAAAATACTTGTGATTCAGGCACATAGTAGTCCGCAAGGATGATGAAAGCACTGACTGACCCGGTCCTGGAGACCCGATTGTGCAGGGTTTTATTCTAGCCCAGTTCTAACCTGATTCAACATCAGTGTGCGCTGGCACTAGACATTGTTGCACTGGAACAAAATCATTCAACCCTGTAGAATAATCAGTGGGAAAAAAGCATTATAGAGTTTTGTAAAACAGTTTCTAAAAGATAACGTATTGTTCCTTTATTCAACCATGATTTTGTTTGGCTGTCATCCAGGGGGGTAGAGCAGCAGTCTGACAAAAAAGTGCACGCGGAGCGCCCCAATGCATGCTAGTAATGCTAGTGCTAGCTACTCCCAGGCACTCTGCTAGCTAGCCGTGGTGGCTGAACATTTTGCCCACATCTGCCCATATAGCCTTTAATGTTGAAGTAGTCACTTATGTACATTAATTTATTGTGATCATATTGTAAATATTTATTTATCTGAACATAGGTTGAATTACTTTATACAGACAGATTCGTAAGAATGAGACTGTCAGAGTTCGCGAGCTAGCTACGTTAGCTAACTGTTAGGAGCAGAAATACGGATACAGCGAATGCATACGAGTGGCTGTTGTGCTACGTGAGTGAGAGGTTTGACGTCCTAAAGGCTACATTCCTTCGTTGACACATCCCTAGAGAAGGTAATGTTACATTTATACCGGTTGACACGTGTTTTATTATCGATTAATGATAACATGTAACGTTATATTTAAAGAACTCCACCTTCAGACATACTAGGCTAGCTTATCTAGCTGTTGCTAACTAGCAAGATAGCTAGCTAGCTACTAGTTATGTTACCATTAGCCCATTATTGCCATTTCTTTCGCTCTAGAAATCATGTTAATGTAAACTAGTTTAACTAACTAGGTAAGCTCCCTGCTCTTAAAATCATCAGGAAGTGTTTCATGATCATGTTGTAACGTTAGCTAGCTAAGAATTCAGCACAAAGCGAGTTTAGCTTAGCTAGTAGGCTTGTTAGCAATGCCTTTTATTCACAGCCTGTTCCTGAATAAGTCACCAGCTTTCTGGCTAACTTGCTGATAAACTAAGGATGCAAAATTATTTCTGTTCACATGACTGCATGGAAAACACTATCATTGAAGCTTCAAATCCAAAGCAACATAAACTTCTGAAGCAAGTCAATTGAATGCCAAGCTACAAATAGTTCCACTTTTAAGCTGGAGCATCAGGACAACATCATCTAGAAACCTCCCTCTGTCCAGTCTCTCAGGTGTGGACCCAAGTCCCAGACTACCAGCAGAGAGGTGTGGACCCAGTCCCAGACTACCAGCAGAGATGTCAGAAAGTGCAGGGCTGCAGTTTGTCAGCCCATATGCCTTTGAGGCCATGCAGAAGGTGGATGTGGTGCGTCTGGCAGCCCTGAGTGACCCAGAGCTGAGGCTGCTGCTGCCCTGCCTGGTTCGGATGGCTCTGTGTGCCCCAGCCGACCAGAGCCAGTCCTGGGCCCAGGACAAGAAGCTCATCCTGCGCCTGCTCTCTGGGGTGGAGGCTGTCAACTCCATTGTGGCCCTCCTGTCTGTCGATTTCCATGCTTTGGAGCAGGATGCCAGGAAGGAGCAGCAACTCAGGTATGACCTTTGAATGATCTCGGAGACAGAGACACTAGTTAACTGTATTATTACACTCAAGGACACTCAACTCAAGTAAACAACTTATACAGGTCGAGTAGATGTGTTTGGTTAGTAATATGACTAACCTCATATTTAGCTTTTTGTAAATAAACTTGGAAAATCAAATACATATTTTTTGAATCTCCCTTTTGTTTAGCAGAGTAAAGAGTTTGTTTAGCATGTTGTGTGGATGGTAGGGTCAGGACCAGTATCGCAATATTTTTTCCATTGCAAATAAGTGAAAACATGAAGTAGACTCTTTTGTCCTTTACAAATCTGCTGTATGTAAAATATTGTGTGCTATAGCTTGGAAAATTAATACATGTGACTGGATGACAACATAATGATTTGTTGTCAACATTAGGGCTATTTTCCTAAAGAAGATAAATCCGCTTTGTGTTTTCTTTCCTTGCCACGATACCAACAAGTATCGCAATATTAGCATTGCGATACTGGTGTTGTCCCAGCCTTAGTGGATCGGAGATACTGATTGTTCTGGTGTGGTGGTGTCCCCTCTGACAGGCACAAGGCGGGTGGCTCTAATGGAGAGAGCATCCTGGTGTCTCAGCTGCAGCATGGCCTCACCCTGGAGTTTGAACACAGTGACCCTCTCAGGAGACTCAGGCTGGCACTCAGTGAACTACTGGCCATCATGAACAAGGTAACAGACATCTCACTGCTTCCCACGGGGTTAGTTTAACATGTGTATGGCGCTTTTACAGGCCCTCAAAGCACTTTACCAGGCAAGGGGGAAGCTCACCACCTCCACCACCAATGGGTAGCGCCCAACTGAATCACGTGGCCCTGCCTTTAGCAAGCGTCCAGTTTATCATACTCAATTTTGTATTTGTGTGTTGTTAATTTGGCTGTTTTGTCTTACAGGTGGCTGATTCCAATGGGGAATGGTTCCTGAAGTCCTCTGAGCTATTTGAGAGCCCTGTTTACCTGGAAGAAGTTGCAGATGTTCTCTGTATACTTCAAGCAGGTACTTGCGTCAATAGAAAATACCCCATTATGTGGAAATGACAGTTTTCTAAAACATATTTGAGAATCAGCAATTTCTCTGATTTTGATTTGGAAGCTTTTCTCAGATCAAATAACTGGTTTTGCACGGAGCCCCCAAGTTTGATGTCTGCAGCCCCCCCCTCCTCCCCCTCCTCCTCTTGTCCTCAGAGTTGCCCTCTCTGCTGCCCATCATAGACGTGGCAGAGGCTTTGCTGCATGTGAGAAACGGTGACTGGTTTCTGTGCCTGCTGGTTGCCAACGTCCCTGACAGCTTTAATGAAGGTAGGGTGAACGATGCAAAATAATGTCTATGAAAATGAACAATAAATATATATTCTACGTTTGGACTATTACAGTATGTTGCACAAATTGTTTAGCTTTACCATGCCTGTACTACTAATTATAAGACCGCATTAGTTGGTTTTATTGAGCCTGCGGCCCACGTTTGGCAAGCTGATCCTAGTCTATAGGTGGAGTATATTTAATCTAATAGAATAATCAGTGTCTGTATAGATCCCATTGTAATTCTAGGGAGATAATTATTGACATTGGCTGCCTATTCCACATTTCTTCACCCAGTTAGGTATTTCCCCTTGTAATTGGACAATGTTTCAGCCCCAGAGGTAGGACTAGATTCATGTGTACTCCTTATAATATAGATGAGTATGATTGTCTTGCTACTGGCCCAGAGTGTGTGTGTTCTCTGCTTTGAGAGACACATGATGATCTAGCTCTGCTAGCAGCCTCTGGTGCCTTCTTATCAACCAGGGGGTCAGGCTTGAGTCAATAGCCTATTTGCATTAGCGAGACCAGCGAGAAGGAAGCAGTTAGTCAGCAGACATCACATAGCGCTGAACATTAGTGAATCCTTATGGCTTGCTATTGGAATTGGCCTCTTTCAGATAAATGGGCGGGAAATGCGCCCTGTTTTGAGGCATCAAGTGTGAGGCATAACTTTGCCCAGCATATTTACTTCTTCCATTCCTTTAGCTAGATTTGTGTGTAGTAGATATATGTTGTGAAGTTGTTAGATATTGTTGGAGCTAGAAACACAAGCATTTCGCTACACCTGCTAAACACGTGTATGTGACCAATACAATTTGATTTGAACATGAAGCGGTAACTAACTTGGTCTTCTTGAGTCTTTTATGGCATATGCAATTCTTCGTAAGTAGGCAAGATGGAAGATAAAATAGTTTCAGTTAGTCCTGAGCGATTAACTGAAGTCGTTATTTATACTTTCTTGTGAGCTCAACGCGCCGTTTCTCAAGAGAAATCAAATAATTCATGAGAGAAATAACTATGTGGGACACTTGGAAGATGTTGTCTTCATTAGGCAAATATAAAACTTAGTTCAGCGCAGAAACCTGGTAATTGACTACAATGAGCATAATCCATTGCGCATGTTCATTACTGCCATGGACAGAGGCAGATATAGACCGCATGAGAGAGGAATGCCACAACACCACGAAGAAAGAAAGAGTTTGTGACGTAGCTCTACCAGATTGATCATTAAAGTAGTTGGTAATAAGCAGTCTTGAAAGTAGGCCTTATCTACTTTGAAGAACTAGTGCAATTATTTTGTCAGCCAACTAGCGACTACTAGCCTAGCTAAATAGTATGACTCATTCAATCGGGGGCACAGAGATAAAGGGCCCCAAAGCGCACACATTCCTGAAACGCGCCGTTTTTCAGTATGCTTCTACTAGCGACTAACGAACTACAACAAAACACTCAAACTGGACCATTTTATCTCCATCTCTTCATTCAAAGACTCAGTCGTGGACACTCTTACTGACAGTTGTGGCTGCTTCACCTGATGTATTGTTGTCTCTACCTTCTTGCCATTTGTGCTGTTGTCTGTGCCTAATAATGTGTGTACCATGTTTTGTGTTGCTACCATGCTGTTTTCATGTGTTACTGCCATGTTATGTTGTCTAAGGTCTCTCTTTGTGTAGTAGTGTGGTGTCTCTTGTCGTGATGTGTGTTTTGTCCTATATATCTATACACACACTCACACTCTGTCGGAGCTAGAAACACAAGCATTTCGCTACACCCGCAATAACATCTGCTAAAAAAGTGTATGTGACCAATACAATTTGAACATGAAGCGGTAACTAACTTGGTCTTCTTGAGTCTTTTATGGCATATGCAATTCTTTGTAAGTAGGCAAGATGGAAGATAAAATAGTTTGTTAGCTAATGACAGCCTACAATGACGGCCTACCAAAAGGCAAAATCCCAGCAGGAGGCCGTCATTGTAAATAAGAATTTGTTCTTAACTGACTTGCCTAGTTAAATGTATGAAATAAAAGATGGTTGCCTGGCAGTGGGAGGAGCTATAGGAGGATGGGTTCATTGTAATGGCTAGAATGGAATCAATGGAACTGTATCAAACATATGGAAACAACTTGTTTGACTCGGTTCGAATTATTCCAGTCCAGCAATTACAATGAGCCTGTCCTCCTATAGCTCCTCCCACCAGCCTCCACTGTTGTCTGGCTCTCTGGCTGCTACTGCCTGAGTACAACTGAACACGCAGATTGGCAACTGTTTTTCTGTACGTCATTAGAAAAACAAGATTTCAGTCTTGGTGTGTTTCCTGACTGATTCTGTGTTTGGTTCATGTTTGTCCCCCATGGGACACTGTAGTGACGGAAGCCTATGTCACTTCCTCAAAATCCCCAGAATGAATATAAGATGACAAATGTAGATGTTTTTGCCAAGGATGTTTTAGTTGCACAATTGTTCATCTTAGGTGTTTGGTGCAGTATTTCTCAAGTAAAAGAATGTTCAACGTGTTGTAGTCAATATTGACACTAGAATAACTGTTTCTGACTCCTGTCGATGCCACGTAGGTCATTAAAAGGGATTTGTTGCTTTTTAAGGATAGAAAAATAATAGTCATCAAATAAGTAATATACACAACTGAAATGTTTGATTTAAAGTCTGTAATGTGAATGTTATGGTTAATAAGTGATAAACCGTAATGGGCATTAACTACCATGATGGGGCTCTAATTGTTTTATTCTGCCTTACAGCATTCCACTCACTCTGTCAGCAAAGAAGGCAGGTGATGGCTGAGGGAAGCTCTAAAATAATGTTAAATATTTTTTATTGAAATCGAAAACCGTGATTATTTTTTAAACAATCGAGCCAAAACTGAACCGACCTCAAACAGCACTAATCATGCACTAGTTTTAGTGCATGTCACAGTCTAAGTTGGCCATAAACATTTTAGTCTTTTAAACTGTCAGCTACAGTGAATAACCGGTCAAAAAGAGAAGCCCTGTTAAAGTGCATGTGCTTTTGAGAGCTATTAGATCTTATTTACAAATAAATGAGTAATGATTCCATGCCTCATTGGATTTCTGTAAGCAGTCTGTCTACTATGGCATAATGCACTGCTACAGACATTGAAGGTGAAGCAAACAGACAGAAAATTCTCTGGCGGGACAAATAACAATTGTTACAGATCCTTGAGAGAAGGTTAAAAACATGGACCAATGGCTTGTTTTCATGCATCTTTCATATCCTCTGTTATTATTAATAACAACAAATGATTTGAATAACCCAAACATGAAAATATATTATCAAAATCAAATTTCATCAGTCAAATCCCATTATTCCATAACTTTTTTATTTGTACGGATTTCATACAGATGTATTTGTAAAATAGTGTTTTGATAAGAAAGTGTAACACATCCTCTGAAAAGAACAACCATTCTCCGCATAGCATGTAACTGATATCTGTGGTGTGTTCAGTGTGCAGGGGCCTGATAAAGAACGGGGAGCGTCAGGATGAGGAGAGCATGGGAGGGAGACGCAGGACAGAGGCCCTGAGACAGCTGTGTCAGATGAACCCCTCCCAGGCACTCAACATCAGAGCCATGGTGGTGAGTCCATCTCTCTTATGCCTGTTTCACACTGTCGTACATAAACCATTTGTCCTTTCCAGCAACTAGGGTGAATTTAGGGCTAGCACAGTACAACTCGGCTCTTAAACCGTAGAGCTGTGCAAATGCCACTGCTGTTTGCTGCCCTGATGAAAACTGTCCTGCTGTCCTGTCCACTGCGTGTTTGTCCTCCCCAGGTGGAGGAGTGTCACCTGCCAGGTCTGGGTGTGGCCCTGACCCTGGACTATAAGCCTGACACGGCCGATGATGCAGTCAGCCCTCTAGTGTCCTACGTCAGTGGGCTACTGCTGGGCACCAATGGGAAAGTACGCACCTGGTTCAGCATGTTCATACGCAACGGACAACAGGTGAACACTGCCTACAATGAGATTTGAACTATACAAATGTACATTCTGCTCCTCAAACACACACACAGGTCTCACCGATACCTTCTACTCTCTTACAAAACTCCCCTCCCTCAGAGGAAGCGTGAGAGCAGTTCTGTGCTGTGGCAGATGCGTAGGCAGCTATTGTTGGAGCTGGTGGCCATCTTGCCCCGGTCGCGCAGCACCCACGAGCCCAATGACAGTGTTGAGGACGCAGAGAGCAGCTCTGGGTACTCTGGTCTCCGGGAGGAGCACGTGGTGAAGGCCTCCGCCCTGCTCAGACTCTACTGTGCCCTCATGGGCATCGCAGGACTCAGGTAGGTGACACGGAGGAGAGGAAGGGGAGATCAGTTGGGATAGCACTGATGGTCTCTGATAGTTCCACTGTTTGAAATGTTCATGAATTATTTTCATGATGGGGGAGTTATTTAAAATTTTTAAAGGATGTAATTAACCGTTGGAAGATTTCTGTGTCTTTGTAATTGTGTGTGTTTGTGACATGTTGAAGTTGTGTGTGTCCTTCCCCCGTTGACAGGCCCACCGATGAGGAGGCAGAGCAGCTCCTCCAGCTCATGACCAGTCGACCCCCGGCCACTCCAGCTGGGGTTCGATTTGTCTCTCTGTCCTTCTGTAAACTACTGGCCTTCCCAACACTCGTCAGGTATGACCACGAGCAACATCTTTATATGAATTTGACATGTAAAAACACACGTCAAGAAAGAATGACACTGACGTGTTCAACACATTAAATGGTTGGGTGGAGAGGGCAGGGCTTGACATTCACTTTTTTAGCCACTTGTCCTTTGGACAAGAAGGACCAATATAAAACATATATTTAAAAAAAAAAAGTTATACTTTTCAAAATGTTAAATGGTCTGTAACAATTTTAAGATGCATTGCTATCTTTTTTTTAACCATCGAGAATCAGACAGAAATGAAGGCTACACTCTGACTATTGTCTTCTTTGTATATTCAAGCCAGTCTCAAAATACAACACTCCCCTTTAAAGGCTCTCCTGGAGGATAGTTGGCCAACCTTGTTAGCCTATTAAATATTACAACATTAGGCTACAATTACAACCAAATACTTTTTCATCTCTTTATAAAATAATTCCCTCTATGGATCCCAAATGAATACAACCACTGCATGTAATTGTATTTTTTTTTAGCAATGAGGCTGATGCAACCGATCAGACTGTTTAACTTAAAATGTATTTCTTCATACTATAAGCTGAACAATGTGCACATGGCTGTAGGGTATGTGCGAATGTTCCAAAACTTGCAATTAGCGGGAAAACACCGTTCTCAAAAGTGCATGGCACGTGCAAGTGGTTTCATGTGACTGAGATGAAAATATCCATTACAAATGGAGATTGAGGGGAGCTCTAAAGATGTATCAACTAGCATGGGTTACTAATATGGCTGAAATTGTCTTTGGCTGCTGGACAATAAAATAATGTTGATTTTGAAAACCAATAGAACATGAGAAAAATGCTAGTTTCTAAAATAATTCCCTCAACATTTCTGTGGTTGTATTTTGGCTAGGCTACTTTAAAACAAGGTAAGACATGCTTCATAAAATGACATAAAACGTCTAGATTTTAAACAATTACGTTTATGGTTAAATCGTTTTAAAATGCTCACCGCCTCCACTCAGATTCAAGGTGGGTGATGTGCGGTGCTCAACAGGCACGACCCTTAACTCTTCAGTCTTGTGACCACTTGATCTGAAGTAACGTGCCTGCTTTGTTGACCGAATCAGGCCTTTAGGTATTAATGTTAATTATCCTTCGTTATATTTGTCAAACATGACTGGCGTTCAGCCTACATTTATATAATTGAAAGTAATTCAAGTTTGGCTACATTTTCTGGAGCATCTCATGTTAACATCGGTTTGGACATGAAAGGCTGTAGCTAATATGCACGTAGGCATTTTTATTTATGTACATTAAAAGTCGATTTTAATATTATTCCAATGTTGGCCTTTGATCTAATTCTGATCGGAGTAATTGTTTGATTTAACAACTTAAATCTATTTATTCTTGTCTGACTTTTTAAAACTTGTCCTGGACAAGAGGACAAGCGATAATGTCGAGCCCTGCTAGTATAAAAATCACACAAACGAACACAGTACAAAGTATTCACAGCTCTGATCTAATGTGTCAATGTGACAGTGAAAGGCTAACAGTAGTCTTTGTATCTACTACCAAGCAGATGGCAGAAAGATTCTCGCTAGGTTAACAGAGCCAGATTAAACAGGTGGCTTCTCTGCAGCGTTATACTGAGTGGTATCTGTGGCTACGTCTACAGTGTTGTGTGATATTGTGTCTCTCCTGCAGCACCCCGGAGCAGGAGCAGCTGATGGTGATGTGGCTCAGCTGGATGATCAAAGAAGAGGAGTACTTTGAGAGGTGAGGATGGTGGCCTGGTCCTTATGTGATAGACATGATCAGACCTGGGTTCAAACGGTATGTGTTTTCTTTCATATACTTTAGTTTTCCTTGATTGAGCATCAATCGGTGCAATCATTTCACACGATATGGGCATTTCATTAGCAAACCTCCAAAATGGTCATGATGACATGAGTCATATGTGTCTCTCGACATTCAGTAATTGTCTTCCAGTTAAACAGGCTCAGAATTTAACAACAAAAAAGTGCCCTGAGTGTTCTTTTTCATGCCCCCAGTTCCAGTCACAGTTCCCTGTTTTTCTCTGGTAGGAGAAAGGCTGAGGCCAGACAGAGCTAGTCTCAAAACAAACAGTGCAGGGATGCGAGGCAGGGTGGGTGGTGATGGATGAGGGGGGGAGTTGGGCTGGAAGGGGGAACAAACCCGGGAGGCCCCGACAGGCTTTTAAAAATGTAATAAGCCCTTCATTGAACCATGAGTTATCACTGCAGCAGCCCAACTCCCCCTCTGGGATGGTAAATGAGTGTTGCCCGGTGCCGTGGAGGGGACACTAGGCCAGAGGAGGGGGGTGTCTAATATAGCTGGGCATAATCATTTTATTAAAGCGCTGTCCTCTAAGATGCATTGTAAGCTGTCGGTTTAAATCTCTCTCTCTCTCTCTCCTGACCCCCTTTTTTTCTCTCTCTCCCCCTCTCACACACTCTTGTGTGTACAGTGCTGCAGGGGTCGCCGCTTCCTTCGGAGAGATGCTATTACTGGTTGCCATGTATTTCCATAGCAACCAGCTCAGCGCCATCATCGAGCTGGTCTGCTCCACTTTGGGGATGAAGGTAAGGTGGAGGGATCGATAGTCCAGTCAGAGGGAGAGTGGCTAACTGTTGTACTTCCTCCACTTCAGCTATGCAGAGAGCCTACAAACAGAGGGCTGCCTGCCAATACACTGACTGTTGTGTTCAGTTATTTTTGCTGTCACTTCATTTCTCAGAGAAAGAGGGTGCAATGTAATTTGGTTGTATTGAATTTTATTCTCACCCTAGGCTGTCGGCACTGAATCCATTCTGCTTTTGTCATGTAGAATTTCTGTTATCCAATATGAATAGAGTGGAATTATTAACTGCCAGGTTCATTCATTGCCCTCAGGATGTTTTCACTAGGTACTGGCTGCAATAAAAGCAACTCCCTTGGTTGATACCAGTCTAACTGATCCTTCTGTAAATGATACCAGTCTAAACTGATCTCTTGGTAAATGCCACCCTTTCTTCCCTGCAGATTGCAATTAAGCCCAGCTCTCTGAGCAAAATGAAGACCATCTTTACCCAGGAGATTTTCACTGAGCAGGTACTTCAGCCACATATACCAGTTGTCCACAGTTAGCCTAATCTTTTTAGATAGCATATTTCTTTATGATTTACATGTTGTTTATTTGCTATACAGTGCCATATTATTTCAAAATTTCAGTCATTTCATTATAATGATTTACCTATTTCAACTTTTCAACTTGTTTCATTATTCATGTTTTTGTATTTGAACTGATTTGATCCTCCATCCGTAGTTTTGGCCAGGTGTATTGAAACTGTATTGATTTTTGTCGAGGTGGTCACTGCCCACGCTGTGAGGGTGGCGGTTACCAACAACCTGAGTGCCAACATCACAGGCTTCCTGCCCATCCACTGTATCTACCAGCTGCTCCGCAGCAGAGCCTTCACCAAGCACAAGGTCTCCATCAAGGTAGGCCGTTCTCCAGTCTGTGGTTCTGTTATTGGCCTTGTGCTTTTTCTGTTAATTCATGGCTCCATCGACTGGTTACTTCCAATGAATGAGGGTTGTGGCTTTGGTGAGCAGCATGGTGTATTCCACTTGCTATAAAAGAAGATGTGAGAAAGAGCACTTACACCTGATAAATAGTTTAACTGTTTACTAGTACTAGCCTTTTTGGTACAATAGTCTATACAACAAATACATATTAATATACACATTAATACTGTTGAATTCCATGTCTCCAATAGGACTGGATCTACAGGCAGCTGTGTGAGACATCCACCCCGCTCCACACCCAGCTGCTGCCCCTCATCGATGTGTACATCAACTCCATCCTGACCCCAGCTTCCAAGGCTAACCCTGAGGCCACCAACCAGCCAATCACTGAGCAGGAGATCCTCACCGTCTACCAAGGCTCCACTGCAGGGGTGAATGAGTTTTTAAACACGCATGTAACACACACACACAGGGGGTAAGGTTTTCTAAAGACTGGGGTGGGTTTTCCTTTTACTTTTTACCTAGCCTTTGCTCCTTCCATATTTATTTTGATGCTGACAAACTCCCCAGTCCCTGCCAGTGACAAGAATACCCATGACATGATGCTGCCACCACAATACTTGAACATACATAGGGATTTCACCCAAACCTGTAGTTTTTAATTTAGGCCAAAAAGTTAATTCCTTTGTTGTGCAGTATTACTTAACGGCCTTGTTGCCAACAGAATAGTTTTGGAGTGGATTTGTTTTTTTACACAGGCTTCATTCTTTTAATTTAGTCATACAGGCCAATAATGTCGAGTGAATGCATTGTTGTTGACCCTCTTAATTTTCAAGTATTGTGGTGGCAGCATCATGTTATGGGTATGCTCGTCACTAGCAGGGACTGGGGAGTTTGTCAGCATCAAAATAAATATGAAAGTAGCAAAGCCCAGGTAAAAAGTAAGAGGAAAACCCACGGCCCGTTCCTGTAAACCTAACCTAGTTCGATAAAGGTTAAGTAAACATTTTGAAAATCATCTTGGGATAGTTTTATTTTTCAGCGGGACAATTACATTTCCTTGGTAAAAACATTGGTAAAGACACAAGAATGGCTTGCCAAGAGGTGCTGAATGGTCCAGTCGCAGTCCTTACGTAAATCTTGAAAATCAGAGGCAATGTTTGAATGTTGCTTTCCATCAATGATTCCCAACCAAATGTCCTGAGCTTGAGCAATTTCTACAAAAACAATAGATTTGCTGCCCTCCGAGTAGTGCAAGGTTGCTAGAATCTTATTTAATATGATCCACAGCTGTAATAGTCCCTGTCGGTATTCGATAGAACGTGACCTTTTGTTGTCTGCTTGTTTTAGTCAATTACAAAACTACATTTAAGAAAAGTACATGTCTAAAAATGACTTTTCCTGACCATTCTCACTACTTAGGAAAATGTAATATTGTAGGCCTGCGTGAGTACTAGCTAGCTACTGACCGGAACAGCTAGCCAATACCAACCACACAAACAAACAGACTATATAGCTACAAGTAGTGAGTGGAGTTAAACAGACTATACTGAACAAGTTAAAAGTCTTACCTGTGATGAAATGTTTTCCACACACATAGCTGTAGCCTACTTGAACACAACATCCCCACATTTCCCACTCCCACACTGAATAGCCTGAAGCCACAGGGATCTTCTTGCCGGCTCCATTTCCCTACATGGGAGCATTTCGAACTGTAGGTTGGGACTTTTAACCTGGTTACGTGTACATTGAAGAATACAGCAGCTTTTCGGCGTGTTTTGTTATTTCTGTATAATTGATGACGAAGTTGGCTCTTATTTTACAATGATGGTCACTAGGAAAGAGTGTTTGGGGAAAAAAAACAATCTATGGGCGTGGTCAAGGGAATTTCTGATTATTATGTGAATATCGAGTATGGCTGCTATAGGTGCTTCCACTAAGTGTTAACCCAGGGCTCTTTTATTTTATTCAGTAAATGTCACTTTGAAAATGTGGAGTAGGTTGTGTAGATCGGTTGGAGAAAAAAATAGAATTGAATCCATTTTTAGATTGAATTTAAAGGCAGTTAAATGTGGAGACAGTGCAAGGGGTCAAAACCCATTCCATCAATGGCTAATTAATGAGAAAAACATGTCAGACAGATCAAACTAGCTTTTAAGAGTCCAAATATATAAATGTAAAATATAGATTGCTCAAACAGGTTGTACATGCTTTGGAGATAAGTAGTTGGTCCATTTCAATTAATCTGACCATTCGTTATGTTTAGAGGCCATTGGGAGTAAATTGCCTTTAATATCATTATAGTCTCCCTGGTCTATTGGGCTGTCTGCAGCCACTGACATGATATTTAACGATGTCATACATCAGCAACGCCGTATTCATGTCCTGCCATCCACTTTGTTCTTTTATTCCGCCTTGGTTGCCTGAGAAGGTCAGAGAAAGGGCCATTTGTCGCTAGTAGCCCATTGGCCCTGCAGTGTAGAACACTCTGTGGCGACCTGCCCCTGACCTCGTCTCTGTCTCTCCCTGCTCTCTCTTCCCTCTATTTCTCTCCTCCTCTCTCTCACTTTCTATCTGTCTCCCCCCGATCTCTCTCTTTCTCCATCTCTCTCTCTGGCAGGGAGAGGGTGGTCGAGCGGTGCGTTCCAGATACAGCATCACCACACAGCTCCTCATCCTCTACTATATTCTGTCCTATGAGGAGGCTCTCCTGTCCAACACTAAACAACTGGGTATGTATCCTACACGATCTCCTCCTGGGTATGTACCATGGGGATCCCCTGATAAGTACCATAGTGTATGTTACTCCTGAACTTCATTCATTCACCCTTGGCTTCTCTCCTAGCCACCCTGTTGCTGCTTTTTCTTCTCCTCCACTCAGGCACTTTCATTGTCTTCTCCATTGAAGAAGCTATGCTGTGTTTGGAATGGACAGAGAGAGAGAGTGTCAGGGAACCAAGAGAAAAGGCAGGCTTTGTCCTCTGTTGTTAAGCTACTAGGAAACTGTGTGTTGCTATGGGGGATTCCTTTCTCCCCTCCTGGCTTGGCTGACTTGGCTTTCTTTCAAGCTTCCATTTATTCTCAATAACCAGCCAAGTATAATGTCCAGCGGAGGTGTTACCTACTGGACTGAATGACTTGGCAGAGTCAGTATTTGTTGGATGGTAAGGTCTTCCCTCCCTTCATTAGTCCTCATTTACGCCTGTGTTAGTTTATACATATGCTCCCCTCTTAATTGTTGTGCTGCTGCACCCTTCAGGCAGGAATAATGATGCCCATCAGCATTGTTATTGAAGCCATTTCAGTGAAGAATCACCCCACTCTGGTAGTACTCACACAGGGTGTTTTTAAATAGACAGCAGGGCCATATCAACCTCTCCTCTCTCCTCAGCTTTGATGCAGAGGAAGCCCAAGTCGTACTCTGCCATACTCATGGACCAGATCCCCATCAAATACCTCATCACCCAGGCCCAGGGCCTGCAACAGGAGTTGGGGGGTAAGTTCATCTAATGTACAGGGTATCCCTAAGTACTTATTACAGTAAGTAGGGGTTGGAGTGTCTTTTGAATTGACATTGTTTTTAATCGGTCATATTTAAAGCCCCATCAACATAGATTCTATGTATATGCATAGTGTACCCAGATCATTTAGGGAGTCAAATGTGTATAATTTGTAACTTAAAATGTAATTTATAATATTTTTGACCAGTTAATGTTATGAAAGCAACTAGTTAGCCTACTGATTAACCTACTACACTTTCTCTTTTGGTGCTCCAGCAAGTTTAGTTAGGCACCTATTTGCCTGGTAGCCATTGTTTAGTGTAGGCTACCATTAACCTAATGCAAGCCATTCTTACCTGCTAATTTGTAACACTGTGTGTATAATTTATTTCAGTGTATTAGCCTTCTTTAGGGTCAGCGTTCTTTTCCTTTGCTTGTTTTAGAGTCATGTCTTTTGACTCCTCTCCTTTCCTCCCCCCTCCCCAGGCCTCCACTCGGCCTTGCTGCGGCTGCTGGCCACTAACTACCCCCACCTGTGTATGGTTGAGGACTGGGTGTGTGAGGAGGAGGTGACAGGAACCCTGCCTCTGCTCCGGAGGATGCTGCTCACCTCTAACACCTGCAGATACTCCCAGACACAACTCCACGACGGTGAGACTGGGGAGGTTGAGGGAGTGGGTGGGGAGGGGAGGTTGAGGGGGCGGGGAGGTTGAGGGGGCGGGGAGGTTGTGGGGAATGGGGGTTAGGGTGGAGAGAATAGTTTTGGGAATGGTGAGTTTACATCAGATTTTATGGGGCTAGTTGTTGAAGAAGCCCTATAAGAGGCCAATAAAGAGTCATGTGCAGTGTTGGGCTTTGGGAAGGTAGTTGGGACTCAACAGAGAAGAGTAGTTCTAGACTCTGTAATAGTGAGTGGGATAAACAAAGGGTCATGTGATGAAAAGTGTGTTGTTATCCTGCAGTAAGGGCTTCAGTGTCAGATTATCATGCTGCTATTGGCCTCCTAATAGAGAGATGGAGCCCCCTGGTAGATCATCATGGCTGCATCCCAAATGGCACGCTTTTCCCTAAATATGCACTACTTTTGTAGGGCATAGGGTGCAATTTGAGACGTAAATACTTTCACTGTCAGGGAATCAGACCTACTGCTCCAAGGCACTTCTAACCTAATCTCATCTGTAAAACTACATCTGATTAGGAGGGAAATAATCTATCTACACGCACATTTAATCCAATATTCTCCCCATCAAAAACAAAATACATTTTCTTTATAAGAAAATCTTTAAATTTGAATCGTAACCTGGAGCTTGTTTCTTGGTTATGTAAGTAATTTCACTAGTGTACCATGGAGAAAAGTAGTCGTTTTTAGAAAGGAAGAGAAAGAGGAGGCCCAGAGGCGACCGTCTCCTGGATTACAGTGGACACAAAGAGGGATCCTATACTGCAGCAAAACAGAGGCTTGGTGGTGTTCAGTAGAGCCTGGGATGCAAGCAGTGCTTTTATGTCATAGTGATATTAACAGCCTCTGTTGTTGGGGAGGTTGACCTTTTAAGTGAATCAGCTGCAGAACAGAGCAGAAGAGAGTTCAGACTAGAGAGATGTGTATACTCTCCCTCTCTCTTTCTCTTGCTTTTTTTCCTTTCTACCCATGCCATCTGCTCCCTCCATCCACATTGATGTGAAATAAGTGGACAGGTGAAAGCAAGCCTCACGATTGACCTCTGCTATATCACCTTCAGGCTGTCCTGTGGTTTCAGATCAGTGGAGTGGAAGGAAAGGAGACTAGATTGTATCAAGCCAATCTATTAACACTCTGGGCCAGTTTCCCAAACCCAGAGTCATTTTAGGCCTGGACTACAAATCTCCATTGAAAGTGCTTTTTAGTCCAGGACTAGGTCTGGGAAACCAACCCTAAATAAACTGTATTAACAGGGCAGTCTAGGATTTGGACATTTTTTTTATTTTTGGACTTCTATATTAAATATAAGAGGTTTAATTTCTCCAGCCCCATCCCTCAGCTGTAGGGCTGCACGATATGGGCAAAACATCTAATCACAAATTATTTTATTTATTTTGCACTAAATATTGCGATTTGACTTCTAAAATGTAAAAAAAACACTTGGATGAACTGTTGAAATCATAATAATTATTCTAATTATATGGTTGGAATACAGTGTTTGCCATGACAATGAATGAAAAAGACAGGTAGGCGTAGTGACGGGGCTGGAACCTAAATATTGGTCATTCTTTCCCAGGGGACCCTAGTTAGATTTGAGTAGCTGTTACATTCAGACAACGATTTTAGAATATGCTTCGCTATTCCTCTCTGATTCAGAACATGTAGCACAAACATTTTGATGTACACCAACACTGTATTAGAGCTACAGTTTGTTAGCCAGATTTGCCCTATCTCAGTCAGTGCATTTAGCTTGATAGTTAGTGTTAGCAATTAGCATTAGCAGCTAACGGCCCCAAAAATTGGGCACATGCAGCTTGCTAAGTCTAACTAACTAGCATTTGCTGATGGCAAGATACACAAACTTTTTTCTCAATATTTTTTTTTTTTTTGATGCGCACTGTGTTAAGAAGCAGTGTGGCTTGGTTGGGTTGTGTATCGGAGGACACATGACTTTCAACCTTCGTCTCTCCCGAGCCCGTACGGGAGTTGTAGCGAGGAGACAAGATAGTAGCTACTAAACAATTGGATACCACGAAATTGGGGAGAAAATGGGGTAAAAAAAAAAATACACAAACTAATAGTAAAATAAATAAAAAATTGATTTATTTTTAAGAAGCAAAGTATGCAGCATCGTTCTTGTTTGGATTCTGTTGAGAGTGAATCTACAGAGAGGAGAACTGCTGCCTGCTTGAGTGAGTGACAGGGGGCGGGACTTGGTTTGTGTGGAAAAGCATCCTAGAGGGAGAAAATACAATCGGAGTAAACTATGAAAACCGATGTTACAGGCGGCTGATTGGTGTTTCAAAATATTGCCAAAAATATGGATCTCTTGCGATATGGATATGCAATTTTTATGTACATTTGATAAATTGTTCAGCCATACTCAGCAGTTTACCAAAACAAGTTCCGTGGGTGTCCCCGCTTTTTTGTTTTTTCCAATCCAGGATCGGCCCTTTTAAGACTCTACTCTCTCACTAAAAGCTTTTTCTTCTCCTCCCTCTCTCCCAGCCTTCCAGAAGGTTCCCTCCAGTGGTCCCAGACTTATGAGGATGCTGGACCACCTGACCCTGCTGTCAGCTGGAGACCTGATCCCCTACGCCGAGGCTCTGACTGGTAGCATGGGGCTGCTACTGGGCCCCAGTGTCCCCCGACGCATCCCCCAGACCCTCAACAAACTCTGGATGGTCCTCAACACTGTCATGCCCCGCAGGTCAGCAATATTATAGAGAGGAAGGGCTTGTTTGCTGGATGTCGTGACCAGAGATGGAGTTCATGTTCAATTCCATTTCTGTGTCTTCACTGGTGGTGATAAGGGTGTGGACCCTCAGTGCCCCAGTGTTTCCAGGGGCACTGAGCTACAGTCATCAGGAGCAGGCAGGCGGACCAATCAATCCCCGCATGCACGGATAGCTGCTCTGTAACGAGGACACGACAGCTCAGGGCAGGAATAGGGGAGGGGACTCTCCAGGGTTTGGGGCATAATAGATAGTTTTTTCCCCCCTCCTCATCCCCTCTTCAACCGTCTGTGGTGGTATTGAATGGTGCTGTGCAGAGGGAGGCCTGTGGGGAGGAAGGAGTGATGAAGCTGGAAGGGAGCGCTGGTGTTGGAGTGTCGACCTCTCACGGGAACCATTTGATTAATGTCATACAGTCTGCAGGAGGGAACACAGACAACAGTGTGAAGAGAACTATTATTATTTATTATTATAGAACTGGTGGTAGCTGCTTCTCTGTCTGAAAGGAAAGCTTCTCTGTCTGAAAGGAAAGCTTGTCCTTGCTTGAATGCACCATTAGAGTTTTCAATGGGAAACTGAAAGGTGTTTAGCAATTGAATAGATTTGATCATCACAAAATAGATCTGCTGCAACAGGCTACTGTATAGCTAATAGTAACATAATCCCTATAAAGAAACCTTATGACTGTGTTTAGAAGTCCACAGCGTAGCAAAACGTTCTGCAACAGAAAATGAAAATGTGTTGGACAAGTTCAGGTAATATATCACTGGGGCACTTTTGTCTGAAAACATTTTCTCCCCACTAACCTGCTCCCTTTCCTCCATGTTTTCCTCCAGGCTGTGGGTGATGACGGTGAATGCCCTGCAGCCCTCAGTGAAGATGCTGAGGCAGCAGAGGTATATTCAGAATGACCTGATGGTTGACCCCCTCATCGTGCTGCGCTGTGACCAAAGGGTCTACAGGTAGGCTACAGCACATGGTTCTTTACTGTTGCACCTTTTTCTTTGTGTACGGTCTGAAACGAGTTTCATGGGTCAGGAAAACCGATTGCCAACTGTCTATAGCTGGAATGTGCAGAGAGACGCACACAAGTGTACTGTGGGAGACATTTTGATCAAATTTGGGCTGGAGAAGGGCTCAATATATTTGAATCCCAATGTATTGTTTTGCAATTGTAGACTTGGAATTTGTAAAATGTATTTCCTGTTTAAACACAATGAAGCCTACATCATTATGTGAATAAATAACATCTTTGTGTCCCTTCCTCAGGTGTCCCCCTCTGATGGACATTGTTCTCCACATGCTGAATGGCTACCTCCTGGCCTCCAAGGCCTACCTCAACTCCCACCTGAAGGAAACAGCTGACTTTGACCGGCAGAGCCAGACCATCTCTAACCTGGGCCTGGGACAGGCTGGACAGCCAGACACCCCAGAGGTCACCAGAGAGGAGCTGAAGAACGCACTGCTGGCCGCTCAGGTAACACAGTGGGAGAGACACCCTCTCATACATACTCTTTCACACAGCTCTACTATACTTGTGAGGACTTTTCAGTGACCAACAATGGATTCTCATTCAAAATCCTATTTTCCTTAAACCTAAATCTAATCCTAACCGGCAAAATGTCCTCACTTATCAGAATTTTAGTGTTCTTACTGTTACTTACTCTTACTGTTCTTCTGGTACCTACAAGTATAGTAAAACATGTCCACTCACACAGACACACAGAGTGTATAGTACATCAGTCATTTCAGTTGTAGGTAGAATCTCACATTACGTCTCTGTCTTGTTCTTCTCTCTGACTCCAGGACAGTGCTGCAGTCCAGATCCTGCTGGAGGTGTGTCTGCCCACCTCAGAGGTGCAGACTGGGCCCCTAGGGGCAGGGGGTGACGCTGAGAGCTTGCTCCAGAGCATGAGGGCTGCGCCTGGGCCCATCAAACAGGAAGAGGGGGCCAGGAGAGCGGAAGGGGAAGGCGAGCCGGATGGGGGGTTACTCAGTGACCTGAGGGAGGTGCAGTGTCTCATCTGCTGTCTGTTGCACCAGATGTTCATCGCTGACCCCAACATCGCCAAACTGGTGCACTTCCAGGTAAACACTGTTCTACTACGTACAAGTGATGTTTTTTTTGAAATTCCAAACGGACCCCTAGTCCCTTTGTTGATAAGGCTTCAAGGTCTGAAAGTGTCTTTACAGATATGATCCTGTCATAACGAACAGCATAACAAAATGGCGTCTACAGGCTGGGATTATGAATGTGTCCTCCCGTGTGCCACAGAAGAGCTGTTGTCAGTGTGTGAGTCGTGAGAGGGGAAGGAATGTCCTGCAGCCTGAATGACTGCAGCAGTCCCAGTAGTAGGAAGCTGCCATATGTTTCACTTCATCAACACAATCCTGCCCCTCTGTCGCAGTAATCCTGCCTGCTTGGATCCGTGCCGCGCACACAAGCTGCCGCTGCGGCTACCCTGTGTGTTTACATCGCAAGACAGAAGCTCAGTCAAAGCTACTACTTACCCTCTGCTTTTCACTCCTCTTTTTACTTTCATTCTATTGTCTCCTTTCTTCTCTCACCTTCTGTCTCAGGGTTACCCTCAAGCTCTGCTACCCTTGACCGTAGCTGGCATCCCCTCCATCCATATCTGCCTGGACTTCATCCCAGAGCTGCTGGCCCAGCCCCAGCTGGAGAAACAGGTGAGCCCCCCTGTGTCCTCGTCTGGCATCCAAGCCCACAAAGCTGAGCAAGATTAGCCCTGTGCCTTTGTCAGTGTTTTACATCAATTTGTTTCCAGGCCTGTTTAAGCAACATTTCTACTGAAACCTGTCTCTCTGGACAGAAAGTACTGGCAATAACTATGGTTCTTGTCTCCCTCTACAGATCTTTGCCATCCAGCTGCTGTCCCACCTGTGTACCCAGTACGCCCTGCCCAAGTCCCTCAGCGTGGCCCGCCTGGCCGTCAGTGTCATGGCCACGCTGCTCACAGGTCAGCTCTCTCTCGCTTTATCCATCTATCACTCCACCTCCCCCATCTCTACCCACCTCCCTCATTGTTGGTCCTCTTTTTCCTCCCCTGACTGCATCATGTCCTACCGGCAGTGTCTCCCTGTCTCTGTAATCTGGTATGTTAGTGCCATCTCCTGGTGGGTCTCTGTTAGGGCAGCAAAGTCATCACTCATAACAGCCTTTTCCCCTGTTAGGTCTAGGTACAGCTTGTTCTAGCCTCCTTGCTGTTCATGATGTTCATATGTTTCTCTCTATTGCTCTCCCTCAGTGCTGACCCGTGCCAAGCGTTTCTCCTTCTTCATGCCTACCCTGCCGTGCCTGGTGGCGTTCTGCCAGGCCTTCCCTCCACTCTACGATGACGTGGCGACCCTGCTGGTGCAGGTGGGACAGGTCTGTGCCTCTGACGTGTCCACCAAGACCAGGGACATCGACCCGCTCATCACCAGTAAGTGTATGTGTGTTGAAAGGGAACACTGCCTCTACCTCGCTCTCCAACCAAGGGGCATGAATTGAGGAGGAAACTGAAGAGGAAGATATTGGAGGGCAGTGGAAGTTGATAAAAATGATGATTTATTGCTAAAAACCAATGTGTCTTGGCCCTTAGCCATCAGCCTTTATCACGGTTAGTGTAATGAAATGTTCTTTATGATTTGTAATATAATAGAGAACTCAAAAAGAAAGGAGGACCAAGGCACTCTTCATATAATTGATTAAAATGCCTTTATTAGTATGGCATGTTCAACAGAAACAAAGTTTTTAAAAACTGTTACTCCCTGACGAAGGCCATGCAGCCGAAACGCGTCAGTTTTAAAAACTTTGTTTCTATTGAACATGCCATACTAATAAAAGCATTTTAATCAATTATATGAAGAGTGCCTTGATCCTCCTTTCTTTTTGATGACCAATTTACCCCTTTTACCAAAGAGCACCTTTATCTACCAAAATATACTATTGTGTACCTTAGTAGCGCTTCCCTTCCTCCTCTTTCTACATAATAGAGAACTCATTCTAGGTGCAATGCTCCCATAGTCTTTTTTTCAGTAGTGTTGGATCTAATTTTATAGGAAAAGACCATGAACACGTGTACAGATTTACTCATTAGTGTAACTGCATTGGAGATGTGGTCGATTCCACAAATTTCAGTCCGTTCAGGCACCACTGTATGTCCAATTCAACTGCCAGGAATTGAATCGAAGTTGACCTGAACACTGAACAAGAGATGAGCATTTATAAAGGTGCATCAATAGCAGTATAGTCTAACATCCCTCTTCTCTCTCCCTCAGGGCTGCAGTACCTGAAGGTGAAGCCTCAGGAGGTGGTTCCAGGAGGGGACAAGTCCAAGCTGAGCCTTCCCCAGAGGGCAGCAGAGGAGCTGGGTGGTGCTGACCCGGATGTCCAGCTCTGCTACCGGATAGAAGCCACCTTCATGGACATCATCAGCACCAGCCAACACGGACTATAGACAGAGACTTGCAGGTGGAGAGAGCACTGGGGCTGGTGCAGGGTTGTACGTTTAGATATGAGTGTTATTTTCAATGTGTATGTTGTAGTTTGCGATGTCTGTATTTTGTAGGTAATGAAAGATACAATATGCTGTAGGTCTGTTTTCTTGACCATTGTAAAAATATTTTTCTAAGCTGACTTCTTTCTCAGCAAAAAAAAAGTTTTTTTGAAATGATCAGGTAACCTTGAATTATGTAGTGTTTTTGTATTGTACATCTTGTTTGTATTAAAAAAAACGTAAAACTGAGACTCGTCGGTATCACATTGCCACAAGCAGCAGGATCAACCGCATATATTGCAAATGAGCGCGATGCAAGACTACACACTTACAGTATCTACACTAACCTGGTATTGGTGATACTCTCTTCGTTCTCGGTTCTGGAGAACAGTTTTCTTATAAATGTCCAGTTACAGATGGTTCTACAAACACTAAAGAACTCCGAAATATAGTACATCCATATTTTGTATCGATTGAGAAATGCCTCTTGCTTGTGTGTAGATCTTTGTTTTGGTCGCATTGTGTGAAGTGCTGTCATCTACTTCTACGCGTGGCGGAATCGCATAGAAACCACTAGTTCTGGGAAATGTTCATGTGTGGAAGCTAGAACGGCAAGGAACCTCCTTGCGCAGTACAAAATCATGGATTTACATTTTTTTAGGCATCGTGTTTGTGCACTGAACAAAAATATAAACGCAACATGCAACAATTTCAAAGATTTGACTGATTTACAGTTTATATATGGAAAAACTGTCAATTGAAAAATTCATTAGGCCTTAATCTATGGCTTTCACATTACTGGGAATACAAATATGTATCAGTTGGTCAGAGTGAGCCTCAGACTGATTGAGTTTATGCCTGCCCATACCATAACCCCACCACCACCATGGGGCACTCTGTTCACAACTTTGACATCAGCAAACCACATGATGGCATACGCTCTTTCTGCCATCTATAGTTGAAACCAGGATTAATCTGTGAAGAGTACACTTCTCCAGTGTGCCAGTGGCCATCGATGGTGAGGATTTGACCATTGAAATTGGTACGATGCCAAACGGCAGTCGGGTCAAGACCCTGGTGAGGACGACGAGCAAGCATATGAGCATCCCTGAGAAGGTTTTGACAGTTTGTGCAGAAATTCTTCAATTGCGCAAACCCACTGTTTTATCAACTGTCCGGGCGGCTGGTCTTAGACGATCTCGCAGTTGAAGATGCTGGAAGTGAAGGTCCTGGGCTGGCGTGGTTACATGTGGTCTATTGTGAGGCCGGTTGGATGTCCTGCCAAATTAACATTAAATTCTCTGGCAACAATTCTGGTGGACATTCTTGCATGCAAATTGCTCACTGCCTCAAGTCTGACATTGTGTTGTCTGACAACTTCACATTTTAGTGGCCTTTTATTGTCCCTTCAATAAGCTTTTTCTGCATATGGAAAATGTTTGGGATCTTTTATTTCAGCTCATATTTTGGTTCAGTGTAGAAGCACCTGGACACTGACATTTATAAAAACGGTTTCCCCTGAATCGAGAACCAAGAAAGTATCTCCAAATGCAGGTAAGTTGAAAAATATTTGGTTATTTTTATAGGTACACCTGTAATGTCCATTTAATGGACAGCAAAAGCCTGGTTATATCACATTTTCTGGCTTACAAGCTGTAGGACCGAAACAGCGGAGAGGTTTAGCTTCTCGGATATCCCAATACTGCAGTTTTATTCGAACTTTACCTTTTTTTTTTACTTTTTTTTTTACATTTGACTGTTGCTTATTTTTCTTATATTTTGCCAACTGTACAGTCAATGGTATTTCAATGGACACATGCTTCACTGGGACATTAGAATCACAGTCTGGTAGTTAATTTCTCTCACCTGGTGAACCAGGTCTTAACCTAATTTATCTGAAATTATTATGATTTCAATTAATATATCAGAGAGCACACAATGTTTCAATTTGTCACTTTTTGCTTAAAGGTCAGTACCCTGTCTAGCCTGCCAGAGGTTTGAGAGGGTGACTGTGGCGCCGGAATTAAGTCCATCAAAGTAGTTTCCCCGTGGCACATGATCGGTAAGTGTCCCAATTCAAGTTTTGCCCTGATATGTTGTTTTGTAATGGTTGCTTTATTTGACCAAAGCAGAGTTCAATATTATAGTGTGTGTGTGTGTGTGTCAGTCAGTATCCTTACAAATATGAAAACCTGCATACTGTATGACATAGATACGGGTAAGAATAAAGTAATCTTCTCTCTAACACTTTAAATGTTAGGGATGGACCTCATTGGACCATTTTAAATGTTAG
This sequence comes from Oncorhynchus keta, assembly GCF_023373465.1. Classification (NCBI taxonomy): domain Eukaryota; kingdom Metazoa; phylum Chordata; class Actinopteri; order Salmoniformes; family Salmonidae; genus Oncorhynchus; species Oncorhynchus keta. Next base: position 24,704,955 of record NC_068432.1, read on the forward strand.
CGGTGGACCTCATTGGACCACTTTAAATGTTAGGGGTGGACCTCATTGGACCACTTTAAATGTTAGGGATGGACCTCATTGGACCACTTTAAATGTCAGGGGTGGACCTCATTGGACCACTTTAAATGTTAGGGGTGGACCTCATTGGACCACTTTAAATGTTAGGGGTGGACCTCATTGGACCACTTTAAATGTTAGGGGTGGACCTCATTGGACCACTTTAAATGTTAGGGGTGGACCTCATTGGACCACTTTAAATGTTAGGGGTGGACCTCATTGGACCACTTTAAATGTTAGGGGTGGACCTCATTGGACCACTTTAAATGTTAGGGGTGGACCTCATTGGACCACTTTAAATGTTAGGGGTGGACCTCATTGGACCACTTTAAATGTTAGGGGTGGACCTCATTGGACCACTTTAAATGTTAGGGTGGACCTCATTGGACCACTTTAAATGTTAGGGGTGGACCTCATTGGACCACTTTAAATGTTAGGGGTGGACCTCATTGGACCACTTTAAATGTTAGGGTGGACCTCATTGGACCACTTTAAATGTTAGGGTGGACCTCATTGGACCACTTTAAATGTTAGGGGTGGACCTCATTGGACCACTTTAAATGTTAGGTGGACCTCATTGGACCACTTTAAATGTTACGGGTGGACCTCATTGGACCACTTTAAATGTTAGGGGTGGACCTCATTGGACCACTTTAAATGTTACGGGTGGACCTCATTGGACCACTTTAAATGTTAGGGGTGGACCTCATTGGACCACTTTAAATGTTAGGGGTGGACCTCATTGGACCACTTTAAATGTTAGGGATGGACCTCATTGGACCACTTTAAATGTTAGGGATGGACCTCATTGGACCACTTTAAATGTTAGGGGTGGACCTCATTGGACCACTTTAAATGTTAGGGGTGGACCTCATTGGACCACTTTAAATGTTAGGGATGGACCACTTTAAATGTTAGGGATGGACCTCATTGGACCACTTTAAATGTTAGGGTGCTTGGAACCAATAATAGATTTTCGTTTTGTATGATTCCTCTCAAGGACGAGACTGGCGAGGCCACCTCCAGGCGATGATGGACATCTTCAACACCCACGGTTATCTTGTGTGACCGAGTTCATGAACACTGGAACAAGGTACAGATGTTAGAAGTTATATTCTGTCAATGTTTTTTTTAAATTCAATTTGATTTTGTTTATCTATGGTACATAATCAGACATATTTCAATGTCGTACATTGTCCTACACCCTTCTCCAGGTTTGGTGATTGGACCAACCAGACCCTCAAACTGCCATGAGCAAGTCCATTGATTGGTACCAAGAAGGTAATTCTCTTTGCACACAACAACAGCATCCAGGCCTCTACCGAGTACGGATGGGAGCCGCAGCTGTTGACTGAGGTGAACAATGCAATTGTATATACAATTATTGCATTTACTGTAGTCTTTCAAATGTGTGATTGACTTAGTGTTGTTTGTCTATTGGTATTTTTGTATAACGTACTTTCAGATCACTGAAACCCCAGCTGATGTGGTGGAAGTTGTCGAACCAGATCAGAACGCCTTCGAGGACCACCTTCAGGCACGGACTGAGAAGGATGCAGAGGTTATTGACTAGGTACAAATTATTTGGTTGACATTTGAGAATGCAAGAAATGGTAGTCCTCTTCAATTTACCTCTCCAAATGACTGTAGGACCATCGACTGTCCAAGCCCCCAGGAGGTATCCCGTCCACCAGAACCAGCGAGTTCGGATCAGTCTGATTTTATGAGTTGGGAGGCGGACCAGCTTGAGGTAGGCTATACCTTCTAAAAGTGTTGAAAAGTACATATCTCCCATTTATAACACTGCACTAATAACACTGCATGCTTGTGGTTGAATATATATATATATATATACACACACATATACATACATACACATACATATACAGTGGGGAGAACAAGTATTTGATAACCTGCAAAATCGGCAGTGTTTCCTACTTACAAAGCATGTAGAGGTCTGTAATTTTTAATCATAGGTACACTTCAACTGTGAGAGACGGAATCTAAAAAAGAAATCCAGAAAAATCACACATTCATCCCTGATGTCCTTACACAGCTGTCTGGTCTTGGCCATTGTGGAGAGGTTGGAGTCTGTTTGATTGAGTATTTGGACAGGTGTCTTTTATACAGGTAACGAGTTCAAACAGGTGCAGTTAATACAGGTAATGAATGGAGAACAGGAGACTTTCTTAAAGAAAAACGAACAGGTCTATGAGAGCTGGAATTCTTACTGGTTGGTAGGTGACCAAATACTTATGTCATGCAATAAAATGCAAATTAATTACTTAAAAATCATACAATGTGATTTTCTGGATTTTTGTTTTAGATTCCGTCTCTCACAGTTGAAGTGTACCTATGATAAAAATTACAGACCTTGGCATGCTTTGTAAGTAGGAAAACCTGCAAAATCGGCAGTGTATCAAATACTTGTTCTCCCCACTGTATATGTATTTATTGTAGGTCCTTGCATACAACAATGAATATTCCATCACATTTTCTCATTGTAAAGTGTAACCTGTGTGTTTGCTTGTTTACTTCTTCTACCCTGTTCCCTTTTATCTCTGCTCCTGTTCTCCAGGACCTAGGGGTTCTGCCAAACACCCACATAATATGTGAGATACACAGGTTAACTAAATACACGAGCACTGCAAACACTCAGATAAAGAGCCGCAGTGCCTGGACTTTGCAATGTGAGTGTACAAAAACATTTGAGAATAATGACACATCTGTACCAAAAAATATCAACGTTTATGTATTACAATCTTAAATGTTGCCAGGTTGGTTTTAATACATGTTGTTTCACAGGGTGTTCATTATTGTCAGTTGTATCCTTTGATGGCATTTATTTGTTCCACATGATTCATTGTGTCCTAGGACCTACAATAGATAAATATAATATCAACCACAAGGGTGTACTAATGAGCTATGATAATTGCTTTTATCATAAGAGGACCACTGAAATTCTATTATTGCAGTGTAGGGAAGGGCATGTTAAAATGAAAACATGACAGCCAGACAAGCCTGTGTTTGAATCAAACGGATTTGCATATGAATGGAGTGGAAATAAGTTGACTTCGTGATCTGTAAGGTAAGTAACTTTAATGTGTCAAGCAGATTGCAGTGTTTAAGACATGGATTTCTAGTTGTAATGTTAACAAGGTACCCAGAAGTAGTTTGAAGTAATATTTTCATTTTGTTAGCTAAACAAAGCTTGTTAAAACAGCGAAATTGTTGCGGAAATCAGCCTTGTTTGCATAGCAATGATGAAAAGAATGTTGTTTAGGCTGTAATGAAATCCAAAATTCTAAACATTAGGCCATCACACCGTTGATATAGCAACAGACACTAATAGTTTATCGAATCCAATTGTGATGCAGAGGGGGACACTTTTGGCCAGGACATTATTTGGCACAACAGGCCCCAGGTTTATCTTCCCTTTGAGGCCATACTACAGCTCACAGCACAGAGCTGGGAATACAGCATTTGCTGCCTGCTAGATCAGTAAAGGCATCCGTCTCCATTATAATCAGCAAGGAAAAGTGTTTGTTTAGACACACCTACCACTTACCTAGTAAATTCAGCAAAAAAAAACATTATTTCACTGTGAACGGTGTTTATTTTCAGCAAACATAACATGTGTAAATATCTGTGAACATAACAAGATTCAACAACTGAGACATAAACTGAACAGGTTCCACAGACATGTGACTTACAGAAATTGAATAATGTGTCCCTGAACAAAGGGGGGTCAAAATCAAAAGTAACAGTCAGTATCTTGTGTGGCCACCAGCTACATTAAGTACTGCAGTGCATCTCCTCCTCATGGACTGCACCAGATTTGCCAGTTCTTGCTGTGAGATGTTACCCCACTCTTCCACCAAGGCACCTGCAAGTTCCCGGACATTTCTGGGGGGAATGGTCCTAGTCCTCACCCTCTGATCCAACAGGTCCCAGATGTGCTCAATGGGATTGAGATCCAGACTCTTTGCTGGCCATGGCAGAACACTGACATTCCTGTCTTGCAGGAAATCACGCACAGAACGAGCGGTATGGCTGGTGACATTGTCATGCTGGAGGGTCATGCCAGGATGAGCCTGCAGGAAGGGTACCACATGAGGGAGGAGGAAGTCTTCCCTGTAACGCACAGCATTGAGATTGCCTGCAAGGACAACAAGCTCAGTCCGATGATGCTGTGACACATTGTCCCAGACCATGACGGACCCTCCACCTCCAAATCGATCCCGCTCCAGAGTACAGGCCTCGGTGTAACGCTCATTACCTTCGACGATAAACGCGAATCCGTCTATCACCCCTGGTGAGAAAAAAACGTGAATTGTCAGTGAAGAGCATTTTTTGCCAGTCCTGTCTGGTCCAGCGGACCTGCCTTACAACAGACCTACAAGGCCTCAGTCCAGCCTCTCTCAGCCTATTACGGACAGTCTGATCACTGATGTGATTGTGCGTTCCTGGTGTAACTCGGGCAGTTGTTGTTGCCATCCTGTACCTGTCCGGCAGGTGTGATGTTCGGATGTACCGATCCTGTGCAGGTGTTGTTACACGTGGTCTGCCACTGTGAGGACGATCAGCTGTCCATCCTGTCTCCCTGTAGCGCTGTCTTAGGCGTCTCACAGTACGGACAGTGCAATTTATTGACCTGGCCACATCTGCAGTCCTCATGGCTCCTTGCAGCATGCCTAAGGCACATTAACGCAGATGAGCAGGGCCTCTGGGCATCTTTTGGTGTTTTTCTGAGTCAGTATAAAGGCCTCTTTAGTTTCCTAAGTTGTCATAACTCTGACCTTAATTGCCTACCGTCTGTGAGCTGTTAGTGTCTTAACGACCGTTCCACAGGTGCATGTTCATTAATAGTTTATGGTTCATTGAACAAGCATGGGAAACTGTTTTAACCCTTTACAATGAAGATCTGTGAAGTTATTTGGATTTTTACGACTTATCTTTGAAAGAAAGGGTCCTGAAAAAGGGACATTTCTTTTTTTTCCCGAGTTTATTATTACACCTCATGATTGACAGGTTCTTTACAGAGCTGTTAGAAAACCTAGTCTGCGATATTTGTTAATTTCAAGAGTGTTTTTTTAACGTTAAACTGCTTGTCTACTGCTGATTGTTTCCTGGAGAGAGAGGGTGCAACCTTTGGTGTGTCTTTGAACTGTCTTCGTTAGGGCTGTCTTTGATGTAGCTGCTGTCAGAGTGCCGGTGGTTGGATGCTGGGTGTATATTAGCATCAATTACGACAACTCTAACCTGGAGTCTCTTCTCCCTCTCTCTGGCTGTCTGTCGTTTCCTTCTGTGGACTCCCACCTGCTCCCAGGTCTCAACGGTTAAGTGGTTTACAGAGCGGGGGGATGCCTGTCACATCCGGAGCTATGATCTTATAAGAACCCCCCTTCCTCACCGGTGTTGCTGGATCAGATCTGCATAATGGGGGTGAAGTGAACGAGCTCAGTTAGTGACATACCTGTTTAACCTGAATTATCTGCCAAACAGCCAGGGATCAGGTCACTGAACTTTGAGCTCTCTGAAAGGGAGCATGTCTGCTAGCGCTTACTAAACAGTCAAACTAAAGCAAGTCACTACTCGACAGTAACACACTGTACATGCTTATGAGAAGACGGGCTCTGTACATCCCTTATTTATGGAGCGCTGTGTCAAGATGCAACCACAGTTGTCCAGGGCTTCTGTAATGGTTCTTGTGCTGCTGCTAAAGGGCTTCTACAGTCTTAGTGGTGAGTGTTTAAAGAGAGACTCGAGATCCCTTCTATAGACACTTACTAGATTTAAAGTGATTGCCTTGACTGTGAATGAATGGCAGACACTCTGTGCTTCTCCATCTCCTGTAGGGTTTAACAGCTTCATCTTAAGCAATGAATGAGTGCTGCTGCTTCTTGATTAAGCTTTGCGTGGCACATTTGAATAATAAAACTTGAGCTGCTAAAAAATAATACTTAGAATTGTCTATTGTTAAAAGATCCACTGCAACTTCATGTGAATAGATTTTTTTTACTGATCTAAATGTATTATTCCAGTCTACCAGTCAGTAACTGTAGTTTATGTGAAGTTGTCAGAAAATGCTAACATACGGGTTTCAGGGATACAGTATTTTATACCCAAATCGGTTTCCCCTAAAAAACGAAAGTGGGAACTCTGGGCAAGCGGTTTTCTACGACTACTACTTTATGTTGGTAGCTGTCAGATGCATCACCTTCAGAAAATTCTGACTTGCCTACTGTTTCAGGGATTCACCAGAGGGCAGTCTTGCCATGCGATAGACAGGGGATCCCAGGCAGGACTCCTCATCAGTGTTGGAGAAGCTACTTTGATAATATAGCTACCAAATACTTCACACTGGAAAAAGTTAAGGGTATAACTTAATTAAGAAAAATATAGTTTACTTAAAGTTACTTTAAAAAGGTAGTGCACTACATCCAAACTGCTTTGTAAAACAAAAATGCATATCTAAAGCTGAAATGTCATTGACAACAAATTACACTGTGGAGTCAGATGTTAACAGAATGTGTCATTTGACCTATTAAACACAAAAACTATGTTTCAAGGGAGAATTAGGCATGTGTTATGCATAGTAGGAAAATAAGTAAGAAAGGTATTGCATACTTCACCCATATTTTATATTTTTACCTCAAGAAAGTAGTGTGCAGTTACAGTGGGTATAGAAAGTCCCCTTTCAAAATGTTGCTTCTACAGCCTGAAATATAAACACAAAACTAGACTTTTTCCAGCTTTATTTACACATAGTATCCCACAATTCTGGCTTCCGCCTGCGATCAATTGTCGTGACTTTGATTAGTTCAGAATAAAAGCAGTTCACAGAAGACTCCACTGCTTAGTAGTGCAATTCAAAGCAAATAATCCACTATGGGCGGAAAGGTACCTTCAAAAGATCTACGAGATAAAGTTGTGGAAAGGCACAAGTCAGAGGATGGATATATATAAAACGATTTCAAAGGCTTTGTCCCTCGGAGCACAGTTAAGACCATTATTACGAAGTGGAAGGCGTATTGCACCACCCAGACCCTGCATAGATCAGACTGTCCCTCCAAACTGGATGACCGGGTAAGGAGGAGACTGATCAGAGAGGCTTACAAGAAGCCAATGGCCACTTTGAAGGAGCTCCAGGCTTTTATGGCAAAGACTGGTCAATGTGTGCTTATGACCACAATATCACAAGCGCTCCACAAATCTGGCCTCAATGGGAGGGTGGCAATAAAAAACCACTTCCCCAGAAAAAGCCACATCAAGTCTCATTTGAGCTTCGCCAAAAAACACATTGTAGATTCCGAGGCCAAGTGGCAAAAGGTGCTGTGGTCAGATGAGACCAACATTTTACTTCATATGTCTAGCAAAAACCCAGTTATCTTTCCACCCAAAGAACTTCATGCCTACAGTAAAGCATGGCAGTGGCAGCATCCTGTTGTGGGGGTGTTTCTCCTCAGCAGGGACTGGAGCACTTGTCAGGATAGAAGGGGAAATGGACAGTGCAAAATACTGACAGATTCTTGAGAACCTGCTGCCCTCTGGCAAGAAGTTGAAAATGGGAAGATGGTTCACGTTTCAACATGACAATGACCCAAAGCACACAGCCAAAGCAACCATACAGTGGCTGAAGGACAAGAAGGTGAATGTCCTAGAGTGGCCAAGTCAGAGCCCAAACCTAAATCCCATCGAGAATCTGGGGAATGAGCGGTCACCATGGAGTTTGCCTGAGCTTGAACAATTCTGCAAGGAAGAATGGGGCAAATATTGCACAGTCTAGGTATGCCAAGTTAGTAGAAACAAATTTAAAGAGACTCACGGCTGTAATTCAAGCAAAGGGTGGTTTCACCAAGTATTGACTCAGAGGGGTGTTCACTTATCCAAATAGGGTATTTTACTGTTTTAATTGTAATTCATTTTTAGAGTTTTAGAGAGAAAAAACCACTCTGATATTGTGGGTTACTGTCTGTAAATAAAGCTGGGAAAAGTCCAATTTGATGTGTTTTCATTTCAGGCTGTAAGGCAACAAAAAGTGAACAATTTGAAAGTGGTGACTTTCTTACCCACTGTAATTACACCACTACATGGCAAAGAGTAATGAACTACTGAAAACACTATCAAGATTTGAATTTTAGTTAAACTACCACCAAGCTACTGCAAAATGTAATTAAATTACTAGTTGAACTAAACTCAGCAAAAAAAAGAAACATCCCTTTTTCAGGACCCTGTCTTTCAAAGATAATTCGTAAAAATCCAAATACCTTTACATATCTTCATTGTAAAGGGTTTAAACACTGTTTCCCATGCTTGTTCAATGAACCATAAACAATTAATGAACATGCACCTGTGGAACGGTCGTTAAGACACTAACAGCAATTAAGGTCACATTTATGAAAACTTAGGACACTAAAGAGTCCTTTCTACTGACTCAGAAAAACACAAAAAGAAAGATGCCCAGAGTCCCTGCTCATCTGCGTTAACATGCCGTAGGCATGCTGCAAAGAGGCATGAGGACTGCAGATGTGACCAGGGCTATAAATTGCAATGTCCCCACTGTGAGACGCCTAAGATGGCACCTCAGGGAGACAGGACGGACAGCTGACTGCTGACAGAGGCTGGAATGAGGGCTTGTCCAGCGACGGTGGGCACAAACCCACCGTCGCTGGACCAAACAGGATTGGCAAAAAGTGCTCTTTACTGACGAGTCGCGGTTTTGTCTCACCAGGGGTGATGGTCAGATTCGCATTTATCGTCGAAGGAATGAGCGTTACACTGAGGCCTGTACTCTGGAGCAGGATCAATTTGGAGGTGGAGGGTCCGTCATGGTCTGGGGCGTGTGGCACAGCATCATCGGACTAAGCTTGTTGTCATTGCAGGCAATCCCAACGCTGTGTGTTACAGGGAAGACTTCCTCCTCCCTCATGTGGTACCCTTCCTGCAGGCTCGTCCTGCCATGACCCTCCAGCATGACAATGCCACCAGCCATACTGCTCATTCTGTGCGTGATTTCCTGCAAGACAAGAATGTCAGTGTTCTGCCATGAGCCCAGATCTCAATCCCATTGAGCATGTCTGGGACCTGTTGGATCGGAGGGTGAGGGCGAGGGGCCTTTTCCCTCAGAAATGTCCGGGAACTTGCTGGTGCCTTGGTGGAAGAGTGGGGTAACATCTCACAGCAAGAACTGGCAAATTTGGTGCAGTCCATGAGGAGGAGATGCACTGCAGTACTTAGTATCTGGTGTGGCCACCAGCTGCATTGACTGTTACTTTTGATTTTGACATCCCCCTTTTTTTCAGGGACACATTATTCAATTTCTTTTAGTCACATGTCTGTGGAATGTGTTGAGTTTATGTCTCAGTTGTTGAATCTTGTTATGTTCATACAAATATTTACACATGTTAAGTTTACGTGTTGTTTACTACTCCCCAACACTGATTTTCATCCACCATAGCCCCTCAGAGAGGCAGAGGATCTGTCCCAAATGGCACCCTACATATACTGAACAAAAATATAACACAACATGTAAAGTATTGATCCCATTTTCAATGAGCTGAAATTTAAGGGGCTGAGGAGTATTTATTTCTGTAATTAAGCCCTTTTGTGGGGAAAAACTCATTTTGATTGGGTGGACCTGACTCCCAATTAGGTGGGTATATGTCCTCCCAGGCTCACCCAAAGCTGCGCCCCTGCCCTGTCATGTAAAATCCATAGATTAGAGTCCAATGAATTTATTTCAATTGACTGATTTCCTTCTATTAACTGTAATTCAGTCAAATCTTTGAAAATGTTGTTTGTTGCGTCTATATTTTTTGTTCGGTATAGTACACTATTTATGACCAGGGAATACAGTGCCATTTGGGACGCCAGCAGTATATAAACTGATCTGGAGTCAGAGAGATTCTCAAACAGCTGCCTCAGACTTCAGAGCATGATATACCTCTAGATGCTAATGAGTGGAATACAACAATGTTCTTTCAGAACAAAATGTCCCAAGCTGTGAATGCTGTAGACAAAGATATCAATTACTCTGCAGTCTGGCTTTTACAAACTACTGTACTGACCCCTAGAATATGTCAGCTCAGATGGTTTATCCCTAAGAGGCTGTGAGGTTGACATCTCTTTTTAAAACTTTAGTTTTAGTGAGGGGTCATGTTAGTAGTTTGCCCTGGGGTCAACCCTCTCATAAAATAAATTATACAGATCATAGATTCACTTACTGGTGTCTCATAATAAATATACAGTACATCCTTTTATAGCAAAGTCTGAGATACCGGCATATGTTATTGTAGGGCGAATAGGACAAGTAAAGCATTCGGTGGAGGGATTATTTCGCTCCATCTTAATTTGGATCTGAAATTTGAGTGAATCTTTACTCCCTTGTGTGCTGTAGATGCCTAGTCTAGTGGATGCTGTTGTAAGGCGCTGTACCTGCTTATTGTTGCTGTAACAGACGCCTCAGGCAAAGCGGAGGTGAAATCACAGAGTGGTTTTGTTTTCACAGAGGGCTGCTGGTTTGTTTCTCTTCAATAAGTAAAAGAGGATATCAGCACCTACCATTCAGATTGTTCTGAAATCGATTCTGTTGTTAGCAACAGATAAAATTGGCATTCCTGCAACATTATTTTCTTGAAAAGTGTAGACCTTACAGTACAAGCCCTTAACCAACAGTGCAGTTCAAGATAAGTTAAGAAAATATTTACCAAATAAACTGAAGTAAAAAATAATAAAAAGTAACAATAACGAGGCTATATACAGGGGGTACCGGCACCGAGTCAATGTGCAGGGGTACAGGTTAGTCCAGGTAATTTGTACATGAAGGTAGGATTGAAGTGACTATGCATAGATGATAAACAGCGAGTAGCAGCAGTGTACAAAACAAAAGGGGGGGGGGGATCAATGTAAATAGTCCTGTGGCCATTTGATGAATTGTTCAGCAGTCTTATGGCTTGGGGGTATAAGCTGTTAAGGAGCCTTTTGGTCCTAGACTTGGCGCTCCGGTAGGTTTTGTTGTGCCCTCTTCATGACTGTCTTGGTGTGTTTGGACCATGATAGTTCGTTGGTGATGTGGACACCAAGGAACTTGAAACTTTCGACCCGCTCCACTACAGGCCCATCAATGTTAATGGGGACCTGTTCGTCCCAACCTTTTCCTGTAGTCCATGATCAGCCCCTTTGTCTTGCTCACATTGAGGGAGAGGTTGCTGTCCTGGCACCACACTGCCAGTTCTCTGACCCCATAGGCTGTCTCATTGTTGTCGGTGATCAGGCCTACCACTGTTGTGGGGCGGCCCGTCAGGAATTCCATGATCCAGTTGCAGAGGGAGGTGTTTAGTCCCAGGGTCCTTAACTTAGCGATGAGCTTCGTGAGCACTTTGGTGTTGAACGCTGAGCTGTAGTCAATGAACAGCATTCTCACATACAGTAGGTGTTCTCTTCATCCAGGTGGGAAAGGGCAGTGTGGAGTGCGATTGAGATTGCGTCCTCTGTGGATCTGTTCGGGCAGTATGCGAGTTGGAGTGGGTCTAGGGTATCCGCGTGGATGCTGTTGATGTGAGCCATGACCAGCCTTTCAAAGCACTTTAAGGCTACCAATGTGAGTGCTACGGGGCGGTAATCATTTATGCAGGTTACCTTCACTTCCTTGGGCACAGGGACTATGGTGGTCTGCTTGAAACTTGTAGGTATTACAGACTCGGTCAGGGAGAGGTTGAAAATGTCAGTGAAGACGCTTGCCAGTTGGTCTGTGCACACTTTGAGTACACGTCCCGGGATCCGTCTGGCCCCGCAGGTTTGTGAATGCGCACATTGGCTACCGAGAGCGTTATCACACAGTCATCCAGAACAGCAGGTGGTCTTGTGCATGCTTCAATGTTGCTTGCCTCAAAGTGAGCATAAAAGGCATTTAGCTCAACTGGTAGGCTGGCGTTACTGGGCAGCTCACGGCTGGGTTTCCCTTTGTAGTCCAAAATAGTTTTCAAGCCCTACCACATCCGACGAGCGTCTCGGCCGCTGTAGTAGGATTCAATCTTAATCTTGTATTGATGCTTTGCTTGTTTGATGGTTCTTCTGAGGGCATAGAAGGATTTCTTGTAACCGTCCGGATTAGTCTCCCGCTCCTTGAAAGTGGCAGCTCTAACCTTTAGCTCAATGCGAATGTTGCTTGTAACCCATGGCTTCTGGTTGGGATATGTACGTATGGTCACTGTGGGTTCCATGTCTTCGATGGACTCATTAATGAAGCCAATGACTGAGGCGGTATACTCCTCAATGCCATTGGATGAATCCGGGAACATTTTCCAGTCTGTGCTTGCAAAACAGTCCTATAGCGTAGCATCCGCGTCATCTGATCACTTCTGTTTTGAGCGAGTCACTGGTACTTCCTGCTTTAGTTTTAGCTTGTAAGCAGGAATCAGAAGGATAGAATTATGGTCAGTTTTCCCAAATGAAGGGCGGGGGAGAGCTTTGTATGCATCTCTGTGTGTGGAGTGAAGGTGGTCTGGAGTTTTTCTTTCTCTGGTTGCACATGTGACATGCTGGTAAAAATGTGGTAAAACTGATTTAAGTTTGCCTGCATTAAAGTCCCCGGCCAATAGGAGCGCCACTTCTGGATGAGCATTTTCTTCTTTGCTTAAGGCCTTATAGAGTTGGTTGAGTGCGGTCTTAGTGCCAGCATCGGTCTGTGGTGATAAATAGACGGCTACGAGTAATATAGATGAGAACTCTCTTGGTAGTTATCCGTGTCGTCGTTCAGCCACGACTCAGTGAAACATAAGATATTACAGTTTAATGTCCCGTTGGTAGGATATTCTTAAATGTAGGTCATCAATTTTATTTTACAATGATTGCACGTTAGCCAATAGAACGGATGGCTGTGGGAGTTTACCCTTCTCACCTATGGATTCACAGAAGGCAGCCTGTTCCCCGGGAAAGCAGTATATTATTCTCGTTGGACTTGTTAAAGGAAAAAGCTTCTTCCAGTCCGAGGTGAGTAATCGCTGTTCTGATGTCCAGAAGTTATTTTCGGTCACAAGAGACAGTAGCAGCAACATTATGTACAAGATAAGTAAAAAAACAAGTTACAAACAATGCAAAAAAACTAACAATGTCCAGGCCCGTCTGAAGTTTGCTAGAGAGCATTTGGATGATCCAGAAGAAGATTGGGAGAATGTCATATGGTCAGATGAAACCAAAATATAACTTTTTGGTAAAAACTAAACTCGTCTTGTTTGGAGGACAAAGAATGCTGAGTTGCATCCAAAGAACACCATACCTACTGTGAAGCATGGGGGTGGAAACATCATGCCTTGGGGCTGTTTTTCTGCAAAGGGACCAGGACGACTGATCCGTGTAAAGGAAAGAATGAATGGGTCCATGTATCGTGAGATTTTGAGTGAAAACCTCCTTCCATCAGCAAGGGCATTGAAGATGAAACGTGGCTGGGTCTTTCAGCATGACAATGATCCCAAACACACCGTCCGGGCAACAAAGGAGTGGCTTCGTAAGAAGCATTTCAAGGTCCTGGAGTGGCCTAGCCAGTCTCCAGATCTCAACCCCATAGAAAATCTTTGGAGGGAGTTGAAAGTCCGTGTTGCCCAGCAACAGCCCCAAAACGTCACTGCTCCAGAGGAGATCTGCATGGAGGAATGGGCCAAAATATCAGCAACAGTGTGTGAAAACCTTGTGAAGACTTACAGAAAACGTTTGACCTCTGTCATTGCCAACAAAGGGTATATAACAATGTATTGAGATAAACTTTTGTTATTGACCAAATACTTATTTTCCACCATAATTTGCAAATAAATAAATAAAAAATCCTACAATGTGATTTTCTGGATTTTTCTTCTCATTTTGTCTGTCATAGTTTAAGTGTACCTATGATGAAAATTACAGGCCTCTCTCATCTTTTTAAGTGGGAGAACTTGCACAATTGGTGGCTGACTAAATACTTTTTTGCCCCACTGTATGTGATGTAGTACGCAATTTTTTGAGACCACTTTTTATCTTGCGAGAGCTACTTTCAGAACTACTGCCTATTTTCAACAAAATAATGTTGCAGGAATGTTTCTCACTACAAAAACGATTTCAGAACAATCTTAGATGGTGGGTGTCATGGCTTTCTGAAATGCCATGGAACAACCATGTCGTTGTTTTAACGCCTTTCACTCAAACCACACATCTCTCATACTTTTCTTTCCACCCCACAAACATCCATTTTCACTGCAATGTAAAGAAAGCGGGAAGAGAGAAAACAAAAAACATCTACGTGCTGAGTCATTAGCTACCTCGCAATTAGATCTGTCAGTGTCGTACAGTTTGTGGGTTAGTAATTATTTGCTCATTTGGTGCAGTTAGACATTGAATTAGTCAGTTATATGTGTGGTAAATGAGTGCCCGGCCACAGTGTGCAAGGAGTGAGTGGGAAGGGAGTCTTCAATAACACTGCATGTCAAGGAAATTCAAGCTGTATGATCTATTACTGCAGGAATGTGCTGCCTCCTCTTCTCTGTTCTCCACAGCAATCAGCAGGTTAACCAGGAAACAGCCTCTTAATGACATCCAAATACACACATAATCACATTCAGGCTTTGATTTGTACTATTGACATCTGTTGTTGCATTTTCCATGTAGATCTTATCATATGTCCAACTGATGCCAACTTTTCACACGATACATTGACTATATAAGTGTGATCAGTGTGAATAGAGATAGATAGTGATCTTTCCTAACAACATCACTGAGAATTCCTTAGACCATCCATCCTGGCCATGTAACAATCAGTTGATCTTGGGCACAGCGGCACGGCACGGTCGATGCCAAGATATGATGTTCCACAACAGGCATTTCCAATGTTTTGTTTTGTGGTGTTGGATAGTGCATTTATTGAATTTGTGTATTTCATTATTTTTCTATAATTTTTCTCTCTGCGTTGTACACAGTAAGTAAGCATTTCACTGTTAGTTTACCTTTATCTTGCACCATATCCCTGGATCACATTGAATGTTTTTGCTGTTTGGGAACTTCAAATGTGGACTGTATATATCCGAAACAAGCCCGCTTCAGGCATGGGCATGTTGACAAAAGCCCCCACAAGGCTTTAAAACAAGCAGGTTGTAATTTAGAGGCTCGCAGTTTAAGATCATGATTTGTGGTTCCTGTTTGCTATATTAAAAACAAGCTGTAGTCTAAATCATGCTGTCATTGCACTCGCTGGCACTACTCCTCTTACCACGGCTATTTACAGCAGTTTCGCAACAATTAGCATAATGTCTCCTGTCATAAAGACTTAGTTTAGATGTCATTTATTTCCGAGTGAATATAAAGAAACAGTCTCACTGCATGACATGTCTCTAGGCAGGTTAGTGAAATTGAAGCTTTATTCAGGTTCTGGCTGAGGGAAAATGGAACCATATGTTGTTCCAAGCAACATTGTGGAAACTGATGTTGATTAGCTTTTTTATCACCTTTTATGGCAATAATGGAAAAGTGAATACTTTGGCATGCAATATTCAGTTTACAGCATAGCATGGCCGTGTATTACAGTAAAGTAAACAGTATCTGTAGTTGTTGGTCTAATGTAGACTTTTTCACCATGCACCAGCTTTCACAAGTTAGAAACCCAGGTACTGGAACATCCAGGTTTTATAATGCTCTTGCAGTGTTCACTGGGGAGGTATTTTCAGTGGTTTGCTTGATACACTAATTCAGGTACACAGTACCTCAAGCATCTACAATGTACTCTTCCCACAGGGAGGTTATTTGTTTCAATTTACTTGATGGCAACATAAGCGAGGCCCTTAAGAGCCAGCAGAAATAGCACTTCCGCTTGTTCTAAGAGTCAGTGTGGTCACCAAAGCATCCTTTCACCAAACAGCTCTCACAGCTTGCAGAAGAAAGCTGTACAATGGGATTCAACGCCTACTTGGTGGCACAGTACATGTACTGTATACTGCTGAATCAACTACAAGGCCAACCATCTGACATGTTTAGGATATTTTACATTTCTTATTTGGTACTAAAAATGTAATATCTTGCATTAATTTCAAAGCATTTCTTGCTTTTATTGACCAGTCAAAATGCCTTCTGCACTGTGGAAATATTTGACCAGTCTAGAATTTTTAGTTTTAAAGGGGTGACAGAGTGGTGACATTGACATGACGCCAATTTGACCAATTATGAGGCTTGGCTTAATCCTGACGTCCCTGCAGTTGGAAGACTGGCATGGTGACATGAGCTGGTAAACCAGACAGTAGCATGCAATTATAGCAGTCACCTCAATGTCAAGGGTCTTTTCAATTAAACTCAGGCAAATGTCAGGCAGGTCATATTGTAGCTCAGAGTAGCATCTCCATTGTGAGTTACAGAGATTCATTGTGCTAGCTGCCGCTGTATGTCTGTATGTGCAGAATGGCAAGTATTTAGACAGTCGAGGCAGAGCCTAAGTCTGGTGTGGCAGGTGGGCCATTTGGTTTGGCAACAGCCAAATCTGTGTGTTTCCAGTAGGTTTGGTACACCATTGTTCCTCATCATCTCCCTGAGACCAGTAGAGGTGTGTGCCCACATTGGATTGTCACAGTCTGTCACCTAGGAACATGGGCGACGCTCGCTGCTGTGGGGAATATCCTTCTTTTATCATATCACTGGTACTACTGAGCTAACCCTGAGACGTGGCTGTAAACTCCTATGGCGATACCAGGGTTAATGCTGAGCATGATGGAATGCATCTCTCTGAAGGGTGTGGATACTGGATAGGGCAGTTATGGTGGACTTCTCTTCTCCACTCAGATTCTCTCAAGGCTAACATGTATCAGAAAGCACGGTTCTGCTTGATCAGAGAACAAGACTAGACAGGCTGAGACTGTCACTCTCCACAGATCTTCTCTCCCCCCACCAGTCTTTTTAACCTTGACTGCTACAAGCTGAGGGAATTGATTACATGCAGCATAAGTACTTTGAAAGGTTTGAATGTATTTTTCACGATGTGTTGCCAGGAACAAAGGGACACCATCAAAGAGCTTTTATATCATCCTCCAAAACTTTTAATTGAAACCCTCTGAGGAGAGAGACGAGTGTTGGAAATGAACGGATCGGGAAGTAATTGGCAGCGTGTCAGCAGCGTATTTACATTTTGTTATTTTAAAGACGCAATTAATTACAACAGATGAAGAAATCTGTGGAGAGATGAAACATGTTGCACTTGTTCACTTATATCCCCCCATCCTCGTCTCCCTCCTGCCTCTCCTTTCAACACTCCTTCGGCGTTGTGAGGGGGTGTATTCAGGCTTGCCAATTAGCATTCAGCCTAAAAAAGATCCAGTGCTCCACTGTTTCAGCAGGTAAAGGCCTGAGATTTAAATTGGCTGGGAAGAAATGTGAGAAGTGCCATAACAGGCAGACGGCTAGGTCCTACTAGTTCACATGCTCTTTTCCATGTGGTGCTCTAAGCTTCAAACAAATGAAAGCATTATTTTTTAAGGGTTTAAAACTCAGAGAGAACACAGTGTAAATCAAATCAAATTAGTTGCCTTTATCTCCCAAATAAGTATTTTTTTCTCTGAAACTTTTGCACTGCACAAACTTTTGAATGTTACTGGTCAAATAATGTATAGATAATTGGATTGGGGGGAATGTGATGTCGGTGTACAGTTGTATTTGTATTATGTGGAGGTGAGGATCCCCCTGAAGCCATAGAATGATGAGGGGACTTTTTAAACATTGCCACCGTCTTCCCCCTCTAGCAACCAAAAACAGAGTGGCAGATTCTAGAGTTGCTGTGGAGAAACTTTGAAAAGAAACGGTAACATATGCTTTTGTACTGGAAATGCATTAGTCATAAGAGAAGGCAAAAGGAAGAAGGGCCCTGATTGAAGTTTAGGAATAACAACTTTAATGCCCCATATTTTCACCCCAGTGACTATGGAAAAGTTGGGAGAATAAAGAGAAAGTTTGATGGCGGAACATAAAAAAGAATCATGTAAAATACCTAGGGAGCTCTTCTTTCTCTGCTTGTGTTTTTGTGTAGAGGACCAAAGAGGGTATTTTAAAAACTGTGTATAATTGATGTTACCAGAGGTAACCGAAGGCATTTACAATCAACTTGGTAACCCAAATTCATGGAAAGGGGTTGCGCATTTATTTATGATAAGGACTTTTTGTACCTTTTGAATGATTTTGAATAGCTACATGTATTATGACGGTTGTTATGAGTACCTTATGTATACCCCCTTCAAGTAAGGTGTTATTCTATCGTCCTTTAGCCCCTTCTCCAGTCTTTGCCATCACCTGGAGAAATAATCCTTTGAACAATTAAATGACAGAGAGAGAAGCAAAGCTGGATAAACACTGACTAAATTAAGAGATTGATGGGTCAATTTGGGTCCCAGATCATCCACATTGTTGGTGGTGGCATTCACATTGATTATGTTCCCCATGGACAGCGTCCAAAACAGTCTCTGAAATTAACACGTCGTTTGGAGCGTTTCCCATTAGTTTCCCCATCCTTACCCAACAGACAGATGGCTCCCAATGCTGGAGAGCTCCATATTAGTAGCATGATTACAATGCATTACATTAAGGTCTCGTCATTAACGCAGTGATTTTAAAAAGCTATTATGGTTTTTGATTATCATCAGCCAGTGGGGCTTTAGAAAATCATAATGGCAGATTGATTTCCTATTTCCTCAGTGAAGATGCTGCTCGGTGTTTTGAATAGCTCTCCTCAACTGACTTATACTTAATGAGCTGAAATAGCATTAGCATAATGTTTTGAGGATTGAAGAGGGGAAAATGGCTCCAAGGAGAAGACTAAAAAGTAAATATGGTTAGGCTCATGAACGCATTTCCATGTTACAGATGGAGCTGGAGTCCTACATGGAGGTGATGTGAGGGCTTCCAGCCCCAGGTCGGCACAAACTGTCCCATTGGCAGCCTGCATCCATCTGGCTGGTGGGGTTAGATCCAGACCCGTCTCTACCTTTGGAGCTATCTGCACTGTATGGAGCACGGCCAAGCGTTGGATTCACAGGTACATACATTTGAATAATGACATTGCTGATAAGGGGTACTAACATTACATATTACATTAGTGCTAAAGTAGTTAGGATTATTATTAGGATTAGGATATTAGGATTTAAAACACCTTGTCCTACTAGATTATAGCGCTCTTCCAAAATCTCTAACACTAGCAACAACAGAGTGACCCACAAACGGAGCATGAGGATTTCAATTCAGCCTTCACCAAAATTCAAAAGGCACTCACACATCTGAGCCATCTGTTGCAGGTGCATGGTAAAATGTATCGGCCTCAAGGCCTTCGTCAGAGCTTTTGAGGCTTCACCCCAATGTAATTCCATAAGTAGGAGGATAAAAGGATAAGAGATGAATAAGGAGAAAGTAAATGTAAGATATTTTATTGCTGTGTTAGACCTGGTGTTGTTTTAAACCCCAGCTGAGGGGCATAGTCCACTTCCTAATGAAGAGAATCAGCTTCTCTGTGTGTGAGAATCTGATCCCAGCTTTGATGTGGTTGGTTATTATCTCAGATGTGAAATCCTCTCTTCCAAACACTGTCGAACCGGGTGGGCGTGCTCAGCTGTGAAATTGTATCTTTTCTATACCCACTCCCTCCATCCGTCCCCCTCTACCCCTCTACCCCTCTACCCCTCTACCCCTCTACCCCTCTCCTCTGACAGTGAGGTGAACTGCTCTCCCCTCGTAAAGAAAAGAAGACATATACCGCTGCGAGGTGAAGCTATTGCATTCCCTCCCTTCCACCACTCCTATCACAAACTATGAAACACCCGGGGTGCGTCAAAACCACAACCGCTTAAACTGCAGGACACAGTGTCAATGAGTGATGTTTTCACCTTTACAAGTGCATGGGTTGATTTGCATGTGCTCATGGGAAATGAAGTCTTGAGCATAGGTGGTGAATTGATCAGATAATCCATCCATTACTTTCAATGGACATTGATAGATATTGTTTATATGGGTCCCTCCATCAGGGAGGATGTATTCTGGCCATATCAACAGAATGAGGTGTGACGCCTATACTCTGTTCATTCTGGAGGCCATTTGGTGGTTTTCTATCTTGATGGCAACAATGTCCTACTTTCTATGTGTAATCCACCAAGAGGCCCAGCAGATTGCCCACACACCCTCACAATGATGCCAGCAGGGCAGAGAGGCAGTATGTCTGGCCTGCAGCACTCTGGCTCTGTGGCTCAGAGACTGTTATGTGCTGGTGAACAATGACATACCAGCCTAGTGCAGCTTCAACTATGGCTGAACAACCATGTGCATTGGCTTTACAATGCTTGTGTTCTAGCTAGTAATTCAATATTTATAACAAGCATACATAGTTATATTCCTTGGTGAAGAGACACAGGTTACCAATGTCTATATGGCCAATAGCTACTGCTCCTAAAATGTTAGTGTTTTTCTGCAGAGGATTTCATTTTCTGTTGTGCGTGCTGTAGTTTAGTGAAATAAAATGAAACACTCATCAAATTAGAGATGGAATTCAATGAGAAAATGAAAAATAATGCAGTTATTGAAAGCAGGTGTTTCTTTTCTGAAACCCAATTAAACACTTATGAAGAGAAAGGGTGGAGAAGATATTCTACACGTGCTGTTTGTGTACTGTAATACCAGTGTTTGTGTACTGTAATACCAGTGTTTGTGTACTATAATACCAGTGTTTGTGTACTGTAATACCAGTGTTTGTGTACTGTAATACCAGTGTTTGTGTACTGTAATACCAGTGTTTGTGTACTGTAATACCAGTGTTTGTGTACTGTAATACCAGTGTTTGTGTACTGTAATACCAGTGGGCTATATTTCATAGTCTACTCACATAACCATAACAGATGAATTATGGTCAGTCCATGAAGACATCTACTATCAATATTTAAGACTCATTCATTGATTTTCTTTTTCCAGACACGCTCTCTCTCAAACTATAACATTTAATTTTGGAGAGAGTCAGGTTACGAGAGCCACCCCACTGGGCACAAACGTGTTCACTCAACGTTGATTCAACATCATGTACATTTGTCAATGTATTGCGATGTTGAATCTACGTTTGAAAACACATTTGGATTTGCAAAAGGTCATCAACCAGATATCATATAATTTCAACCACTGTTACAAACATTGAAATTAGGGTAAAACTTTAACTTAAATACAATGGCTAAACCTGACTAACAGGTTGTTACATCAATCTAATTTCAACGTAATCATCAAAACTATGTATACGTTGAAACCTGCCTCCTCCCCTTCATCGACACGGATTGAAGTGGATTCAACAATAAAGGATTCTAGCTTTCACCTGGATTCACCTGGTCAGTCTGTGTCATGGAAAGAGCAGGTGTTCATAATGTTCTGTATGCTCAGTGTATTTTGAATATTGGATGAAAAACGGATGTTGATTAAACAGTGAGAATATGCGAAAATGTCAACATCTAAAATATGACAAATGTGACATGGATCTGATGTTGCATGTTCACGTGTTTACAACACGACATGAATTGTGTTGCAATTGTGTTCCACTTAGATTCTACGTGAGATTTTCGTAACCATTCTACGTGTCATCAATAAGGGATCATAGCTTTCACCTGGATAGTCTGTCATGGAAAGAGCAGGTTTTCTTAATGTTTTGTATACTCAAGGTGTGTCTCCTTTGAGATCTGTGACCTTTTAAACGTCAGTGGCCCGAGACCAGTTTATTTAATAAAAATATGTTTTTGTTCAACCTTTATTTAACTAGGCAAGTCAGTTAAGAACAAATTCTTATTTATAATGACGGCCTACCCCGGCCTACCCCGGCCAAACCCGGCCTACCCCGGCCAAACCCGGCCTACCCCGGCCAAACCCGGCCTACCCCGGCCAAACCCGGACGACGCTAAGCCAATTGTGCGCTACTCTATGGGACTCCCAATCCCGGCCGGATGTGATTCAGCATGGATTCGAACCAGGGACTGTATTGTTGCCTCTTGCACTGAGATGCAGTGCCTTAGACCGCTGCGTCACTCGAGAGCCCGCAGTTAAGGAATTCGACTTCAACCTGAACGAGACAGAGGACGATTTACTAAAGATGGAAGAGCAGCTAATTGAGAATGATTTTTGAAAATAAATGTTGAGAAATGAATGTTTCATTGGTATGAGTTGAATGACATTATATTGCCATGTAGTACTGGAAAGAAAAATCCTGCACATATGTAATGCATTAGTCCTAAAATTACAGATATTTCAGATCTCAAAACTGGGGGGGAAAGACATCCCGGACCAGGTGAAGAGAGCAATGCACCAGTAAACTACACTGTTATTTGTTTCACTTTTAAATCAGATCATGGTGTGTTGCTTGTAAAGTACATCTGTTGTGTTCTATACAGAACCCTGACAAACAGCCTCATGTCAACGATGAATATGAAAGGAAACAAAGGCAAGAGGACCTTTGAGGACTCCAACCTTGCAGTGTCCTTATAGGTACAGTGCAGTCCAGATCATGTCATTTGAATACCTTCTCTACCCCTTTTACAGACGGTGTGTCTTTGATTAATCAAAGGCTACAGAAGCAAAAATACTACAGGCGATGTCAACCAGCATAAAAATATGCATGTGAACGCAAGGAGGGCAGTGGAAGGGCCAAAGTGGGAGGACAAAAGAGTTCTTAAGAAGTTAAAAGCATCAAAGCATGTCCCGACAATGCCTTTTTTTGTTGGTTTATTGTATATCTGATTTGTTTTTCCAGAAGCCTGTGCCAGAAAGGGTATTTCTTTTTTGGGTTTGTATCTATTTTGTGGTGCAAAACATCTGCATGAAGCATGTAGGTTTTACAGACTCGGTCAGGGAGAGGTTGAAAATGACAGGGAAGAACTTGCCAGTTGGTCCGTGCATGCTTTGAGTACACGTCCTGATAATCCGTCTGGCCCAGCAGCTTTGTGAATGTTGACCTGTTTAAAGGTTTTGTTCACATCGGCTACCGAGAGCATTATCACACAGTCATCCAGATCAGCTGGTGCTCTCGTGCATGCTTCAGTGTTGCTTGCCTTGAAGCAAACATTAAAAGGCATTTAGCTCGTCTGGTAGGCTCACGTCACTGGGCAACGTCTGGGTTTCCCTTTGCAGTCCGTAATAGTTTTCAAGCCCTGCCACATCTAATGAGCGTCAGAGCTGGTGTAGTAGGATTCAATCTTAATCCTGTATTGACACTTTGCTTGCTTGATGGATCACCTGAGGGCATAGCAGGATTTCTCATAAGCATCCGGAAAAAGTCTCCCTCTCCTTGAAAGCGGCAGCTCTAGCCTTTTAGCTCGATGCAGATGTTGCCTGTAATCCATGGCTTCTGGTTGGGATATGTACATACGGTCACTGTGGGGACGACGTCGTAGATGCACCTATTGATGAAGCCGATGACTGAGGTGGTGTATTCCTCAATGCCATGGATTATATTGCAGTCTGTGCTAGCAAAACAGTCCTGTAGTGTAGTATCCGCGTCATCTGACCACTTCCGTATTGATCGAGTCACTGGTACTTCCTGTTTTAGTTTTTGCTTGTAAGCAGGAATCAGGAGGATAGAATTATGGTCAGATTTGCCAAATGGAGGACAAGGGAGAGCTTTGTATGCATCTCTGTGTGTGGAGTGAAGGTGGTCTAGGATTTGTTTTTCCCTGGTTACACGTGACATGCTGGTAAAAAATTTGGCCTAAGAGCGCCACTTCTGGGTGAGCATTTTCTTCTTTGCTTATGGCCTTTATGAGTTGTTTGAGTGTGGTCTTAGTGCCAGCTTCACTTTGTGGTGATAAATAGACAGCTACGAATAATACAGATGAAAACGGTCTTGGTAGATAGTGTGGTCTACAGCTTATTATAAGGTACTCTACCTCAGGCGAGCAATACCTCGAGACTTCTTTAATATTAGACATTGCGCACCAGCTGTTATTGACAAAAAGACACACCCCCAGCCCTCGTCTTACCAAAGGTAGGTTCTCTGTTCTGCCGGTCCATGGAAAATCCCGCTAGCTCTACATTGTACGTATCTTCGTTCAGCCACGTCACGGTGAAACATAAGATGTTACAGTTTTTAATGTCCTGTTGGTAGGATAATCTTAATCGTAGGTCATCAATTTTATTTTCCAATGATTGCACGTTAGCAAAAAGAATGGAAGACAATGGGAGTTTACTCGCTAACCTCTGGATTCTCAGAAGGGTGCCCGATCTGCGGCCTCTTTTCCTGCGTCTTTTCTTCACGCAAAAGGCGTGGATCTGGGCCTGTTCCAGTGAAGCAGGATATCCTTCTCGTCGGACTCGTTAAAGGAAAAAGTTTCTTCTAGTTCGTGGTGAGTAATCGCAGTTCTAATGTCCAGAAGTTATTTTTGGTCATAAGAGACGGTAGCAGCAACATTATGCACACAACAAGTAAAAAATAAGTTACACAAAAAGCACAAAAAAAAATAGCACAATTGGTTGGGAGAATGTAAAACGTTGGCCATGTTCTTCAGCTCCATCAGGGTGCTTTTCAAGTGTAAAACATCAGAAAGGACCTGGGTGATAGTTTGATTTCCTGTTCTTAGCTCAGGCTCTTATTCTTGTTTAATGTAAAGAAGCCTACATCACAAAATGGCAACTACTTCTATATATCTAGTCAACAAACTTCATGAATTGGTGATAATCCCTGTTGAATTCATGGTGTGTTTTGGTCAAATTAAATCACAATGGGTTCTCAACCTTCCTCCAATATTTAAATGTAGTTGATTATTAGTCAAGTATATAGTTTTCAAAATAGATAGTACTGAAATAAAATAACAGTTGGCTGTCTCTTTGAGTTGGTGAATTAAGGTGGAAATCTCATTGATCAACGTCTCAACCAAATATTACCCACATTTCCACATTGAAATGAAGTGATGTGCTCAGCGGGAGAGTTGATTAACAATGTGTTTGATCCCCTTCTACTGTCTGTTGAGCTGTATGGGGTGAGAAAGAGAGGGGATGCTTCTAGAATAACTCAACAGAGCCAGGGAGAGAGAGGCTATAGCGAAAAGAAAGAGTCCTCCACTAGAATCCTGGAGGGCCCTGTAACTCTCCACTGTTCTCCTTCCGACACCACCCTCACTGACAATAGATTACGGGCCTCTGAGTGATTATACAATTCAGCTCTACCCATCAAACCGAGGTGCAGTCACTCAAGCGCTCTCTTTTTTTGTAATAAATGATAGACTGTCTGGGAAATAAACAAGCACAAGAGAATGGTCTTAGAGAGAAACAGGAAGAGGGGGAGGAGTGCATAGAGAGCTAAATAAATGCATCACAGCTACCTTTTCATATGCTCTGAAACGTTTACATTGTCCTCATATTAAAGTGCTGGGCGTGGTGTCAGCTTTTGATGCGGCAGGGCACGGAGGAGACGTGAACAAGCCATAATGGAGTACCACAGTATCATAACACCCATAAAACCTAGCAGTCAAACAAGGAAATGGTTCCAATCATTTTTATACCATTCATTTTTCCTATAAGGGATTTTAGAAACACTTAAAATAAGGGCTGTGTTTCATGTAGACTTACCCTTTTGTGACGTTTTGATAACCGTGTAAATCTCTCTAGGACAAGGAGACTTTTATCAATATATTCAACTGTATTCACCCCCAAAAATGAAATGCTAATTTGTTGCTAATGTGGCTATCATAAAGAACTACAAATACCATAACGATCTGGACGAGACTGCCAAATTGAGGCAAAGGTAAGAATCTCTGGATTAAGTATCTAATGTTAGGTAAATTTAGTCATTAATAAATTGGCAATATTTCTTTCAATTGACAATTCTGTGAACTGTCTTGTGCAAGTTTTAAATTGACTCAATACCTGTTAGAAAATGTGTCAGCTGGAGATGACATGCAGGAGCTTGCAGGGATTGGTAGTCTTGCATGATGTCTACTTTTATGCTAATTACATTTTCGAATCTGAAAGTAAATAGAGATGAATATATTGATAAAAGTCACCTTGTCCAAGAGAGATTTACACGGTTATCAAAGCATCATGCCAGGGTAAGTCTACATGAAACACAGCCCTTAATTTAAGTGTTTCTAAAATCCCCTATGGGAAAAATGAATGGTGGCAAAATGATTGGAACTATTTCCCTGTTTGACCGCTAGGTTTTATGGGTATTATGACTCCTCCACTGGGGGCTCTATTGCCTCGTAGGTCGCTTGAATTTCTAACTAGGCAGCCTGACATTTTCTAACAGCCTTGATTCTGAAGCGATCGGGACACCCAGGCAGGCGAACCAAAGGCTTGTTATTCTAAGCAGCATTTAAGTAAGAAAGCTTCAACCTTTGGGTGGAATAGGAAAACAATATTTTTATTATCATCTCATGGAATTTCTGTATGAATAGAAATCTGATGTATTCATCTGTCCCTTGTAGACATGCAAGTGCACATAGACACACACACACCAGGTGGCCCTCTTGATTTAATTAGCACTGCTTCCAATTAGCTGCGATGCTAAATCAGATGGAGAGGTTTCATCACAGCATGGTGCATTAGATAGGAGAGAGATCTGTATCTCTTCTCTTTTGTCTGCACCAGGGTGGGTAGATGATTAGAGGTAATGGATGGATAAAGGTTGTGTAGATGGCCTCGATGAGGCCTAAGTATCTCCAGATCCACCATGCATCTGTGCAGTACAGATACACCTCCATATTTTTTGTGTGTTTTTTGGGGAGTATTTTTCTCCCTAATTTCGGGGCATCCAATTGGTAGTTACAGTCTTGTCTCATCGCTGCAACTCCCGTATGGACTCAGGAGAGGTGAAGGTAGAGAGCCATGCGTCCCCCGAAACACACAACCAAACCAAGCCTCACTGCTTCTTGACACAATGCCCATCCAACCCGGAAGCCAGCCGCACCAATGTGTTGGAGGAAACACCGTACACCTGGCGACTGTGTCAGCATGCACTGTGCCCGGCCCGCCACAGGAGTCGCTAGTGCGCGATGAGACGAGGATATCCCTGCCGGCCAAACCCTCCCTAACCCGGACGACACTGGGCCAATTGTGCGCCGCCCCATGTGCCTCCCGGTCGCGGCCGTCTGCGACAGATCCTGGACTCAAACCCAGAATCTCTAGTGGCACAGCTAGCACTGCAATGCAGTGCCTTAGACCACTGCACCACTCGGGAGGCCCAGACACACCTCCATCTTGACTCCAGTTTGCAAATCCTGGTGAAGCATTTAGACATTTTCCATGACAGAAATAGTCTGAAAGACTATCCAGAACCAACATGAGTGCTTCAGTCCTGGATCATCTTGTGCATGTTGCTTGGAATAAGGAGGGTTCAAGGAATAGGAGGTTTGTTGTGTTGTAAAGGTTCAGGAAAGCAAACTAGCTAATTCAATTATTGTTGTTGGTGTAATCAAACTCTGTTAATCAGCTTCCTAACCACGCCTGGCATTTGTCTTCATGAATCTGTCCAGCGTGTAATTGCTATTTTCACACAGACCTCGCTGCAGTTCAGTATACTGAACAAAAATATAAATGCAACATGCAACAATTTCAATAAGTTTTACTGAGTTACAGTTCATATAAGGAAATCAGTCAATTTAAATAAATTCAGTAGGCCCTAATCTATCGTTTTTACATGACTGGGTAGGGGAGCAGCCATGGGTGGGCCTGGAGTCCAAGTGGGTGGGTCTATGCCCTCCC
Organism: Oncorhynchus keta; assembly: GCF_023373465.1. NCBI lineage: Eukaryota > Metazoa > Chordata > Actinopteri > Salmoniformes > Salmonidae > Oncorhynchus > Oncorhynchus keta. The sequence continues at coordinate 24,732,711 of NC_068432.1, forward strand.
AGGCCTACCCATGGCTGCACCCCTACCCAATCGTATTAAATATTCCCACTGGGGAGCCAGGCTCCAGCCAATCAGAATGAGTTTTTCCCCACAAAAGGGCTTTATTGCAGACAGAAATACTCCTCAGTTTCATCAGCTGTCTGGGTGGCTGGTCTCAGACGATCCTGCAGGTGAAGATACCGGATGTGGATGTTCTGGGCTGGCGTGGTTACACGTGGTCTGCAGTTGTGAGGCAGGTTGGACATACTACCAAATTCTCCAAAACGACATTGGAGGCAGCTTATGATAGATAAATGAACATTACATTGTCTGACAGCAGCTCTGATGGACATTCCTGCAATCAGCATGCCATTTGCACGCTCCCTAAAAACTTGAGATATCTCTGCACATTTTGTGGCTTTTTATTGTCTTCAGCACAAGGTGCACCTGTGTAATGACTATGCTGTTTAAACAGCTTCTTGATATTCCACACCCGTCAAGTGGATGGATTGTCTTGGCAAAGGAGAAATGCTCACAAACTGCACGACATTTGAGAGAAATAAGAATTGTGTGCGTATGGAACATTGCTAGGATATTTTATTTCAGCTCATGAAACATGGGACAAACACTTTACATGTTGCGTTTATATATTTGTTCGGTAGATTTTTTTACAGCTTCTCATATCCCCAAGCCCTGCGGTTGGGAATGGGAATGACAAAAAGAGGGAAAGACTAATAATCATAATCTTAACAACTTATTTCGGTAAACAACAATCTATTTACATTGTCTTTGGCCTTTTCTTTCAAATGTGTTGAGAGAAAATGTCTGACATGCTATTACGGATTATATTATTGTCTAATTATTGGAAGTAACACTGTTGTGCTAAGGAGTTATCCTGAAAACCACTGGAAACACATGACGTTCCAGGAGGTAGCAAAGGACACACACACACACACACACACACACACACACACACACACACACACACACACACACACACACACACACACACACACACACACACACACACACACACACGTGCCCTCTGGGGTGTGATGAATATATCAGGATATGTCAAAACCCACCTCCCCACAGTATCCAGGTAACCCCCACTTGGCCCCACGGCGGCCTATCAAAGTAGGCCAGATGAAAGCCTGACCCGGGGAGGCGTGCTCACTTAACCAAACAGTGGCATATGCTGCTGAGTCTCCACACCGTACAGAGGAGATGGATAACTAGCAGATGGAGGCCAGGCTGGCTGGGTAGTAGAGGCTATGGCAGGGGGGTAGAGAGGGCTGGGTTGTAGAGGCTATGGCAGGGGGGTAGAGAGCTGGATAGTAGAGGCTATGGCAGGGGGGTAGAGGGCTGGGTAGTAGGGGCTATGGCAGGGGGGTAGAGAGGGCTGGGGAGTAGGGGATATTATGGCAGGGGATAGAGAGGGCTGGGTAGTCGAGGCTATGGCAGGGGGGTAGAGAGGGCTGGGACGTAAGGGATATGGCAGGGGGGTAGAGAGGGCTGGGTCGTAAGGGATATGGCAGGGGGGTGGAGAGGGCTGGGTAGTAGGGGATAGAGAGGGCTGGGTAGTAGGGGATATGGCGGGGGGGTTGAGAGGGCTGGGAAGTAGGGCTGTGGCAGGGGGTAGAGAGGGCTGGGTAGTTGTTGTTTTGGGTGTATTGCGGGGTGCAACTCAATGGCTACCCGTGAGCTTCTCTCTTGCCCCATACAAAAGGGAAAAGGGAAAGTACAAAAGGGAAAAGGGAAAGTACAAAAGGGAAAAGGGAAAGTACAAAATGGAAAATACAAAATGGAGAAGGGAAAGTGGAAAAGGGAAAGTACAAAAGGGAGAAGGGAAAGTACAAAAGGGAAAGTACAAAATGGAAAAGGGAAAGTACAAAATGGAAAAGGGAAAGTACAAAAGGGAAAAGGAAAGTACAAAAAGGAAAAAAAAGGAAAGGGAAAAGGAAAAGGGAAAGTACAAAAGGAAAAGGGAAAGTACAAAAGGAAAAGGAAAGTACAAAATGGAAAAGGGAAGTGTCAAAAGGAAAGTACAAAATGGAAAAGGAAAGTACAAAAGGAAAAGGGAAAGTACAAAAGGAAAAGGAAAAGGAAAGTACAAAATGGAAAAGGAAAGTGGAAAAGGAAAAGGGAAAGTACAAAATGGAAAAGGAAAGTACAAAATGGAAAAGGGAAAGTAAAAGGAAAAAAGTGGAAAAGGAAAGTACAAAAAAGTGGAAAAAGGAAAGTACAAAAGGAAAGTACAAAAGGAAAAGGGAAAGTACAAAATGGAAAAGGGAAAGTACAAAAGGAAAAGGGAAAGTGGAAAAGGGAAAAGGGAAAGTACAAAAGGAAAGGGAAAAGGAAAGTACAAAAGGAAAAGGGAAAGTACAAAATGGAAAAGGGTACAAAATGGAAAAGGAAAGTACAAAAGGAAAAGGGAAAATACAAAATGGAGAAAAAGTGGAAAAGGAAAAGGAAAGTACAAAAGGAAAGTAAAAAGGGAAAAGGAAAGTACAAAATGGAAAAGGAAAGTAAAAAGGAAAAGGAAAGTACAAAAGGGAAAGTACAAAATGGAAAAGGGAAAGTGGAAAAGTACAAAATGGAAAAGGGAAAGTACAAAATGGAAAAGGGAAAGTACAAAATGGAAAAGGGAAAGTACAAAATGGAAAAGGGGAAAGTACAAAATGGAAAAGGGAAAGTACAAAAATGGAAAGTAAAAAGGAAAAAGGAAAAGGAAAGTACAAAATGGAAAAGGAAAGTACAAAATGGAAAGGAAAGTACAAAAGGGAAAAGGGAAAGTACAAAGGAAAAAAAGTACAAAAGGAAAAGGAAAGTACAAATGGAAAAAGTACAAAAGGAAAAGGAAAGTACAAAAGGAAAAGGAAAGTAAAAAGGAAAAGGAAAGTAAAAATGGAAAAGGAAAGTACAAAAGGGAAAGGGAAAGTACAAAATGGAAAAGGGAAAGTACAAAATGGAAAAGGGAAAGTTCAAAATGGAAAATGGAAAAGGAAAGTACAAAAGGAAAAGGGAAAATGGAGAAAAGGGAAAGTACAAAAGGGAAAGTGGAAAAAGGAAAAGGAAAGTACAAAATGGAAAAGGAAAAGTACAAAAGGAAAAGGAAAATAAAAGGGAAAGGGAAAGTGGAAAAGGGAAAAGGGAAAGTACAAAATGGGAAAAGGAAAGTACAAAATGGAGAAGGAAAGTACAAAATGGAAAATACAAAATGGAAAGGGAAAGTACAAAAGGAAAAGGGAAAGTACAAAAGGAAAAGGAAAGTACAAAAAACGGAAAGCAAATACAAAAAGGAAAAGGGAAAGTGGAAAAGGAAAAGGAAAGTGGAAAGGGAAAAGGAAAGTGGAAAGGAAAAGGAAAAGGAAAAGGAAAAGGGAAAAGGAAAGTACAAAATGGAAAAGGGAAAGTACAAAAGGAAAAGGAAAGTACAAAATGGAAAAGGAAAGTGGAAAAGGAAAGAAAGTACAAAGGAAAAGGAAAGTACAAAGGAAAGTAAAAATGGAGAAGGAAAGTGGAAAAAAGGAAAATAGGGAAAAGGGAAAGTACAAAAGGAAAAGGGAAAGTACAAAAAAGGGGAAAAAGTGGAAAAGGAAAAAAAGGGAAAAGGAAAGTGGAAAATAGAAAAGGAAAGTACAAAAGGAAAATACAAAATGGAGAAGGGAAAAAAAGGAAAGTACAAAATGGAAAAGGGAAAGTGGAAAAGGGAAAAGGGAGGGTGGAAAGGGGAAAAGGAAAGTGGAAAAGGAAAAGGAAAGTACAAAATGGAGAAGGGAAAGTGGAAAAGGAAAAGGAAAAGGAAAGGAAAAGGAAAGGAAAGTACAAAATGGAAAAGGAAAGTACAAAAGGAAAATACAAAATGGAAAAGGAAAGTACAAAGGGAAAAGGAAAGTACAAAATGGAGAAGGGAAAGCACAAAAGGAAAAGGAGACAAAAGGGGGAAAAGGAAAAGGAAAAGGAAAGGTAAAATGGAGAAAGAAAGTACAAAAGGAAAATACAAAAGGAAAAGGAAAGTACAAAATGGAAAAGGAAAGTACAAAGGGGAAAATACAAAATGGAAAAGGAAAGTACAAAAGGAAAAGGAAAGTACAAAATGGAAAGTAAAAAGGAAAAGGAAAGTACAAAAGGAAAAGGAAAGTGGAAAAGGAAAAGGAAAGTACAAAAGGAAAAGGAAAGTACAAAAGGAAAAGGAAAAATGGAAAAGGAAAGTGGAAAAGGGAAAAGGAAAGTACAAAGGAAAAGGGAAAGTGGAAAGTACAAAAGGAAAAGGAAAGTACAAAAGGAAAGGGGAAAGGGAAAGGAAAAGGAAAGTGGAAAATGGAAAAGGAAAGTACAAATGGAGAAGGGAAAGTGGAAAAGGAAAGTACAAAAGGAAAAGGAAAGTACAAAAAAAGGAAAAGTAAAAGGAAAAGAAAGTACAAAAGGAAAAGGAAAAGTACAAAATGGAAAAGGGAAAGTCAAAAGGAAAAGGGAAAGTACAAAAGGAAAAGGAAAAGAAAGTACAAAAGGAAAAGGAAAGTACAAAATGGAAAAGGAAAGTAAGGGAAAATACAAAATGGAGAAGGAAAGTGGAAAAGGAAAGTACAAAAGGAAAGGAAATACAAAAAAAGGAAAGTACAAAAGGGAAAAGGGAAAGTACAAAAGGAAAAGGAAAGTACAAAAGGAAAAGGAAAGTACAAAAGGAAAAGGGAAAGTGGAAGGAAAGGAAAAGGAAAGGAAAGTACAAAAGGAAAAGGAAAGTACAAAATGGAAAAGGGAAAGTGGAAAAGGAAAAGGAAAGTACAAAAGGAAAAGGAAAGTACAAAAGGAAAAGGGAAAGTACAAAATGGAAAAGGAAAGTGGAAAAGGAAAAGGAAAGTACAAAAGGAAAAGGAAAGTACAAAAGGAAAAGGAAAAATGGAGAAGGGAAAGGGAAAAGGGAAAAAAAGGAAAAAAGTACAAAAAGGAAAAAAGGAAAAGGAAAGGAAAATGGAAAGGGAAAGCAAAAAAGGAAAATACAAAATGGGAAAAAAAAGTGGAAAAGGAAAGTGGAAAGGAAAAGGAAAGTACAAAAGGAAAAAGGAAAGTACAAAAGGAAAAGGAAAGTACAAAATGGAAGGAAAAAAAGGAAAAGGAAAGTACAAAAGGAAAAGGGAAAAGGAAAGTACAAAATGGAAAGTACAAAGGAAAAGGAAAGTACAAAATGGAAAAAAAGTGGAAAAGGAAAAGGAAAGTAAAAGGAAAAGGAAAGTACAAAATGGAAAAGGAAAGTACAAAATGGAAAAGGGAAAGTGGAAAGGAAAGGGAAGTACAAAAGGAAAAGGAAAGTACAAAAGGGAAAAGGAAAGTACAAAGGAAAAGGAAAGTGGAAAAGGAAAAACCGAAAAAAGGAAAAGGAAAGTACAAAAGGAAAAGGAAAGTGGAAAGGAAAAGGGAAAGTGGAAAATGGAAAAGGGAAAAAATGGAAAGTCAGGGAAAGGGGAAAAGGAAAAGGAAAAGGAAAAGGGGAAAGTGGAAAAGGAAAAGAAAGTACAAAATGGAAAAGGAAAGTAAAAATGGAAAAGGGAAAGGGAAAGTGGAAAAGGAAAGTACAAAGGAAAAGGAAAGTACAAAAGGAAAGAAAAAAGGGAAAGGAAAAGGAAAGTACAAAGGAAAAGGGAAAACAAAAGGAAAAGGAAAGTACAAAATGGAAAAGGAAAGTACAAAGGGAAAAGGAAAGTACAAAATGGAAAAGGGAAAGTACAAAAGGAAAAGGAAAGTACAAAATGGAAAGGGAAAGTGGAAAAGGAAAAGGAAAAAAAGTACAAAAGGAAAAGGAATACAAAAGGAAAAGGAAAGTAAAAATGGAAAGGAAAGGAGTGGAAAAGGAAAAGGAAAAGGGAAAGTGACAAAAGGAAAGGAAACAAAATGGAGAAAAATGGAAAAAAAGGAAAAGGAAAGCTACAAAAGGAAAAGGAAAGCAATAAAGGAAAAGGAAAGTACAAAATGGAAAGGGAAAGTGGAAAAGGAAAAGGAAAGTGGAAAATAGAAAAGGAAAGCACAAAAGGAAAATACAAAATGGAAAAGTGGAAAGGGAAAGTAAAAAGGAAAATACAAAAGGAGAAAGTACAAAATGGAGAAGGAAAGTACAAAATGGAAAAGGAAAGTGGAAAAGGAAAAGGAAAGTACAAAAGGAAAAGGGAAAGTACAAAATGGAAAAGGAAAGTAAAAAGGAAAGGAAAGTGGAAAAGGAAAGAAAGGAAAGGAAAGTGGAAAAAAAAGGAAAAGGGAAAATGGAAAAGGAAAGTACAAAATGGAGAAGGGAAAGTGGAAAGGAAAGTACAAAAAAGGAAAAGGGAAAAGGAAAGTACAAAAGGAAAAGGAAAGTACAAAATGGAAAAGGAAAGTACAAAAGGAAAAGGAAAGTACAAAAAAAAGGAAAGTGGAAAAGGGAAAAGGAAAGTACAAAAAGGAAAAGGGAAAGTACAAAAGGAAAAGGAAAGTGGAAAAAAGGAAAGTACAAAATGGAAAAGGAAAGTACAAAAGGAAAAGGAAAGTAAAAATGGAAAAGGAAAGTGGAAAGGAAAAGGAAAAGGAAAAGGAAAGTACAAAAGGGGAAAAGGAAAACAAAAGGAAAAGGGAAAGTGGAAAGGAAAAGGAAAGTAAAAAGGGAAAAGGGAAAGTACAACAGGAAAAGGAAAGTGGAAAAGGAAAGGAAAGTGGAAAATGGAAAAGGAAAGTGGAAAAGGAAAGTAAAAGGAAAAGTACAAAAGGGAAAAGGAAAGTACAAAAGGAAAAGGGAAAGTACAAAATGGAAAAGGAAAGTACAAAAAAGGAAAGTACAAATGGAAAAGGAAAGTACAAAAAGGAAAAGGAAAGTACAAAATGGAAAAGGAAAGTACAAAATGGAAAAGGGAAAGTAAAGGAAAATACAAATGGAGAAGTGGAAAAAGGAAAAGGAAAAGGGAAAGTACAAAATGGAAAAGGGAAAGTACAAAATGGAAAAGGAAAAGGAAAGGGAAAAGGAAAGCAAAAAAAGGAAAAGGAAAGTACAAAAGGAAAAGGGAAAGTACAAAATGGAAAAGGGAAAGGAAAAGGAAAAAATGGAAAAGGAAAGTACAAAGGGAAAATACAAAATGGAGAAGGGAAAGTGGAAAAGGAAAGTACAAAAGGAAAAGGAAAGGAAAAAGGAAAAGGAAAGTACAAATGGAAAGGGAAAGTACAAAATGGAAAAGGAAAAGGGAAAGGAAAGCACAAAAGGGAAAAGGAAAGTACAAAGGGAAAAGGGAAAGTACAAAAGGAAAAGGAAAGTGGAAAAGGAAAAGGAAAGTGGAAAGGAAAAGGAAAGTGGAAAGTACAAAATGGAAAAGGAAAGTGGAAAGGAAAAGGAAAACAAAAGGAAAAGGAAAGGACAAAAAGGAAAAGGAAAGTACAAAAGGAAAAGGAAAGTGGAAAGGGGAAAAGGGAAAGTACAAAATGGAAAAGGAAAGTACAAAAAGGAAAAAAAGGAAAAAAGTAAAGTACAAAATGGAAAAGGGAAAGTGGAAAAGGGAAAAGGGAAAAAAGGAAAAGGGAAAAGGAAAGTAAAAATAAAAATGGAAAAGGAAAAGGAAAAGGACAAAAATGGAAAGAAAAGGAAAAAAGTACAAATGGAAAAGGAAAGTGGAAAAGGAAAGGGAAAGTACAAAAGGAAAAGGGAAAGTACAAAAGGAAAAGGAAAGTACAAAATGGAAAAGGGAAAGTGGAAAAGGGAAAAGGGAAAAAGGGAAAGTACAAAGGAAAAGGAAAAGGAAAGGGAAAGTACAAAAAAGGGAAAAGGGAAAAGGTAAAGCACAAAAGGAAAAGGGAAAGTAAAAATGGAAAAGGAAAATGGAAAAGGAAAGTACAAAGGAAAAGGAAAGTACAAAAGGAAAAGGAAAGTACAAAAGGAAAAGGGAAAAAAGGAAAGACAAAATGGAAAAGGAAAGGGGAAAAGGGAAAGTGGAAAGGAAAAGTAAAAGGAAAAGGAAAGTACAAAAGGAAAATACAAAATGGAGAAGGAAAGTGGAAAAAGGGAAAAGGAAAGTAAAAAAGGGAAAAGGAAAGTACAAAAGGAAAAGGAAAGTACAAAAGGAAAAGGGAAAGGGAAAGTGGAAAAGGAAAAGGGAAAGTACAAAAGGAAAAAGGAAAGTACAAAAGGGAAAAGGAAAGTGGAAAATGGAAAAGGAAAGTGGAAAGGGAAAGGGAAAGTGGAAAAGGAAAAGGGAAAGTACAAAATGGAAAAGGAAAGTGGAAAAGGGAAAGGGAAAGTACAAAAGGAAAAGGAAAGTACAAAAGGAAAAGGAAAGTACAAAATGGAAAAGGAAAGTGGAAAGGAAAAGGAAAGCACAAAAGCCGAAAAGGAAAGTACAAAAGGAAAGTACAAAATGGAGAAGGGAAAGTGGAAAAAATGGAAAAGGAAAAGTACAAAATGGAAAAGGAAAGTACAAAAGGGAAAGGGGAAAGTGGAAAAAGGGAAAAGGAAAGTGGAAAAAGAAAAAAGTACAAAAGGAAACAAAATGGAAAAGGGAAAAGTACAAAGGAAAAGGAAAGTACAAAAGGAAAAGGAAAGTACAAAATGGAAAAGGGAAAGTACAAAAGGGAAAAGGAAAGTGGAAAAAAAAGGAAAGAAGTAAAAGGAAAGGAAAAAGGAAAGTACAAAATGGAAAAGAAGGAAAGTGGAAAAGGGAAAAGGGAAAAAGTACAAAGGAAAAGGAAAGAAAAACAAAGGAAAAGGAAAGTGGAAAAGGAAAAGGGAAAGTGGAAAATGGAAAAGAGGGAAAGTACAAAAGGAAAATACAAAATGGAGAAGGGAAAGTGGAAAAGGGAAAGTACAAAAGGAAAAGGAAAGTACAAAAGGAAAAGGAAAGTACAAAATGGAGAAGGGAAAGTACAAAAATGGAAAAGGGAAAGTACAAAAGGAAAAGGGAAAGTACAAAATGGAAAAGGAAAGTACAAAGGGAAAAGGACAAAATGGAAAGGGAAAGGAAAAGGAAAGTACAAAATGGAAAAGGGAAAGTGGAAAAGGGAAAAGGAAAAGTACAAAAGGAAAAGGAAAGTACAAAATGAAAAGGAAAGTAAAAAGGGAAAAGGAAAAAAAGGAGAAAAAGGAAAGTACAAAAGGAAAAGGAAAGTACAAAAGGAAAGGGAAAGTGGAAAAGGAAAAGGAAAGTACAAAAGGAAAAGGAAAGTACAAAGGAAAAGGAAAAGGAAAATGGAAAAAGGAAAAGGAAAGTGGAAAAGGGGAAAAGGAAAGTACAAAAGGAAAAGGGAAAGCACAAAAGGAAAAGGAAAGTACAAAATGGAAAAGGAAAGTGAAAAGGAAAAGGAAAGTACAAAATGGAAAAGGAAAGTACAAAGGAAAAGGAAAGAAAAAAAGGAAAAGGAAAGGACAAAATGGAAAAGGAAAGTACAAAAGGAAAATACAAAATGGAGAAGGGGAAAAGGAAAGTGGAAAAGGAAAAGTACAAAAGGAAAAGGGAAAGTACAAAATGGAAAAGGAAAGTGGAAAAGGAAAAGGGAAAGTACAAAAGGGAAAAGGAAAGTACAAAAGGAAAAGGAAAGTACAAAATGGAAAAGGAAAGTGGAAAAGGGAAAAGGGAAAGTAAAAAAGCGAAAAGGAAAGTACAAAAGGGAAAGTACAAAATGGAGAAGGGAAAGTGGAAAAGGGAAAGTACAAAAGGAAAAGGAAAGTACAAAAGGAAAAGGAAAAGTACAAAAATGGAAAAGGGAAAGTACAAAATGGAAAAGGAAAGTGGAAAAGGAAAAAAAGGAAAGTACAAAAGCGAAAAGGAAAGCAATAAAGGAAAAGGAAAGTACAAAAGGAAAACGGAAAGCACAAAAGGAAAAGGAAAGTGGAAAAGGAAAAGGAAAGTGGAAAAGGAAAAGGAAAGTACAAAGGAAAAGGAAAGTACAAAATGGAAAAGGAAAGTGGAAAAGGGAAAAGGAAAGTACAAAAGGAAAAGGAAAGTACAAAAGGAAAAGGGAAAGTACAAAATGGAAAAGGGAAGTGGAAAAGGAAAAGGGAAAGTACAAAAGAAAAGGAAAGGAAAGTACAAAAGGAGAAGGAAAGTGGAAAAGGAAAGTACAAAGGAAAAGGAAAGTACAAAAGGGAAAAGGAAAGTACAAAATGGAAAGGAAAGTACAAAATGGAAAAGGAAAGTACAAAAAGGAAAAGGAAAGTACAAAAGGAAAAGGGAAAGTACAAAAGGAACGGGAAAAAAGGAAAGGAAAGTACAAAAGGAAAAGGGAAAGTGGAAAAAAGGGAAAGTGGAAAGGGGAAAAAATGGAAAAGGGAAAAGGAAAGTACAAAATGGAAAAGGAAAGTGGAAAAGGAAAAGGAAAGTAAAAGGGAAAAGGAAAGAAAGTACAAAAGGGAAAAGGAAAGTACAAAATGGAAAAGGAAAGTGGAAAAGGAAAAGGAAAAGAGTTACAAAAGGGAAAGGGAAAGTACAAAAAGGAAAAGGAAAGTACAAAATGGAAAAGGAAAGTAAAGGAAAAGGGAAAAGGGAAAGTACAAAAGGAAAAGGAAAGTACAAAATGGAAAAGGAAAGTGGAAAAGGAAAAGGAAAGACAAAAGGAAAAGGGAAAAAGGAAAAAAGGAAAAGGAAAGTACAAAATGGAAAAGGGAAAGTGGAAAGGAAAAGGGAAAGTACAAAAGGGGAAAAGGAAAGTACAAAATGGAAAGGGAAAAATGGAAAAGGGAAAGTACAAAAGGAAAAGGAAAGTACAAAGGACAAATGGAAGTGGAAAATGGAAAGGAAAGAAAATGGAAAGGAAAGCAATGGAAAAGGAAAGGAAAGGACAAAGGGAAAAGGAAAGTACAAAAGGGAAAGGAAAGTACAAAAGGAAAAGGAAAGTACAAAATGGAAAAGGAAAGTACAAAATGGAAAAGGGAAAGTACAAAATGGAAAAGGGAAAGTACAAAAGGAAAAGGAAAGTACAAAATGGAAAAGGAAAGTACAAAAAAGGAAAATACAAAATGGAGAAAAAGGGAAAGTGGAAAAGGAAAAGGAAAGTACAAAGGAAAAGGAAAGTACAAAAAGGAAAAGGAAAAAAAGGAAACGGAAAGTACAAAAGGAAAACTGGAAAGTACAAAGGGAAAAGGAAAGTGGAAAAGGAAAAGGAAAGTGGAAAAGGAAAAGGGAAAGTGGAAAAGGAAAAGGAAAGTACAAAATGGAAAAGGGAAAGTGGAAAAGGAAAAGGGAAAGTACAAAGGAAAAGGAAAGTACAAAAGGGAAAAGGAAAGTACAAAATGGAAAAGGGAAAGTGGAAAAGGGAAAGGAAAGTACAAAAGGAAAAGGAAAGTACAAAAGGAAAGTACAAAATGGAGAAAAGGAAAAGGGGAAAGTACAAAATGGAAAAGGAAAAAGTACAAAAGGAAAAGGAAAGTACAAAAAGGAAGGGAAAGTGGGAAAAGGGAAAGTAAAAAGGGAAAAGGGGAAAATACAAAATGGAAAATGTGGAAAAGGGAAAGTACAAAAGGAAAAGGAAAGTACAAAAACGGAAAAGGGAAAGTACAAAATGGAGAAGGAAAGTAAAAAAAATGGAAAAGGGAAAGTGGAAAAATGGAAAAGGAAAGAAAAGTACAAAGGGAAAATACAAAATGGAGAAGGGAAAGTGGAAAAAAGGAAAAGGGAAAGTACAAAAGGAAAAGGGAAAGTACAAAAGGGAAAGGGAAAGTGGAAAAGGAAAAGGAAAGTACAAAGGAAAATACAAAATGGAAAAAGGGAAAGTGGAAAAGGGAAAGTACAAAGGAAAAGGAAAGTACAAAAGGGAAAAGGGAAAGTACAAAATGGAAAAGGAAAATACAAAATGGAAAGGAAAAAAGTGGAAAAGGAAAGTGGAAAGGAAAAAGGAAAGTACAAAATGGAAAGAAAAGGAAAGTACAAAATGGAAAAGGAAAGTGGAAAAATGAAAAAAAGTACAAAAAAAGGAAAAGTACAAAGGGAAAAGGAAAGTACAAAATGGAAAAGGGAAAGTGGAAAAGGAAAAGGGAAAGTACAAAAAGGAGGAAAGGGAAAGTACAAAGGAAAAGGAAAGTACAAAAGGGGAAAGTGGAAAAGGGAAAAGGGAAAGTACAAAGGGAAAAGGGAAAGTACAACAGGGAAAAGGAAAGTGGAAAATGGAAAAGGAAAGTGGAAAAATGGAAAAGGAAAAAAGTACAAAATGGAAAAGGGAAAGGAAAAGGAAAGTACAAAAGGAAAAAGGGAAAGGGGAAACAAAAAGGAAAAAGGAAAAGTACAAAATGGAAAAGGAAAGTACAAAAGGAAAAGGAAAGTACAAAAAAGGAGCAAAGGAAAGTGGAAAGGAAAGTACAAAATGGAAAAGGAAAGTACAAAGGAAAATACAAAATGGAGAAGGGAAAGTGGAAAAGGAAAAGTGGAAAGGAAAAGGAAAGTACAAAGGAAAAGGAAAGTACAAAATGGAAAAGGAAAGGGAAAAGGGAAAAGGGTACAAAAGGGAAAGGGAAAGGATGGAAAAGGGAAAGTGGAAAAGGAAAAGGAAAGTACAAAATGGAAAAGGAAAGTACAAAAGGAAAGTACAAAAAAATGGAAAGGAAAAGGGAAAGAAAAGGGAAAAGGGAAAGTACAAAAGGAAAAGGAAAGTACAAAATGGAAAAGGAAAGTACAAAATGGAAAAGGGAAAGCTAAAAGGAAAAGGGAAAGTACAAAAGTGAAAAGGAAAGTACAAAAGGAAAGGAAAGTACAAAAGGAAAAGGAAAGTACAAAAAGGAAAAGGAAAGTGGAAAAGGAAAAGGAAAGGAAAAGGAAAGTGGAAAAGGAAAAGGGGGAAAGTACAAAATGGAAAAGGGAAAGTGGAAAGGAAAAGGAAAGTGGAAAAGGAAAGTAAAAATGGAAAAGGAAAGAAAAATGGAAAAGGGAAAGTACAAAAGGAAAAGGAAAGCACAAAATGGAAAAGGAAAGTACAAAGGGAAAAGTACAAAACGGAGAAGGAAAAGTGGAAAAGGAAAGTACAAAATGGAAAAGGGAAAGCAAGTGGAAAAGGAAAAGGAAAGTACAAATGGAAAAGGGAAAGTACAAAATGGAAAAGGAAAGTACAAAATGGAAAAGGAAAGTACAAAAGGAAAAGGAAAGTACAAAGGGAAAGGGAAAGTACAAAAGGAAAAGGAAAGTACAAAAGGAAAGGAAAGTGGAAAAGGAAAAGGAAAGTGGAAAAGGAAAAGGAAAGTGGAAAAAAGGAAAAGGGACAAAATGGAAAAGGAAAGTGGAAAAGGAAAAGGAAAGTACAAAAGGAAAAGGAAAGTAAAAGGGAAAATAGACAAAATGGAAAAAGTACAAAAAAGGAAAGTACAAAATGGAGAAGGGGAAAGTGGAAAAGGAAAATACAAAAGGAAAAGGAAAGTAAAATTGAAAAAAAGGAAAAAGTACAAAATGGAAAAAGGAAAAGGGAAAAGAAAAGGACAAAATGGAAAGTACACAAAATGGAAAAGGGAAAGTACAAAATGGAAAAGGAAAGTGGAAAAGGGAAAAGGAAAGTACAAAAGGAAAAGGAAAGTACAAAAGGGAAAAGGAAAGTACAAAATGGAAAAGGGAAAGTGGAAAATGGAAAAGGAAAGCACAAAGGGAAAGGGAAAGTACAAAAGGGAAAAGGGAAAGTACAAAAGGAAAGGGAAAGTGGAAAAGGGAAAAAAGGAAAGTACAAAAGGAAAATGGAAAGTGGAAAAAAGTGGAAAAGGAAAGTGGAAAATGGAAAAGGAAAGTAAAATGGAAAAGGGAAAGTACAAAAGGAAAAGGAAAGTACAAAGGGAAAAGGAAAGTACAAAAGGAAAAGGAAAGTACAAAATGGAAAAGGAAAGTACAAAATGGAAAAGGAAAGAAAAAAAGGGAAAGTACAAATGGAAAAGGGAAAGTACAAAATGGAAAAGGGAAGGAAAGTACAAAAGGGAAAAGGAAAGTACAAAATGGAAAAGGGAAAGTACAAAAAGGAAAGGAAAGGGAAAAGGAAAGTACAAAAGGAAAATGGAAAGTATAACAGGGAAAAGGGAAAGTGGAAAATGGAAAAGGAAAGTGGAAAATGGAAAAGGAAAGTACAAAATGGAGAAAAGGAAAGTACAAAAGGGAAAAGGAAAGTACAAAAGGAAAAGGAAAAAAGGAAAAGGAAAGTGGAATGGAAAGAAAAAACAAAAAAAGGGAAAAGCACAAAGGAAAAGGGAAAAAGGGAAAGTACAAAGGAAAAGGAAAGTACAAAAGGAAAATACAAAATGGAGAAAAAGTGGAAAAAGGAAAAGGGGAAAGTACAAAGGGAAAAGGAAAGTAAAAGGGAAAAGGAAAGTGGAAAATGGAAAAGGGAAAGTACAAAAGGAAAAGGGAAAGTACAAAAGGAAAAGGAAAGTGGAAAAGGAAAAGGAAAGTAAAAGGAAAAGGAAAGTGGAAAAGGGAAAAGGAAAGTACAAAATGGAAAAGGAAAGTGGAAAAGGAAAAGGGAAAGTACAAAAGGAAAAGGGAAAGTACAAAAGGAAAAGGAAAGTAAAAATGGAAAAGGAAAGGGAAAAGGAAAGTACAAAATGAAAAGGAAAGTACAAAAGGAAAGTACAAAATGGAGAAGGGAAAGTGGAAAAGGGAAAAGGGAAAAGGGAAAGTACAAAGGAAAAAAAAGGAAAGTACAAAAGGGGGAAAGTGGAAAAGGAAAAGGAAAGTGGAAAATAGAAAAGGAAAGTACAAAAGGGAAAAGGACAAAATGGGAAAGAAGGAAAGTGGAAAGGAAAATCAAAAAGGAAAAGGAAAGTACAAAAGGAAAAAGGGAAAGTACAAAATGGAGAAGGGAAAGTACAAAATGGAAAAGGAAAGGAAAGTGGAAAAGGGAAAAGGAAAGTACAAAAGGGAAAAGGAAAGTACAAAATGGAGAAGGAAAGTGGAAAAGGAAAAGGAAAGTACAAAAGGAAAAGGAAAGTACAAAAGGAAAAGGGAAAGTACAAAATGGAAAAGGGAAAGTGGAAAATGGAAAAGGAAAGAAAAAGGAAAAGTACAAAATGGAAAGGGAAAGTAAAAGGAAAGCAAAAAGGAAAAGGAAAGTACAAAATGGAAAAGGGAAAAATGTGAAAGAAAAATGGAAAAGGAAAATACAAAGGAAAAAGGAAAGTACAAAATGGAAAAGGAAAGTAAAAGGGGAAAGTACAAAGGGAAAGGGAAAAGGAAAGTGGAAAAAGGAATACAAATGGAAAAGGAAAAGGAAAGTGGGAAAAGGAAAGGAAAGTACAAAGGAAAAGGAAAGTACAAAAAAAGAAAAGGGAAAAGGAAAGTACAAAAGGAAAAGGAAAGTACAAAAGGAAAAGGAAAGTACAAAATGGAAAGGGGAAGTACAAAAGGAAAAGGAAAGTACAAAAGGAAAAGGGAAAGTACAAAATGGAAAAGGGAAAGTACAAAGGGAAAAGGAAAGTACAAAATGGAAAAGGAAAAAAACGGAGGAAAAGTACAAAATGGAAAAGGAAAGTACAAAAATGGAAAAAAGGAAAAGGAAAGTACAAAATGGAAAAGGAGGAAAGTGGAAAAGGGAAAGTGAAGGAAAAGGAAACAAAGGGAAAAGGGGGAAGCAGGAAAAGGGAAAAGTAAAAGGAAAAGGAAAGGAAAAGGAAAAAAGTACAAAATGGAAAGGAAAGTGGAAAAGGAAAGGGAAAAGGAAAGCACAAAAAAGGAAAGTGGAAAGGGAAAGTACAAAAGGAAAAGGGAAAAGGAAAGCACAAAAGGAAAGTACAAACGGGAAAGCAAAAAACGGAAAAAAGTGGAAAGGAAAAAGGAAAGTACAAAAGGAAAAGGAAAGTACAAAGGAAAAAAATGGAAAGTGGAAAATGGAAAAGGAAAAGTACAAAATGGAAAAGGAAAGTACAAAAAAGGAAAAGGAAAGTACAAATGGAAAAGGGAAAGTACAAAATGGAAAAGGAAAGTACAAAATGGAAAGGGAAAGTACAAAATGGAAAAGGAAAGTACAAAGGGAAAAGGGAAAGTACAAAATGGAAAAGGAAAGTACAAAAAAGGAAAATACAAAATGGAAAAGGGAAAGTACAAAAGGAAAAGGAAAGTACAAAATGGAAAAGGAAAGTGGAAAAAAAAGGGAAAGTACAAAAGGGGGAAAGGAAAGTACAAAAGGAAAGGGAAAAGGAAAGTACAAAATGGAAAAGGGAAAGTGGAAAAGGGAAAAGGGAAAGTACAAAATGGAGAAAAGGAAAGTACAAAGGGAAAAGGGAAAGTGGAAAAAAATGGAAAGGAAAGTACAAAAGGAAAAGGGAAAGTGGACAAATGGAAAAGGGAAAGTACAAAAGGAAAATAAAGTACAAAATGGAAAAGGGAAAGTGGAAAAGGAAAGTACAAAAAAGGAGGGAAATGGGAAAGTACAAAAAGTACAAAATGGAAAAAAGGGAAAGTGGAAAAGGAAAAGGGAAAGTGGAAAAAAAGGGAAAAGGGAAAGGGAAAGTACAAAAGGGAAAAGGGAAAGTACAAAAGGAAAAGAAAGTACAAAAGGAAAGTACAAAGGGAAAGGGAAAGTACAAAAGGGAAAAGGGAAAATACAAAATGGAGAAGGGAAAGTGGAAAAGGGAAAAGGGAAAGTACAAAATGGAAAAGGGAAAGTACAAAATGGAAAAGGGAAAGTACAAAATGGAAAAGGGAAAGTGCAAAATGGAAAAGGGAAAATACAAAATGGAAAAGGGAAAGTACAAAATGGAAAAGGGAAAGTACAAAAGGGAAAGTACAAAAGGGAAAGTACAAAAGGGAAAAGGGAAAGTACAAAAGGGAAAGTACAAAAGGGAAAAGGGAAAATACAAAATGGAAAAGGGAAAGTACAAAAGGGAAAGTACAAAAGGGAAAAGGGAAAGTACAAATGGGAAAAGGGAAAGTACAAAATGGAGAAGGGAAAGTTCAAAATGGAGAAGGGAAAGTACAAAAGGGAAAAGGGAAAGTAGAAAAGGGAAAGTACAAAAGCTAAAAGGGAAAGTACAAAATGGAAAAGGGAAAGTACAAAAGGAAAAGGGAAAATACAAAATGGAGAAGGGAAAGTGGAAAAGGAAAAGGAAAAGGAAAGTACAAAATGGAGAAGGGAAAGTACAAAATGGAGAAGGAAAGTACAAAATGGAAAAGGAAAATAAATAAACAGTTTCCACCTCATTTTGTGGGCAGTGTGCATATAGTCTGTCTTCTCTTGAGAACCAGCTCTGCCTACGGAGGCCTCTCTCAATAACAAGGCTATCCTCACTGAATCTGTACATAGTCAAAGCTTTCCTTCATTTTGGGTCATTCACAGTAGTCAGGTATTCTGCCACTGTATAGTTTCTGTTAATTCCAGTTTGCTCTGATTTTGGTTCATTCTTTCCAATGTGTCAAGTAATTATCTTTTTGTTTTCTCATGATTTGGTTGGGTCTAATTGTGCTGCTGCCCTGGGGCTCTGTGGGCACCAGGACCAGCTTGCTTAGGGGCTCTTCTTCAGGTTAATGTTTCTGTAGGTGATAGCTTTGTTATGGAAGGCTTGGGAATCGCTTCCTTTAGGTCTCTTTTCTGGATTTTGACAATTAGTGGTTATCGTCCTATATGTATATATATATATACATATATATACATATATATATATATATATATATATATATATATATATACATATATATATATATACATATATATATATATATATATATATATATATATATATATATATATATATATATATATATATATATATATATATATATATATATATATATATATATATATATATATATACATATATACATACATATATATATATATATATATATGTATGTATGTATGTATGTATGTATATATATATATATATATATGTATATATATGTATGTATGTATGTATGTATGTATGTATATACATATAGGACGTATGTATGTATGTATGTCAAAATGTATGTAATGTATATACATATAGAAATGAGACCTCTCTCTCTCTCTCAAAATCTCTCTCTCTCTCTCTCTCTCTCTCTCTCTCTCTCTCTCTCTCTCTCTCTCTCTCTCTCTCTCTCTCTCTCTCTCAAATAAGGGGCTGTGGTTTGACCAGATGTACTACTTACTGTAGCATAACAGTAACGTTCTAATGAGGTCTGCTCTTCTCTCTCTAGGCCTGTTTGCATGCTGAGCTGAACTAACTGGTCATTGATATTCATATCTGGTTTCTGTTGGACCAAGGTGATGATGTCCTGCTTAACGACCCCAACATTATAATCAGGTCCTACTCACTGTATGGTTCCAGACCGAACGGTTGCCGTGGCAACAGCCAGTCTACACACACAATGTTGTATCACTGTGGAACATTTATGACTGGATGAACTGTAGATCAAGTGTCTATCCATGATATTCCTTGTGGGGAAAAATAGGAGGATAGTGACCCTTTGTTACATGAACACTTACAGAAATAGACTTAAAATTTGCATTTTCATGTCAATCAATGGAAAGAAATGACCTTTCATCAGATAAGGTCAAGGGTTCGTTGATCTTTCTGTCTGAACAGTGAGGATGAATAGTGTCTGAGTTCAACAGTGGGCGGAATGAGGGGAGAAGGAATGGAGAAAGTGAACAGGAATGGAGGAAGGGAGAGGGAAATGGAAGAATACACTGAATATTACCGTGAGTTAGCTGAATGTTGACATAGATGGAGTCCTTGTCTATAATTCTACTGCTGATGAATATACTGCCAGAGGCAGAAGGATGGTTGTTTAGAAGGATGGCCTTGATACATTTGTCCATGACACAAACACAAGTTACATTTTATTGTGACACAGCCATAGGGCCAATCCAGAGAACAGGATGTGATGTAAATACAAAGGTCGATATCTACAGTGTCTTCAGAAAGTGTTCACACCACTTAGTTTTCTCCACGTTTTGTTGTGTTATAGCCTGATTTTAAAATGCATTCAATTGAGAATTTGTGTCACTTATATTCACCCAGTTCCCCATAATGTCAAAATGGAATTTTGTTGATTGAAATTTTTTATTTTTTTATTTTTTATTTATTTCACCTTTATTTAACCAGGTAGGCTAGTTGAGAACAAGTTCTCATTTGCAACTGCGACCTGGCCAAGATAAAGCATAGCAGTGTGAACAGACAACAGAGTTACACATGGAGTAAACAATTAGCAAGTCAATAACACAGTAGAAAAAATGGGCAGTCTTTATACAATGTGTGCAAAAGGCATGAGGAGGTAGGCGAATAATACAATTTTGCAGCTTAACACTGGAGTGATAAATGATCAGATGGGCATGTACAGGTAGAGATATTGGTGTGCAAAAGAGCAGAAAAGTAAATAAATAAAAACAGTATAAAAACAGTATGGGAATGAGGTAGGTGAAAAAGGGTGAGCTATTTACCTATAGACTATGTACAGCTGCAGCGATCGGTTAGCTGCTCGGATAGCTGATGTTTGAAGTTGGTGAGGGAGATAAAGTCTCCAACTTCAGCGATTTTTGCAATTGTTCCAGTCACAGGCAGCAGAGTACTGGAACGAAAGGCGGCCAAATGAGGTGTTGGCTTTAGGGATGATCAGTGAGATACACCTGCTGGAGCGCGTGCTACGGATGGGTGTTGCCATCGTGACCAGTGAACTGAGATAAGGCGGAGCTTTACCTAGCATGGACTTGTAAATGACCTGGAGCCAGTGGGTCTGGCGACGAATATGTAGTGAGGGCCAGCCGACTAGAGCATACAAGTCGCAGTGGTGGGTGGTATAAGGTGCTTTAGTGACAAAACGGATGGCACTGTGATAGACTGCATCCAGTTTGCTGAGTAGAGTGTTGGAAGCCATTTTGTAGATGACATCGCCGAAGTCGAGGATCGGTAGGATAGTCAGTTTTACTAGGGTAAGCTTGGCAGCGTGAGTGAAGGAGGCTTTGTTGCGGAATAGAAAGCCGACTCTGGATTTGATTTTTGATTGGAGATGTTTGATGTGAGTCTGGAAGGAGAGTTTGCAGTCTAGCCAGACACCTAGGTACTTATAGATGTCCACATATTCAAGGTTGGAACCATCCAGGGTGGTGATGCTAGTCGGGCATGCGGGTGCAGGCAGCGATCGGTTGAAAAGCATGCATTTGGTTTTACTCGCGTTTAAGAGCAGTTGGAGGCCACGGAAGGAGTGCTGTATGTCATTGAAGCTCGTTTGGAGGTTTGATAGCACAGTGTCCAATGACGGGCCGAAAGTATATAGAATGGTGTCGTCTGCGTAGAGGTGGATCAGGGAATCGCCCGCAGCAAGAGCAACATCATTGATATATACAGAGAAAAGAGTCGGCCCGAGAATTGAACCCTGTGGCACCCCTATAGAGACTGCCAGAGGACCGGACAGCATGCCCTCTGATTTGACACACTGAACTCTGTCTGCAAAGTAATTGGTGAACCAGGCAAGGCAGTCATCCGAAAACCGAGGCTGTTGAGTCTGCCGATAAGAATTTGGTGATTGACAGAGTCGAAAGCCTTGGCGAGGTCGATGAAGACGGCTGCACAGTACTGTCTTTTATCGATGGCGGTTATGATATCATTTAGTACCTTGAGTGTGGCTGAGGTGCACCCGTGACCGGCTCGGAAACCAGATTGCACAGCGGAGAAGGTACGGTGGGATTCGAGATGGTCAGTGACCTGTTTGTTGACTTGGCTTTCAAGACCTTAGATAGGCAGGGCAGGATGGATATAGGTCTATAGCAGTTTGGGTCCAGGGTGTCTCCTCCTTTGAAGAGGGGATGACTGCGGCAGCTTTCCAATCCTTGGGGATCTCAGACGATATGAAAGAGAGGTTGAACAGGCTGGTAATAGGGGTTGCGACAATGGCGGCAGATAGTTTCAGAAATAGCGGGTCCAGATTGTCAAGCCCAGCTGATTTGTACGGGTCCAGGTTTTGCAGCTCTTTCAGAACATCTGCTATCTGGATTTGGGTAAAGGAGAACCTGGAGAGGCTTGGGTGAGGAACTACGGGGGGCGGAGCTGTTGGCCGAGGTTGGAGTAGCCAGGCGGAAGGCATGGCCAGCCGTTGAGAAGTGCTTATTGAAGTTTTCGATAATCATGGATTTATCGGTGGAGACCGTGTTTCCTAGCCTCAGTGCAGTGGGCAGCTGGGAGGAGGTGCTCTTGTTCTCCATGGACTTCACAGTGTCCCAGAACTTTTTGGAGTTGGAGCTACAGGATGCAAACTTTTGCCTGAAGAAGCTGGCCTTAGCTTTCCTGACTGACTGCGTGTATTGGTTCCTGACTTCCCTGAACAGTTGCATATCACGGGGCTATTCGATGCTATTGCAGTCCGCCACAGGATGTTTTTGTGCTGGTCGAGGGCAGTCAGGTCTGGAGTGAACCAAGGGCTGTATCTGTTCTTGGTTCTGCATTTTTTGAACGGAGCATGCTTATCCAAAATGGTGAGGAAGTTACTTTTAAAGAATGACCAGGCATCCTCAACTGACGGGATGAGGTCAATGTCCTTCCAGGATACACGGGCCAGGTCGATTAGAGCGTTGTTTGATATAATAGAAATTAAAAGCTGAAATATCGATAAGAGTCGATAAGCATTTAACCCTTTTAAGCCTAAATAAGTTCAAGAGTAAAAAACAATGTATGTGCTTAACAAGTCACATAATAAGTTGCATGGACTCATTCTGTGTTCAATAATAGTGGTTAATATGATTTTGGAATGACTACCCCATCCCAGTACCCCACACATACAATTATCTGTAAGGTCCCGCAATCGAGTAATGAATTTTAAGCACAGATTCAACCACAAAGAGCTGGAAGGTTTTTCAGTGCCTCACAAAGAACGGCACCAAATGGAAGATGTGAAAAAAAAAAAACTGACGCTGAATATCCCTTTGAGCAAGTTATTAATTAGGCTTTGTAGGGTGTATCAATACACCCAGTCACTACAAAGATACAGGCGTCCTTCTTGCTATTCTTGCTATGTAACTACTGTGAAGAAAAGAAAGAGAAGTGCCTTGTATGTCAAGTGTGAGTTTAATGGTTGTGATGTAAGTAAAGTGAAGATGGATCAACAACATTGAAGTTACTCCACAATACTAACCTAAATGACAGAGTAAAAAGAAGGAAGCCTGTACAGAATACAAATATCCCAAAAACATGCATCCTGTTTGCAACAAGGCACTTAAGTAATACTGCAAAAACAATTAACTTTGTGTCCTGAATACAAAGCGTTATGTTGGGGGCAAATCCAACAAAGTACATCACTGAGTGCCACTCTCCATACTTCCAAGCAGGGTGGAGTCTGCTTCCTAGAGGGAAACCTGGTTCAGTCTGCTTTTCAGCAGACACTGGGAGACAAATTCACCTTTCAGCAGGACAATAATCTAAAACACAAGGCCAAATCTACCAGATCAAATATTGCTTATCAAGACAACATTGAATGTTCCTGAGTGGCCTAGTTACAGTTTTGAGTTAAATCGACTTGAAAATCTATGGCAAGACTTGAAAATGGCTTTCTAGAAATGATCAACAACCACCAGGGCTTGAATATATTTAAACAAATAATAATCGGCATATATTTTACAATCCAGATGTGCAATACTCTTAGAGACTTACCTCAAAAGACTGACACCTGTAATCACAGCCAATGGTGATTCTAACGTGTATTTTCTCAGGGGTGAATACTTATCTAATCAAGTTATACTGTATTACTATTTCATTTTCCATTCATTTTTTATAAATGTTAGAATTTTTCATCTACTTTGACAGAGTATTTTGTGTAGATTTGTTTACCAAAAATGACAATAAAATCCATTTGAATCCCACTTTGTAACACAGCAAAGTGTTGGAAAAGTAAAGAGGTGTGAATACTTTCAGAAGGCAATGTATTTGTATTTCATATTCTATTATTTGTGTTGGTCTGCTGGGTCAAATAGTATTTGAGGAATCTGCAAGAAATGTGGACAAATCATTTCTAGCATTTGGATAAAATAACCAATATGGCAAGAATAGACTTTACCTGATGGTTCACAATATTTTCCTGTCCTATGGTATTCTGGGCACGAGAGAAGGGGTTACGGAAGTGGAAATTATGTCATGCTCGATTTTTCTCAGCCAGTGAAAAAAGCAATTTAAGTGGGGACACATTTCTTAAAATAATTTTGAATGTTTTTCCAGCTCCTTCGACTTGTTTTCTCAGTCTGATGAGGCTGTCGGCTCTCATTCAGAAGAAAACACGTTACTCCTTCTACTTTGTCTCTGTGTAAATTAAACACTATCACAATGACAGGGTGGATTATTTTCCCTCAAAATAAGTTTTGTGACCCAAGGATATCCTATCTGTTTTTACCTTGTTTAAACCTCCATGTTCTTCTTGCAGGCTCCAGTGAGCTGGCAAAAGAGAGGGGGGATTGTATTTGTGTGATTTGCCTTTTCAAAGCTGCCTGTTTCCTTTGGCACAGCCACAGAGTGCTTTTCTCTCTACTTATTAACTGCCTCCTGGGTCTCTTAACTTTTTCTTGGAGCCCTGTTTCGCCAACTTTAACGATCTGTTTTTTCATCAACATGATTTAGTTTCCAGAGGTTACAGTGTGCTGGGGGACCTCAGGGCCTCCTCTCTGTATCGCCAGGGTTCCTTCCTGCTGGTGGATTTTCAACGCTCTGTCAATACATTGGGTATTTAACAATGCTATTTCAACACTTTTCACTGTTGAAAAAGGAGACAGGAGTTTCCACTCAAGTGTGGTTTCAGTAATGTTATTACGCTATTATAAACAGGGAATATGTGAAGCGTTATGAGTTGTTACTTACAGGATGGTTGGAACTCAGCCAGCCAGTAGAATGGAGTTTGTAGTTACAAGCTGATGAAACTTGCTGTTCCATGACCATGTGTACAATGTAATGCATAGAGGACATACCAGTATACAGGCATGAACTCTCCCTACAGATGTTCCTCTGCACAGTCACAGTCACAAAGCCAGAGAGACATGCACCGTGTATATGTACAACATGTCAGCTATTCCGATTAGAACCAGATGCAAAGTACAAGCTGTTTCCACAAAGAACCTTCTGTTCACGGGAGATATCCAGATGAAGGATATCAGATAACAAGACTAGAACAAACCAACTCCCAACTTCAGAAAACAAACCGACTACAATAATCCTTACATCTGTGGCGGGTTACATTTACATAGCCATCCGTCTTTGATATGAGGCATTGAGGCACAAAGCAGTTTGATTTGACCAGAAGGAGTGGAAAACATTTATATCAGTCTCAGTCTCAACTCTGCTTTCTAAACAGGGCCAATTAGGATGACGAATGACTTGCACCTTGGCAAGAATCCCACGAGAGGGTGAATCTACAACTGGGATAAGAACACAAACAAACAAAAACACAGACAGACTGGCAAAGAACTAGAATGATTCAGCTCTGGAATCCCCCTTCAGTTTATCATCTCCGACACAATGTTCTATTTGAGGAGATCTCTAGCAGGGGGTTTAATGTATAATGGATGACGGCTGAATGGAAGCAGTGTGTTATGGGATGATTGAGGGGAGAAGGAGAGAAGCAATGCTTCTGCTGATTGCCTCTTATTGAGCACAGCTGCCTCTGGGACAGTAGCCACGAGGTGCTCTGCTGTGCTCCAACCAAAAGTACCCCCTCGGGGTCCTACCGCCCTTTGCCCATACAACCCAGTCCCTCCCCATGTGGCAGCATCACCCAATCCCCATACACACCCACCAGGCCCGTGCCATCACGCCATATCCAGTTCCCCAAACATCCAGGGTATAACCCATGGGACCAGGAACCCATCCCCATACACCCTCACCCAGTCCCATGGTATTCCCTCTGAATTCCCAAGGTTCATGTATGGAACCTGAAGTGAATCAAAATGGAACAATGTCTTCTCTCACATTCACAATCTATTCCATTGGCTATATATGGAGTGTGAAAATGAATTAATTTATCTTGCCACATTGTTCCATTATGCTCAATTATGTTATGACCCTCATTTGTGCACCGGGATAATGTTCTCACATATACCATTAATTCATTACATCTAAACAGACAGAAGATCCAATATAGCATAACGTAGCTGAGAGTGCTTTATAAATCTGTTAAGAAAACTCATTAATAAGCACATACCCTGAGGACAGAATTAAGATATCATTATCTTTTTTTGTGAGTCTATATTTATAAATTAATTTCCCCTAGGTCAAACGCAGCCTTGGGGCTCTCTAATTTGTTTCCTCTGTTGTAAATCAGGATGATAATTATGTTGAATGGCAGCAAAATTCATCCTCATTTTTTATGACTTGTATATTATGTGTATGTGATAGACATCATTAATATTTGTTCAGAATTGTAATTAAAAAATCCTCCCTTTGTCTCTCTCTTGCTCTATCATTACCTTGCCCTCTCCCTCCCTTCTTTCCTCCCTCCGCTCCCTCTCAATACCTCTCTCCCCGTCTCTCCCTCCATCGTTCTCTGTCTCTCTCATTCTCTTTTTATTATGGTATGGTATGTGGTTATCAGTGGTTGAGTGGCCCGTAGCCTACGCAAGGTCTACTGAACCCAGGCTCTGATAAAAAAAAAAGAGTTATGGTCAGTGATGAAAATAATTGATTTTCAATTTCCTCCACAATGACTGCATCATTGCCAACGACTCAGGCAATTTGGCCTACATTACTGTGCCAGAACGGGGCCGTAGATCAGGGTGACAGCCGTCTTAACCTGGAGGGGTGCTTACATTGAGGAGAAATTAAGAGAGATATTCAGTGGGAGATATCCTTTTACTGCTGGTGTGGATCTTGGAAATAGTCCCTGTTCTGTGGAGGATTGCTTGGTTATCACAAAATAAAAAATGTGTGTGCTGCTACTCTTGTGTTTAGATTTTTCAAGGAGCTTGTATTTCTTTGTGCTGACTGCCCTGTGATGTGGGGGACAGAAGTGTTTTGTAGCTCTGACCGTGCTTTACTACCTTGGAATGCATCTGTTTTTATTCCTCATGAAATCAATAGAAATCCATGGAGCTACAGTATTTTCTGCTTTTAAAACATGAAGAATAGCATTTCTTCCCAGTCTAATGGAGTCTCTCTCTGTCCCTCGCCTTAGTCTGCTGCAGTGAGCTTATGCTCTCATTATCAGTGATACCTGGGTCACATTAATTAGGACACATCGTAGCAAAACTTTTTGCAACGGGAAAGGCTTTGTTCAGGTAGTCCCTCCCCATTTCGTGTCTCTAGCTGGAGGTTCCTGATGACACAGGGGCCTGTCGCGTGTGTGTGTGTGTGTGTGTGTGTGTGTGTGTGTGTGTGTGTGTGTGTGTGTGTGTGTGTGTGTGTGTGTGTGTGTGTGTGTGTGTGTGTGTGTGTGTGTGTGTGTGTGTGTGTGTGTGTGTGTGTGTGTGTGTGTGTGTGTGTGTGTGTGTGTGTGTGGGCGGGGAGAGTTGCGTCGTGAGAGACA
Source organism: Oncorhynchus keta (assembly GCF_023373465.1). NCBI lineage: Eukaryota > Metazoa > Chordata > Actinopteri > Salmoniformes > Salmonidae > Oncorhynchus > Oncorhynchus keta. The sequence goes on from NC_068432.1 coordinate 24,759,062, forward strand.
GTGGAGCAGGTCAGACAGACTGACAGAACCCAGGTTGGTGGTGGGGAGAGAGCCTTTCATCATCATGCCTCCTTCCTTCACCCGTCAGCCCAGTCTGTGTGTGCCTGCCAGCTCCTGCCACCGCTGTCATCACTATAAATGTCACCCTGGCCACAACGCTGTGAGGACGAGGGCTGTTTGTTTTTACCCAGACAGACCTTACACACACTTGGTTTGTTTTTACTGGCTGTCTTCCTGGTAATCGACACCAGGGATGGAGGCTTGTTTATCTGCTGCTGCAAAAGCTGCTTCTCAGTGGCATCTCACTGTTGGATGGTGTTGGGTTGCTCCCAAGTTTTCGGGGTTGTGTGTGTGTGTGTGTGTGTGTGTGTGTGTGTGTGTGTGTGTGTGTGTGTGTGTGTGTGTGTGTGTGTGTGTGTGTGTGTGTGTGTGTGTGTGTGTGTGTGTGTGTGTGTGTGTGTGTGTGTGTGTGTGTGTGTGTATTTAAGAGGTTGGGGTTGCCTACGAGCTGCTTTGAAAGCGATAGCATTTTACATAGTCACAGTTCTCCTGCAGGTCACAGTATACAGTGATTCCAATGAGAGACCATCGACACGCCGATCAGATCGTGACGGTGGGAGTAGACGTGGTCTTAGACTTAGCTTTCAAACAGGCAATACCGATCATCGTTCAATTCCTACCGCACATCATGCACTTATCCCCAAAATCTATTTCTCTCTCTAGTAATTTTCTGTAAAATGGAGTCTATTAGCTGACAGGTTGCTATTACACTGAACAACAATAAACACGACATGCAACAATTTCAAACATTTGACATATAAGGAAATCAGTCAATTGAAATAAATTCATTAGGCCCTAATGTATGAATTTGACATGACTGTGAATACAGATATGCAGCTGTTGGTCACAGATACCTTAAAGGTAGGGGCACGGATCAGAAAACCCGTTTGTATCTGTAGCACAACACATCTCCATCACATAGAGTTGATCAGGATGTTGATTGTGGCCCGTGGGATGTTGTCCCATACTTCTTCAATAGTTGCTGGATATTGGTGGGAACTGTAACACACTGTCGTACACGCCGATCCAGAGCAACCCAAACTAGCTCATTGGGTAACATGTTTGAGAATGCAGGCCATGGAAGACATGGGGCCGAGCATTTTCATGCTGAAACATGAGGTGATGGAGGCGGATGAATGGCACGACAATTGGCCTCAGGATCTCGTCACGGTATCGTTGTGCATTGTTGTCCATAGCTTATGCCATCGTACCATTACCCTGCTGCCGCACTCTGTTCACAACATTGGCATCAGCAAACCACACGACGCCATACGCTCTTTCTGCCATCTGCCCAGTATAGTTGAAACCGGGATTCATCTGTGAAGAGAACTTCTCCACCGTGCCAGTGGCCATCGATGGTGAGAGTTTTCCCACTGAAGTCAGTTACGACACTGAACTGTAGTCAGGTGAAGACCCTGGTGAGGACAACGAGCAAACAGATGAGCTTCCTGTTCATGCAGATTATGCAGTTTTATATTGGGGAGTTTTTGTTGAGTAGGCTGCTAGCATTGTGATTACTGGTCTAATGAAGCCAGAGAGTTGATGTGTCTGTTTTATGCATGTGTATATTTAGTATTTTTGCATTATTGCGGCATCGAAATTGTATATTAGCCTATATATTGTTTGGCTGACAACGTCACGAAAACAATGTGCGTGCTTCCATGGGGTAGAAGTCAGCCTTTTGTTGTGATTCTGGATGGCCAGATTGCTAGCCAGAGTGACAAACTGCCATGTGGAGCTTGTTTCAGCATGTTTTATCATGTTATTGATACTACGTCTTGTTTTGAGGTGTTTGACTGACTGTTTTGACCGTAACAATATTTCGTTATTGTGCAAAAGTAAATGTTTTCATTAAACAAAATATAAATCTCGGGATCCCTGTTAGCGCCGTTAAACCCTAGATAGGAAGGTACTGCCTCAACATCTGGAGATGGACCTGAAATGAAATAAAACCCCAAATTCCAAAATTAAGACCTGGCAGGGGATCCATATTAGGACATCCTCAGCCCTCGCCGTGATCCTAGTCTCAACTGTGCACTAGTGAAGCAGAACTGAGGACAGATGATATCCTAATAGGGATGCCGTACACCAGTGGAAATTAGTTTTGGTTCACACATCACCTGGTCCATGGAGGGAGGTGTGATTAAACCAGTCCCAAGGTAGCCATCGCCTTTTATAGGCAAACACATTACTTCCATCTAACTGGCAATAGCGTTACACATTATTTAAATAAGGCCAAAGTGGTAGTTAACCGCTCCATGAAATGCTACCTTTTAAACCCCGTCATAAAAAAGCTGTTCCCTAATTCTAAAAATATATATTTTTTGCAAAATGTTGCTTTGTTACATCTACTGATATAAACCATACACACGCTAGACAATCTGAACCCACCCTTACTATAATCTTTTCACCATAAATATTCCAGAATGCAAATGTTTATCCCCACATCCGCTCCACATCAAAATTCACATTGTTGTGATTCTCTATTCCTAATTGCCTAGTGATTTAGCTCATCTCAAGCACATGGCAGATCGATGTAGAATAGAGTCTGTGACTGTTTGTGGATAAATGAGACTGCGCTCCTCGCTATTCAAAGCTTCTTTGGCTGCTGGCTGAGAAGAGATCTGCCAGCAGCCATTAGAGCCCTGTGATTAAACAGTAGAAAAAAGAAAAAAATCAATGGTTGAATCCCTCAGATCCCTAAGCGCGATGTATTAGTGTTGTTAAGCACATTCCACTCAAGGTGGCAGATGAACGCTCTCTCAGACGCATAAAATGACTCATCTTTTAAATCCTCTTTAATGGTGTGTCTCCAATAGCCATTAAACGCTGCCTGCCAGATCGTCATTAGGCCACATCTCATTTCTTGTCAAATGGGCTTGTCAATGGCATTGATTCATACCCGTAGACTTCAAGTGGGAGCTTTTTTTCCCCATCCGGGAGCGAACAAGGCAAGGCTAGATTCACATAAAAGGCACTACAGGGTCTTCAACATCCATTCAAAGTTTCAAAGCCCCTTTTTCTCCCTCTTTGTTCCGGCAAAATGTATTTTATAGTTTAATGAAAGCGCATAACTCACACTGCGAGCAACAGAGTGCCTCTATCACTAAACAAGATGATGCAGTCAAACTGAGGAGATGATCTCATGTCTTATTCAGAGGCCTGCTCCATGAAGGACTGCTAGGATTAATTGAATAGATTTGTCTTATTTTTCGTAAAATAATGTTGGGCACGTCTGCTTTTATGCAGCAGGCCAGTGAGAGCTTTTAAAGTCAAGATCTACATTAACTGACTTAAACCATGAAAGCCAGTGTAGTCTAGATGTAGTGCACAATACTTAGCAACTACTGAGTAAGCCAAGATGTACAGTATGATGTCTTTGGTGTTTTCATGAGAGAGTATTGCCGTGTATTGCTCTAGCGTTAATCTTGAAACTCACTAGTTCATATCCTCAATTCCACTAGTTTATATTCTGGTCGTTTTTGTGTGGTCTAACTTTCCATTACAACCATCCAGAAAAGCCTTTGACACCTCAACCCCAGCTGGCAGTTAAGCGACCGTTAAAATGTGTATCATTCCAGTTGTGAAGGTTAATTCATTTCACAAGTAATTGCACTTCAAGGTCCTTAATTTTAACGAGATCATTTAATCATTCAATTCCACGGCCATATCAATAAGGCCTGTCAGGGTTTTACTTTTATTAACCTTATAATTGTCAAACGTCATTACAGTCAATGGGCTCTAATGACAAGTTGAACACAGGTAATGATGGGCAGGACATAATGAAGGGATAGAGCGTTTAATTCCTCCTTTTGTGCTCGTCACAAAGTCAATTATAGGCCTCAGGTGGAGCGAGAAAGCTCTGTCGTTTCCCTCCTCTGCTACAGAGACAGGCTGCAGTAAATCCTTCTCCTCAAAGTTGGACTGAAAAGCAGCAAACCTTTGAATGAGTCACAGTGTGCTAAGAACATTCTCCTCCCTGCAGCCTGCTGTTTCTCTCTCTGGAATGGTTGGTTAGTCTATGGGCTTTCGATGCACTGCTATATTATTTTCTCAGAGCTAAAATGTTGATTCATATTATTTTGGTCGATTTAATCTCACCTCATATACATTTAATGGGCATTTGGCATTCGTCATAGGCAATTATGTGGAATGTCCTACTCGTCACATTCGAGGAAGCGCATTACAGGTCATGCTGCGGTAAAAGGTCAGCTGGGTCGAAACCACTGTCCGTGGTGCCATTTTACATTACGTGAGGAGAAACAAAGTCTTGGTTCTGTTAGAAAGACTGTGTATTACTGAGCCCTATAGCTATTCACATGCACACAGATACACACACACACACTCACACACACATACACGCACACACACATACACACTGAAGTTTAGGCCTATCCCTGACAGATATCTTGTTTACCGCTTATGACAGTAGAGAAAAAACAGCTTGTGACAGTTTCTGATCAGCGCTGCTTCTGTGTTGTGAATATTTGAGTATTTAGATTACCTTCCGCAGGCCTGACTGAAGATTTGTCGGAATAGCTCAGACATGAGTCTAACGCTAAAACAGAGCAGGTGGGTTTTAAATAAAAGATGAGCAGTGAGGCTTTAGATAAGGACTTCAGCATGCATTTTTGATCTGAATGCTGTAGCTGAGCTGACACTGTGGGAGTGCTAGTAATGTGCCTGTGGAATAACCAAGCTCGAGCACCGGGTGGCGCTGTTTGCCAATAAATGTGCTCCAATGACCTGTACACACTAACCTCAGCCCTGCCTGCCTGCTTGGGTATTCCTGTTATGTTCTTCATGAAATAACTAGCTACTGAGCCATATGGGGCTTTTTGTTCATTGCAAAGATAGAATCTGTCAGCGAGATTATGATCACCTGTATATCTGTCACTCCTGTCTTGAACTAATATCCTCCATGGATATGGATCTATTATGGTGTTGTGTGTGATGAAGAGTCTGAGGAGTATAAAAAACAGAAGGTCTCCTTCAACCTTTATGCAACTCCAATAACACTCCTGTTTAATGATTAGAGTTGATGTCGTCAATCAAGGAAGGACTGATGTGTCCTTATGAGAAAACGTCATCAAACTTCTCTGCTTTGTCTGTAGACTAAAGCCACAACCACCACACTCCTCTTTCCTCCACAGTCTTTTTTAGGGGTTTATTGGGATTTTATATGGACTCCGCTCATGTCTGTTGGCAGAACAGACTGCAGTGTAGTAGGTAAGGGGTCATCCAGTGGAGAAGCAGGGGCCTGGGGAAAGGATGGATGGTTGCTTGGCTGTTGAGCTGCTTGTCTTCGCAATGCCTGGGAAGTTTGTGTTGGACAGAAAAGTGGTATATCAGACACTCTATTAACCAGTTGTGTGTGTGCTGTACCATCTCATGTTAGTTCAGGGAGTTTTTCAAACAGGACACAGACAGTTGAGCATGCACTGCACCTGCCATTCCTGTCCCATTCGTCTGGCTCAGTTTCACTGATTCCCTCTTTTCTACCTAACATGCACACGTACACAAGCACATGCCCACACAAACACATGCCCATACACACACACGGTCTCCTCCATCTTTCAATTGCACTCGCTCATTAAATCCCGCTCAGCCTGAAAGCTGAATGTAAACAGACACGGTTGGATAAGCCTCTCTAAATCCACATTAAATCCAGCCGTGTGAAGGAGCTTCAGTCACACCATGTGTTGTTCTTCTACCCCACTCTCGGTGCACTAACCTCCATCACAGTGGCTTCATGGGGAGATTCTCATCAACTCCGTTCTAAGTTAAATGCATTGATCAACAATCGGGGGATAAATGATTATTTATATTATTATTATATATATTATTACTGATTATTAGTTTATAGATCGGAAGCATCCACCTCTCTGTGCTGTGTGCATATGTGATGGAGCCAGCAGCAGTCCCAGGGCTCTGCCCCACCAGGAGAGCTCAGACCCAGGACTCCCTTCTCCCAGTTCTATGATTAACTGACTCCAGTGTGTGTCTGGGAGCACTCCCTAAAAGCAGCCCCTCTCCCAGGCTGCTCTACAACATGCCAAACCACGCTCTAGCTCTCTCAACACAGCGTGACAACAACCCTCGGCTGCCTCTTCTGGGCACATTTTGTCTTTGGCGCGGCAGCGCTTTTTGTGTTGTGTGTGTGTTGTGAAGTCCCCCTCTGCTCGTAGGTTTTAAGGCATAGCATTAGCATTTGTACATTTGCTCATGCAAGAGAGTCTGTTGGAACGTATTCCCCAGCAGTGAACTAACGCTGTGGATCTTTCCCATGGTGCAGTTCAAAGAGAAAGAGAGAAGTGGCCAGATGGACTGGGGAGAAGTTCAGGCCTGCCAAAGCTCTCTCTCAACCACCTGCCACCACCTCTGCCAACACAGTACATCTCCATATGCATCCAGCCATTTTAATTTGCATCATCAAGCCACAGAGATGGCTGTTTCACTGTGGCACAGCGTTAACCCAGTATGGTGTCTTTTCTGGGTTGCACTTTATTTTGCTGTACAGAAATGATCAAGTATGTACGAATAAATTGCATGGTAAAATTGTAGCTAATTAAACTGTAATAAAAAAAAAATGTGTGTGGGGGGGTTCTTGTAAGCATCTTCCCAATCATGAAAATCTTCCTGTAGTGCCTTATCAGTGCATGACAATGTGGTTTGAGAGATGTTAAAGAGAGAGTGAGAGAACGAAAGAAACTAATTTATTTATCACAGTGCCGACAGATTTGATGTTCAAACAGACTACTTTATTTTAGAGATGGGCTCACTCTGCCTGCCAAGCCAGGTCTTTACGAACTCCGCTCTAATCGAGAAGTGCTTTTCAAGCCAGATGAATCAATACACACTGTGAAGATTTGGAACCAACAAGGATTCAACGTTTACTGGGGATCACACAGCAGATTTTTGTCCACAGTTAAATTTAATAAATATTTCTTATTCTGGTCCTTATTTTAAACTCTGAAATTTTTGGTATTTCAAATATATGTTTTATGTAATGATTTGTGCAACAAGAAAATTTGTCTTGTTAGCTTCAGAAAAGAGACATGATAGGGAGCCACTCAGGAGGGCTCTGTTATCCTCAATGCCAAACTTGTCAATTCAAATCTATGTTATTGAGTGAATGTTTAGTTTGCAAACACATCAGGCTTGGTACACTAAGGTCATCAATCAGACACTATTACCTCCAGTTCCTGGAGAACATGGTAATCCCCCCCAGCCAGTTCAGTTCCATGGACATCTAATTGATATTGAATGAGTGGCGATGTACTGGCTGGTACTAAGCAGCAGAACAGGTCCAGTGGAGGCTAGTGTTCTGTACCACCACCAGGCCAGCCCTGTGGTTCTGGCCCTGGCTCCACTACAGACAGAAGGCTCATCAGCTTTGTCCAAAGGCAATTCTTCAGGCGTATAGAAAGGGAAAAAGAGAGGGAGAGAGAGAGAGGAAAGGAGGTGAGGAGGGCTTTAGGACTGGATCCAGCCACCATCTAAGCATAATTCATTGTTGGTCCTCTCTGCTTATGAATGCAGTTCCCTTCCAGGATAAATGTTATTTCCACCCCCGGGCTGTGTGAGGCAGTGAGTGAGTAGAAAGCAGCAGCCGGGAGGAGGCCAAAGCTGTTGACAGACTGAGCTAACAAAGCAGAGCCACAACTGGGATCTGCAGAGCCAAATACTATGTTGTTACACTGCATGGATTGTTATGGAGTATTTCAAGAAATAGCCAGTCAATGGTTGTTAGCTTGTAACTCTAATGTCATGGCACATGCAAACTACTCACTTTCGAAATACACCCATTGAAAATATCCCCTGCAAGCTCCTTTTAGCTAGCTACCGGAAATGTTCATGGCAAAGCTCTGGGTGGATTTTCCGGCTCCCAACTCCACCCTTTCCTCTCTGCCAAACTGACGTTGGTTTTAGTACAGGCGTGTATGCTGCAGCTGGAACATTGGTGCTTTGTGGGAGTCAACCAATTATTTGAATATACACACTAGTTAACAGTGGTGTTTTGAAGACACAGTGCCTCCATCTTGGCACTCCCCCATCATTGAACAAAATATTTTGGAAGCTATAGAAATGTAAAGTGTTGGTCCCATGTTCCATGAGCTGAAATAAAATATGCCAGAAATGTTCCATACGCACAAAAAACGTATTTCTTTAGAATTGTGTAAAAAAAAATATGTACATCCCTATTAGTGAGCATTTCTACTATCCACCTGACAGGTGTGGCATATCAAGTAGCTGATTAAACAGCATGATCATTACACAGGTGCACTTTAAAATGTGCAGTTTTGTCACACAACACAATGCCATAGATTTCTCAAGTTGAGGGTGTATTGGCATGCTGACTGCAAGAATGTCCACCAGAGCTGTTGCCAGAGAACAGAATGTTAATTGCTATACCATAAACTGCCTCCAAAGTCGTCTGAGACCAGCCACCCGGGCAGCTGATGAAACTGAGGAGTATTTCTGTCTGTAAGGTCCTTTTGCGGGGGAAAACTCATTCTGATTGGCTTGGCTTTGCTCCCCAATGGATGGGCCAGTCTCTCAAATTGGTGGGCCTATGCCCTCCTAGGCCCACCCCTGGCTGTGCCCCTACCTAGTCCATAAATTAGGGCCTAATGAATTAATTTCAATTGACTGATTTCCTTATATGAACTATCAGTAAAATCGTTGAAATTGCTGCATTTTGCCTTTATATTTTTGTTCAGTATATTATGTGAGCTAAACATAAAACCTTTAAAATAAAATAAATGTATTAAAACAAATCCTTGAAGTATATATTTATTTTAAGTACTAATGTGACTTTCCCCACTACAACAAAATAATACTTAAATACATGCAATTTTGTCCTTGAATTTAACTGAAGTAATGTAGAAATCAATGTATTCCTATTGAGGACTGCTTCTTCGGAGGAGTGCCAATATGGCTGACTGGTGGTTTCAAAGCCTCTCATTGGCCAATTCATAGCATCAGCAATTCAAGGTTTCTCTACATCATTGGAGGCAACCCATCTGTCTAGAGAGACTAATATGTCACAGAGACTGAGACAGACCAAGACTAATAGTGGTGTTTGGATTCTGCTCAGTACTTTTCAATATCATATCATCTCACTAATCATCTGCCTTTGGCAGCTGATGTGCTGTTGTTACGTGTGCTGCGCTAATAATGCATGAGAGAGGCTGAGTGATCTGAGCATCCCCTTTATAACACACAGTAGTCCTGTTGACGGCTGACAGCTGCTTTCGTCTCCCGGAACATTCCGCCACGTTGTGTTACTATCAGAGGAAGCTGAGAAAAGCCTGTTTGATTTCTCATTTACTACAGAGAGGGTATCTGGAACCCAGAATGGAAGTCATTAATTCCAGAGATTTGCCAGTCAACGTTTTCTCTCTCCAAACCAGATGGAACATAAACAAACACAATCACTCGCAAATGAGTCCAAATGAGATGTGACAGTTGTATTGAGCTTCATTTATTAGCAGTGATTATGTGGGCCCTGCTTTTCCCTGGCAGCACGCGGGCACAGCAGAGCAGAGATGACTGAGCCTAAATAAAAAAAGAAATCAGTGGGTTTATGAAAAGTGTATATTATTAATAGTGATGGTAGAGCTGGTGGCATGATGAGATTCATGTAAGTGCTTTATGCAAGACATTATTTTGTGTTACACTGAGCACTAAAATTCGAGCTTCTTGGGCCCTATATTTTCCAAGCACTGCTGCTCCCATAGACTCCATCGACTATTGTGACAGCATGGCATTAATGCACACTATGAATTTGAATGTTCCATTTTGGGGGTTTGGTAATAACCATAATGAGAAAATATGAGGACAGTCGCTGGCATGTTTTGATCCACAAAATGTTTATCTATTTGGAGTGGGTGTAGAAAGATCATTGGATCTTTATCCAAATCCCTTAAAAAAAATGCATGAAATGACTTCCTTTAATCAGTACAGTAATAGACACAGGGGACATTGTATGGAAAGGAAAATGTAATGCCATGGCTTAAATCAATCCTTGCCAATACATTACTTTCATCCACCATCAACCTAGTGACTTCATGATCTCTTTAAAATGGAATCTGCATTGCTTTTCCATGTCATTAACTACCACACTGACACACACAGATTGCAGGCAGTAACACAACATCAGCCCTGTTTCTATAGGTCTTGACATAGCCTCAAACACAAGCACAGCAGTGTGCGCGTGAAGCTATGAAGGGAAAACGCAGTAGCCCAGTGAGCACATCCTCAGGCACATACTACAGTCTGCAGAAGCTTTTGAGCCGTTTCCACACTCCACTTGAGCTGAGTCCTATTTACCACCTCAGCTAAGCTAGTCACCCTCTACACACACACCTACACAGTTCCCCGGGAAGGAAGACACTGATTGACTGGCTGACTGGTGGTAGAGCAGTCAGACATGATGCCAGTTCGCTTTGCCTCAGTCTCAGCATGGACTCAAGCGTTAGGCTCGTTGTTCCCTCTGTTAAGCTCCTAAATTTAGAACTGAATATAAATAGTCAATATAATAGATTATTTTGGTTCTTTGCAGGCACCACAGTGTTGACTCATATTTGAATTAACCACATTTCTAATAAGGCCAACAGTGTGATGATCTGATAATGGAAAGGTTATTTAGTGAACATAAGCAGCATGATTAGCCTACTTCTTATCAACAGTGCAGTACAAACCATGCTACTTGATTATCAAAGTAGCTTGACAGGCTCTGCCGGTTTCTCATCTCCTGAGGTGCATATGTTTGATGACTGCGATCATATACCAATAATCTGCATTTTATGCATCTGCATGTATGACAAGTCCAGAGGGAGTGAGGGAAAGACAAAGAAGGGAGAGAGACTGAGGAAGGGAGGGAGAGAAAATGGCATTGATGTTGATCTCTGTTTACACCTGGCTGACAGATTGTCATTAATCTTGGGAGGCAGCATGGAGAACATTGAGGAACCAGATTTCATAGCACATTAGCATGGAGGGATTCACCTGTCACCTGTGTGAGGTAGAGCTGTATAATCATGGAATTCATTTAAATGCCTGGATCAATATTGAAAGCCTGGAATGACTGATGGCTGGGGGTGAATGGGCTGCTCCTCGTGATTAAATTAGTTGCTTGGTTGGTTCCTTCGTCCTGGATTTGTCAGTGATTCCCTAGGAGTACGGTGAAGTTGCCCCTATAGATGCTGATCTATAGGGGCAACTTTACACACTAATGGTTAGGATTGGGGAAGGGAAAGCTTATCCTAGATCTGTTCCTAGGGGAAACTAGAGATACAGTACACAGAGGTGAGAGGTCAGAGGAGAAAGGGATGGAAACTGGGCGGAATTGCTGATATCAATAATTAAACTTGTTATCCCATGTGCTCCAGTCTATGACCTGTGTGGCATTTGTTATGCAGGTTGGCATTTATTGAGAGGCAGCACTGCAGAGTGGTCATTAGCTGGCACAGCCTCAAACAGGGTTGGGTGGGTTACTTTCTAAATGTAATCTGTTACAGTTAATAGTTACCTGTCCAAAACTGGATAGCCCAAACTAAGTAATGTAATCTGATTACGTTCAGTTACTTTTGGATTACCTTACCCTTAAGAACCATTAGAAGATGACAAAAATTAAGGTTAGGCCTAGGCATTTTTGTCTTCATGAATTTTTTACGATATAGCATATTTTGGCAGCTGGCCCATTTAGCAGAAACCTCTCAGTTCTGCCTCCAGGACAAGACTCATGACTTGAACGTCAACCTGCATTCTTTTGGAATTGCTGATGCCATTATATTTAGCGGAGTGCTGAAAAAATATTATTGATAAGCGTTTCTCTATTAGATCATTCAGAGCCATTGATAAACGATTGGAGGGTTGAAGCTTATTGACTAAGCTTCATTAATCAGTGAAATCACTTCCGTTTTCAACAATCTTGGTCTTTTTCCAACTTTTACTTCTCCACATGTTCCATCCTTTGCACAGGTTTGTTTTGCAAGCTGTGTAATGGCCTCGATTAACATAATTTGCATATTCAAATTGAAAACAATAGACAAGAACAACAGATGAATAGTGTTAATTAGGCTGTTTGAAGAAGCTCTGTAATTGTGTTAGCTGTAGCGTTAAGCAGAGTAGCGTGTTCAGGGTTGTGTGAGGCAAGCTGTCAGCCTGCCAGGCTGGTGCTCAGGGCCCAGTTTTTCTAAACTTTTAATCAAGATCAGAATGATCCGTATTCTCTAATCCTCTTTTTTTGCTGTCCAGGATCAGATCCATGTGGCTGGTTTTTGAGCAGTTTTTTTTCTCCAAAAAATAATCGGATTGGATCCCTCTGATTCAGATACCACTGTCTTAAGATCACAGGATCCGGATGTTCAGTCCTTTGAATAGGCATACACCGAGCCATTTACTGAAAAGGTTATGGTACTACTTCTACACTTTCATAGTGAAACAGATAATCTACATTAATAAAAGTACTTAGATTAAAAAGAGTCTGCATATCACTTATAAGTAAGTATATACATTTATTTGACACTTCTCAATATAACAATTGATCATATCTGGTCAATTTAACATATTGAACCTTTGGTTATATAAACCTTGTCACCTTAGTTACATTGAAATGTATTGGTTGTAGTGCCTTTCACCGTTCTAAATCCACCCTGAATCCACCCTTCCAGTGGGATCAACATAATCCTGATTTTCAGCATCAAAACTATCCGTATCACCTTTGAAAAACGCAAAAATAAAATTGTATCCTGATTAAAGGTCAGATTGGATTACCAAATCTGATCCCCCCCTATCCGGAGGATCAGAATCAAATAGTTCAGTTTTGAAAAACCCAATTATAACATTTAATCCAATCTGATTGCCAAAATCTGATCAGATAACTTTTGAAAAACTGGGCCCTGGGGTGGAGATATCAGGTGGAGATTGGGATCAAGATCCAGGATCAGGATACATGCTCAACAAAGCTAAATAACACGTCAGGATCAACACAGCTAAATGACAATCCAGTATCAACACAGCTCAGTGACGATCCAGTATCAACACAGCTCAATGACAATCCACTTGTATTACATACCCGGTAGGTGTAGTTCATTGTTTTCAAGTCATTTGCTCTCAAGTCACTGACGAGTGGGTCACTACAGCCTTGAAATCCGTGACACGATCTGATTGTGTCAATCTAATACGCTAATTGAAAGCAACCCTTAGCCACTTTTCATCAGTGAAGGGAGACTGCACCCGTGAACTGATTCTGGTATAATTAGAATGCAGAGGTGGCTTCAATCACAAGAGGCAAATATTTTCACTCTCATTAAAGTACGCATTAAAGATAGACACTGTGGCATTGAACAAGACAATCTCTAAGGTTTGTTAGAAGTGGTACACAGCACAATTCCCCTCCTGTGATCCAGAGAGACCTCTCTCCTCCTCCGCAGTAAAGTGAGTCTAAAGAGACCCCTTTGATTTCAGATCATTTCTTCCATCCTCCAGCCTGAATTTAAATTGAAAGGCCTGACTATTTTTAAGAACAAAGCTCGGTTCTTGCTGAACAAGGAAAAATAATACTTTGGTTTTCTTTCTCTACTATTACTCAGTGTGAATAAGGTTGGTTGCACCGAAGGAAGGTGCCTGTTGGGATGTGTGTGCTGTGTGGATAAAATGGGGTTTATTAAGGGCTGAAGGATGTTTTCCATAGCTGATTCATCTGGATATACTGCGTTTAGTGTGTGGAGAAACTCTCACATACTTGGCATTGGTTATAAATATACACTGTATATATGTATAACTGTATATCTTCTTAGCTAGACGAGTAGTACAACTTGCATGCAGTTCATTTCTTTATCAGCACAGTGAACTCGAGTTACAAAGTGGCGCTGGAGGAGATGGCCGCCGTTTTACGGTCTCCTAACCAATTGTGCTATTATGTGGGGTTTTTTCGCGATATTTTATAAATTATATTGTAGATAATGTTTCTGCAACCGTATCTTACGGCAGAAAAAAGCTTCTAGATATCAGGACAGTGATCACTCACCTCGAATTAGATAAAGATTTTTTCAACAACAACAACAGCAAGCAGGACTCCCATGATATTCTCCAAACACCCCACAGGGCAGACAAAGAGCCGGATGCCTCGTCCGGACCCGCAGAAGACAACTAGGAAAGCGGCCGTTACCGTCAATATTACTCGCCAACGTGCAGTTATTGGACAATAAATTAGATAAGGTACGATCACGAATATCCTACCAACGGGACATCAAAAACTGTAATATCCTATGTTTCACGTAATCGTGGCTGAATAACAGCATGGATATTCAGCTAGCGGGATACACGCTGCACCCGGCAGGATAGAATAATATATAATAACAGTGCACTCCGGTAAGTCTGTGCAAATTTGTAAACAACAGCTGGTGCACGAAATCTAAGGAAGTCTCTAGATTTTGCTCGCCTGAAGTAGAGTATATTGTGAAAAATTGCAGGCCACACTACTTGCCTAGAGAGTTCTCAGCTATACTTTTCGTGGCTGTTTATTTACCACCACAGACAGATGCCGGCACTAAGACTCAGCCAGCTGTATAAGGAAATAAGCAAACAGGAAACCACTCACCCAGAGGCGGCGCTCCTAGTGGCTAGAGACTTTAATGCAGGGAAACTTAAATCAGTTCTACCAAACATGTTAAATATGCAACCAGAGGGAAAAAAATCACACAGCGATACGTACAAAGCTCTCCCTCGCCCTCCATTTGGTATATCCGACCACAACTCTATCATCCTGATTCGTGCTTACATGCAAACATTAAAGCAGGAAGCACCAGTGACTCGGTCTATAAAAAAGTGGTCAGATGAAGCAGATGCTAAACTACTGGACTGTTTTGCTATCACAGACTGGAACATGTTCTGGGATTCTTCCGATGACATTGAGGAATACACCACATCAGTCACTGGCTTTATCAATAAGTGCATTGAAGACGTCGTCCCCACAGTGACTGTACGTACATACCCCAACCAGAAGCCATGGATTACAGGCAACATTCGCACTGAGCTAAAGGGTAGAGTTGCAGCTTTCAAGGTGTGGGACTCTAACCCGGAAGCTTACAAGAAATCCCGCTATGCCCTGCGACGAACCATCAAACAGGCAAAGCGTCAATACAGGGATTGAATCATACTACACCGGCTCCGACGCTCGTCGGATGTGGCAGGGCTTACAAACTATTACAGACTACAAAGGGAAGCACAGCCGCGAGCTGCCCAGTGACACGAGCCTACCAGACGAGATAAATCACTTCTATGCTCGCTTCGAGGCAAGCAACACTGAGGCATGCATGAGAGCATCAGCTGTTCCGGACGACTGTGTGATCACGATCTCCGTAGCCGACGTGAGTAAGACCTTTAAACAGGTCAGCATTCACAAATCTGCGGGGCCAGATGGATTAACAGGACGTGTGCTCCGGGCATGTGCTGACCAAGTTGCTGGCAAGTTTCTTCACTGACATTTTCAACATGTCCCTGATTGAGTCTGTACTACCAACATGCTTCAAGCAGACCACCATAGTCCCTTTGCCCAAGAACACAAAGGCAACCTGCCTAAATGACTACAGACCCGTAGCACTCACGTCCGTAGCCATGAAGTGCTTTGAAAGGCTGGTCATGGCTCACATCAACACCATTATCCCAGAAACCCTAGACCCACTCCAATTTGCATACCGCCCAAACAGATCTACAGATGATGCAATCTCTATTGCACTCCACACTGCCCTTTCCCACCTGGACAAAAGGAACACCTATGTGAGAATGCTATTCATTGACTACAGCTCAGTTTCAACACCATAGTACCCTCAAAGCTCATCAATAAGCTAAGGAACCTGAGACTAATCACCACCCTCTGCAACTGGATACTGGACTTCCTGACGGGCCGCCCCCAGGTGGTGAGGGTAGGTAGCAACACATTTGCCATGCTGATCCTCAACACTGGAGCTCCCCAGGGGTGCATGCTCAGTACCCTCCAGTACTCCCTGTTCACCATCGACTGTATGGCCAGGCACGACTCCAACACCATCATTAAGTTTGCTGAGGACACAAAAGTGGTAGGCCTGATCACCGACAATGACGAGACAGCCTATAGGGAGGAGGTCAGAGACCTGGCCGGGTGGTGCCAGAATAACAACCTATTCCTCAACATAACCAAGACTAACCAGGAAAAGGAGCACCGAGCACATCCCCATTCTCATCGACGGGGCTGTAGTGGAGCAGGTTGAGAGCTTCAAATTCCTTGGTGTCCACATCACCAACAAACTAGAATGGTCCAAACACACCAAGACAGTTGTGAAGAGGGCACGACAAAGCCTATTCCCCCTCAGGAAACTAAAAAGATTTGGCATGGGTCCTGAGATCCTCAAATGGTTCAACAGGTGCAACATCGATAGCATCCTGACCGGTACGGCAACTGCTCAGCCTCCGACCGCATGGCACTTCAGAGGGTAGTGCGTACTGCCCAGTATATCACTGGGGCAAAGCTGCCTGCCATCCAGGACCTCTACAGAGGAAGGCCCTGAAAATTGTCAAAGACCCCAGCCACCCCAGTCATAGACTGTTCTCTCTACTACCGCATGGCAAGCGGTAACGGAGTGCCAAGTCTAGGACAAAAAGGTTTGCCAACAGTTTTTACCCCCAAGCCATAAGACTCCTGAACAGGTAACCAAATGGCTACCTGGACTTTTTGCATTGTGTGCCTCCCCCCAACCCCTCTTTTACGCTGCTGCTACTCTCTGTTTATCTTATATGCATAGTCACTTTAACTATACGTTCATGTACATACTACCTCAATTGGGCCGACCAACCAGTGCTCCCGCACATTGGCTAACCGGGCTACCTGCATTGTGTCCCACCACTCACCGCCCGCCAACCCCTCTTTTACACTACTGCTAATCTCTGTTCATCATATATGCACAGTCACTTTAACCATACCCACATGTACATACTACCTCAATAAGCCTGACTAACCGATGTCTATAGCCATGTTTATAGCCATGCTACTGTTATTTTCAAATGTCTCTTTACTGTTGTTTTATTTCTTTACTTGTCTACACACACACGCACACACACACACACACCTTTTTCTTTCACACTATTGGTTAGAGCCTGTAAATAAACTTTGATTTGATTTGGAGCTGGAGAGTTGACAGTTTTAGCCTTGGGATTGTTCAGTTGGACAATGTAGAAAGAAGCTTGGTGTTTGGTGTCTTTTAGCCTTCCAGGCCAGATCTAACATTTGATGAGGCAGACAAACACCTACTCATCTCTGCATATCTATCTTGACACACAGTGGCAGTTACAACACTGAAGTAAAACTGACTGGGAATGGGTCACACCCCGACCTCCACCCACACGTACACACCTACTAGCCTTTGGGAAATAGGCACACACATGATAATAACTTGTGAGTGCATTTCCCCAATCCCCATCTCTCAGAGAGGAGAAGCGATGGAAAGGGACAGTGAGCGTCAGAGCTATTTCCACTGGGGGTGTGAGCCATGCAGCCATAATAACGTGGAGATGTCACTTAGGCACTGAGGAGGGCTGTGTGGCTGAGGGAATGCTTACTGGGCGCCTGAGTGGTCTGGAATACAGTATAACAGTCACCATCATGCTCCTAGTGAAGCTCTCCCCCCATTTACAGTCTAGTATAGTATTAATGATACAGACCGGTTAGCTGATGAGTTACAAAAATGATGTGCGCGCTTCAATGGGGGCAGAAGTCCATGTTATTGTGATTCTGGATGGCCAGATTGTGAGCATCAATGACAAGATGTGGAGAATCATAGGTAGCTCATTTCAGCTTTTATCTTGTTCTTGATACCATGTCTTGTTTTGAGGTGTTTTGACTGGTCAGTTATTTGCTAATATGGTTAGAATTCACTTGCTAACTAACCAACAATAATGTATTTGAGAGACAACAAGTGCTCATTTTGCAAATGTATTAACTTTTTTAATAAACATTGGAGACGACACACAGTATATACTGAACAAAAATATAAATGCAATGTGCAACAATTTCAAAGATTTTAGTGGGTTACAGTTCATATTAGGAAATCAGTCAATTGAAATAAAATCATTCGGCTAATGCATGGATTTCACATGACTGTGGAATACAGATATGCATCTGTTGGTCACAGAAAAAGTAAGAGCGTGGGTCAGAAAACCAGTCAGTATCTGTTGACCACCATTTTCCTCATGCAGCATGACACATCTCCTTCACATAAATTGATCAGGCTGTTGATTGTGGCCTGTGGAATTTTGTCCCACTCCTCTTCAATGGCTGTGCGAAGTTGCTGGATACTGGCGGGAACTGGAACACGCTGATCCAGAGCATCCTAAACATGCTCAATGGGTGACATGTCTGGTGAATATGCAGGCCATGGAAAAATTGGGACTTTTTCAGCTTCCAGAAATTGTGTACAGTTCCTTGCGACATGGGACCGTGCATTATCATGCTGAAACATGAGGTGATGGCGGTGGACGAATGGCACTACAATGGGCCTCAGGATCTCGTCATGATATTTCTGTGTATTCAAATTGCCATCGATAAAATGCAATTGTGGTCGTTGTTGGTAGCTTATGTTTGCCCATACCATAATTCCACCGCCACCATGGGGCACTATGTTCACAATGTTGACATCAGCAAACCACTCGCCCATACGACACCATACACGTGGTCTGTGGTTGTGAGGCTGGTTTGACATACTGCCAAATTCTCTAAAACAACATTGGAGGTGGCTTATGGTAGAGAAATTAACATGAAATTCTCTGGAATCAGCTCTGGTAGACATTCCTGTAGTCATCATGCCAATTGCACACTTCCTAAAAACTTGAGACATCTGTGGCATTGTGTTGTGTGACAAAACTGCAGATTTTAGAGTGGCCTTTTATTGTCCCAAGCACAATATGCACCTGTGTAAAGATCATGTTTCATCAGCTTCTTGATATGCCACACCTGTCAGGTGGATGGATTATCTTGGCAAAGGAGAAATGATGGCCTGCATATTCACCAGACATGTCACCCATTGAGAATGTTTGGGATGATCTGGATCAGTTCCCGCCAATATCCAGCAACTTCACATCACTAACAGGGATGTAAACACAATTGAGAGAAATAAGCTTACTTACTATTGACATTTTCTGGGATCTTGTATTTCAGCTCATGTTTTTCATTCTTTATTTGATTTCACCTTTATTTAACCAGGTAGGCTAGTTGAGAACAAGTTCTCATTTGCAACTGCGACCTGGCCAAGATAAAGCGTAGCAATTCGACACATACAACAACACAAAGTTACACAAAACATACAGTCAATAAAACAGTAGAACAAAAGAAAACAAAAAGTCTATATACAGTGAGTGCAAATGAGGTAAGTTAAGGAAATAAATAGGCCATGGTGGCGAAGTAATTACATAATAGCAATTAAACACTGGAATGGTAGATCGGCAGAAGATGAATGTGCAGGTCGAGATACTGGGGTGCAAAGGAGCAAAATAAATAAATAAATACCAGTATGGGGATGAGGTAGGTAGATAGATGGGCTGTTTACAGATGGGCTATGTACAGGTGCAGTGATCTGTAAGCTGCTCTGACAGCTGGTGCTTAAAGCTAGTGAGGGAGATGTGAGTCTCCAGCTTCAGAGATGTTTGCAATTTGTTACAGTCATGGGCAGCAGAGAACTGGAAGGAAAGACGACCAAAGGAGGAATTGGCTTTGGGGGTGACCAGTGATATATACCTTAGCGCGTGCTATGAGTGGGTGCTGCTATGGTGACCAGTGAGCTGAGATAAGGTGGGGCTTTACCTAGCAGAGACTTGTAGATAACATGTAGCCAGTGGGTTTGGCGACGAGTATGAAGCGAGGGCCATCCAACGAGAGCATACAGGTCGCAATGGTGGGTAATGTATGGCGCTTTGGTGACAAAACGGATGGCACTGTGATAGACTGCACCAAGTTTGTTGAGTAGAGTGTTGGAGGCTATTTTATAGATGACATCACCGAAGTCGAGGATCGGTAGAATGGTCAGTTTTACGAGGGTATGTTTGGCAGCATGAGTGAAGGATGCTTTGTTGCGATATAGGAAGCCGATTCTAGATTTAATTTTGGATTGGAGATGATTAATGTGAGTCTGGAAGGAGAGTTTACAGTCTAACCAGACACCCAGGTATTTGTAGTTGTCCACGTATTCTAAGTCAGAGCCGTCCAGAGTAGTGATGCTGGACGGGCAAGCAGGTGCGGGCAGTGATCGATTGAATAGCATGCATTTAGTTTTTCTTGCGTTTAAGAGCAGTTGGAGGCCACGGAAGGAGAGTTGTATGGCATTGAAGCTCGTCTGGAGGTTAGTTAACACAGTGTCCAAGGAGGGGCCAGAAGTATACAGAATGGTGTCGTCTGCGTAGAGGTGGATCAGAGAATCACCAGCAGCAAGAGCAACATCATTGATGTATACAGAAAAGAGAGTCGGCCCGAGAATTGAACCCTGTGGCACACCCATAGAGACTGTCAGAGGTCCGGACAACAGGCCCTCCGATTTGACATACTGAACTCTATCAGAGAAGTAGTTGGTAAACCAGCCGAGGCAATCATTTGAGAAACCAAGACTGTCGAGTCTGCCAATAAGAATGTTGTGATTGACAGAGTCGAAGGCCTTGGCCAGGTCGATAAATACGGCTGCACAGTAATGTCTCTTATCGATGGCGGTTATGATGTAGTTTAGAACCTTGAGCGTGGCTGAGGTGCACCCATGAGCTCTGAAACCAGATTGCATAGCGTAGAAGGTATGGTGGGATTCAAAATGGTCAGTAATCTGTTTGTTAACTTGGCTTTCGAAGACCTTAGAAAGACAGGGTAGGATAGATATAAGTCTGTAACAGTTTGGGTCTAGAGTGTCACCCCCTTTGAAGAGGGGGATGACCGCGGCAGCTTTGCAATCTTTGGGAATCTCAGACGATACGAAATGAGGTTGAACAGGCCTCTGTAACATGTAACATGGGACCAACACTTTAGATGTTGTGTTAATATTTTTGTTCAGTGTAGTTTACATGTTGTCAACAATCTGAACCATCTCAGTCTGTTTGGTCCCATGGTCGCGTACACTTCGGTTTTGTTGCTAAACAACCAATCGGTTGGTCTATAGTCATCAATTCATTGAAATAAGACAAACAGGTTTGAATCTGAAATCCATTTAATGGACTATATTTTCATGGCATAAACTGAGCATTAGTTGGAATTTCCCTCTACTCCTCAGCTGCATACTGTACACATAAAGCATAGTCTCTTTTGTTCTCTAATTACTGTAATAGTGTGCTATTGTACAGATGTTTCCGGAGAGTAATCCCCAAGGAGGATGTAGAATTAAACAAACACCACATGAGATATATTCACATCAAGCATACAGTATAGTCTTCCACTGTCACAGTCAGAGATATTAAATCCCTGGGTTGTCCCCCTACAGCAATAGCTTTCATATATAGTTGGACGATTAGCCTTCTAGTTACACCCCCTCTGCTGTGTGCTTGAGTGCATGTGTGACCGACCTTGGATGGTCACGGTTATTTGGGACTATGATTGGGGAAGAACTGAAAGAACAGAGTAGCTTTCAGACTCCGCATTGTTTTCTCTGCTCTGACTGGGTCATGGCTTGCTTCCAGCAGCTTGTCAACATGAGTAATCTCCTGAACGCTCCACTCTGAGGACATCAGGAGGAGGATGTGGTGTTTTGTTGATGTTACTGCTAAGAGGTTTTCAAGTGCTCCCAGGACATGCATGAACTTGCGTCCACGTCTCTTCCCATGGCTGCTCCTGTCTGCCTGCCTGTCTTGCATTTGTCTATCTATCCTCCTGCTTTCTCTCGGTCTCTCTTTACTTCCTCATGTTCAGCTCTATTACCTCCTTTACTGATGATTTTTCAATGTCAAATTGTATTAAAGGTTTTGAGTAGGCTGTTACTTCACTTTTTGTGGATTACCATGGTTATTATCATTTCGACGTCAAACCCACCACGGTGTGTGGGTGGCCAAAGTGCTCTATTTTCATGTCATTTGACCAAAGCACCAGTTCCAATCCAAGTTCCAATGCCATGTAGTAAACTCCAGGAGTTGAAAATAAATATCTTTGGGCACGCACACACCATTGGTGGGTTTTGGCGTCGAAATGAGAATGTATGAGCAGATAATAACCCCATACCTACTATAAAATGTGGTAGTAGATCTTTGATGTTATGGGGCTATTTTGCTTCCACTGGTCCTGGGGCCCTAGTTAAGGTCAACGGCATCATGGACTTTACCCAGTACAAGGATATTTTACCCAAAAACCTGTTTGCCTTTGCCAGGATGCTGAAATTTTACCGCAAGTGGATCTTCCAGCAAGAAAATAACCCTGTTATCTCGCAAGGTGAGGTATTGAAAATAAAGGTGTCAAAATCTCTTTCTCTGAACAATTACATTAGTGTAAAATAGTTTAATAAAACAAACTCAAATATACCTCACTGCCCTTTCCCACTTGGACAAAAGGAACACCTACGTGAGAATGCTGTTCATTGACTACAGCTCAGCTCATCACTAAGCTAAGGTCAATGGGACTGAACACCTCGCTCTGCGACTGGATCCTGGACTTCCTTCCTGCGTGCTTAGTCCCCACCTGCACTTCCTGTTCACCCATGAGTGTGTGGCCAGGCATGATTCCAACACCATCGTTAAGTTTGTAAGCGATACGACGGTGCTTGGCCTGATCACCGATGAAGATGAGACAGACAACTTATAGAGAAGAGGTCAGAAACCTAGCAGTGTGGTGCCAGAACAACGACCTGTTTGTTGGTAAGACAAATGAACTGATCGTGGACTATTCTCCCATTCTTCTCTGCAGATCCGCTCAAGCTGTCAAGTTGGATTGGGAGCATCGTTGCACAGCGATTTTCAGGTCTCTCCAGAGATGTTCGATCGGGACATTCAGAGACTTGTCCCGAAGCCACTCCTGCGTTGTCTTGGCTGTGTGCTTAGGGTCGTTGTCCTGTTGGAAGGTGAACCAAGTATGGGGTCCTGAGTGCTCGGGAGCAGGTTTTCATCAAGGATCTCTTATACTTTGCTCTGTTCATCTGTCCTTTGATCCTGACTAGGCTCCCAGCCCCTGCTGCTGAAAAACATCCCCACAGCATGATGCTGCCACCACCATACTTCCCCGTAGGGATGGTGCCAGGTTTCCTCCAGACGTGGTGCTTGTCATTCAGGCCAGTTCAATCTTGGTTACATCAAACCAGAGAATCTTGTTTCTCATTGTCTAAGAGTCCTTTAGATTGCTAAAGCGGGCTGTCATGTGTATTTTACTGAGGAGTGGCTACTGTCTGGCCACTCTACAATAAAGGCCTGATTGACAGAGTGCTGCAGAGATGGTTGTCCTTCTGGAAGGTTCTCCCATCTCCTCAGAGGAACTCTGGAGCTCTGTCAGAGTGACCATCCGGTTCTTGGTTACCTCACTGACCAAGGCCCTTCTCCCCTGATTGCTCATTTTGGCCAGGCAGCCAGCTCTAGGAAGAGTCTTGGTGGTTCCAAACTGCTTCTATTTAAGAATGATGAAGGCCACTGTGTTCTTGGGGACCTTTAATGCTGCATATTTGTTTTTGTACCCTTCCCCGTACCTGTGCCTCCACATAATCCTGTCTCTGAGCTCTACGGGCAATTTCTTCAACCTCATGCCTTGATTTTTGCTCTGACATGGACTGTCTGTCACACCCTGATCAGTTTCACCTGTCCTCGTTATTGTCATCACCTCCTCCAGGTGTCACTTGTTTTCCCCAGTGTATTTATCCCTGTGTTTCCTGTCTCTCTGTGCCAGTTCGTCTTGTATGTTCCAAGTCAACCAGCGTTCCCATTTCCCATTATCCTGCCTTTGCTATTCTCTTTTTCTAGTCCTTCCCTGTTCAGGTCTCTGTACCCGCCTGACTTGACCATTCTGCCTGACCATTCTGACCATTCTGCTTGCCTTGACCACGAGCCGTTCTGCCACTCTGTACCTCTTGGAGTCTGATCTGGTTTTGACCTTTTGCCTGTCCACGACTATTCTCTTGCCTACTTCTTTTGGATCATTAAACATTGTAAGACTCTGCCTCCTGTGTCTGCATCTGGGTCTCGCCTTGTGTCATGATACTAGACATGTCCAATCATTTGAATTTACCATAGGTGGAGTCCAGTCAAATTGTAGAAACAATGGAAACAGGATTCACCTGAGCTCAATTTCGAGTCTCATTGCAAAGGGTCTAAATACTTATGTAAATAAGGTATTTCTGTTTTATTTTTAATAAATGTGTCAACACTTCTAAAAACCTGTTTTATTATGAGGTATTGTGTGTAGATTGATGAGGGGGACAAAATTATGTAATACATTTTAGAATAAGGCTGTAACATAACAAAATGTGGGAAAATGGGTCTGAATACTTTCCGAAAGCTTAAGAATACTTCTGTAGATTATTTTAGTAGGCCTACTATACATGGCTAATTCAGTTATAGGCCTATTCATTTACAGCGGGGAGCTACTTACGGGTCAACATTATTTATTCAAGTCTTTACATGGAAGAAACTATTTTAGCATTATAAATGCTTATTCCTGCCTGGGTTGTAGCCTGTATGGAAAAGCCTGCTCTTTTTTTTTCATTGTTGCCCTTTTCAAAAAGACATCACACGTCAGAGGAAAGGTCATTTAGCTCTAAATAACATTAGAGATCCTAACAGCATCTCCCCTCCTCTACCCTCCCCTCCTCTTCTCTCCTCTCCTCTAGTTTTGTATGAAAGGCGACCCCCAGCTCTCGTCATCCAAACAATACATATTTCAACAGATGTCGATAACCTTCCCCATCCACTATATCACAAACTGCAATGAACACAGAGGGAGAGAGAATGAAAACCTTGTCTCATCTCTCCTCCTCACACGGGGGCAGTGTTACTCTGCCTGACGCTGCACACCCACCACCACATCCCTCTCTCCATCTACCGTCTCCTCCTCTGGCATGCTTTTCATTTACTATTACTGTAGAGCAGAGCAGAGGCTTGCAGCAGGCCGCATCCCCCCCCACCATTCCCCACACGCTGCCTCCTATAACACTCAACCACAGTGGTTATGACAGGAACCCCAGAGTGTCATATAGCACACAGCCCCAGGAGTGTAATAAGTGTCTGTGCAGTAATGTCCCACTCTTCCCTAATCACCTACATGTACATCGACTCCCCCCTCTCCCTCTCTCATTTTAAGAGGGGTAGGGTTTGTCTAACTTCCTCTTCTCATATTGATACATCTACCCCCCACATCGATCCCCCCGTTATGTAACTTAATAGCACAACACGTGGGAGCATTGGGCTCTCCTGCTGTTTTGTTCAGTGTGTGTATCTGTGTAAAGCAATGGGCTACCTGACTAGATCTCACAGTGGTTCATGACACCAATTGATTTGTGAGGGCATTGATGCCCTGCCGTGGTGTGGGGATATTTCTCAGGCAGCCCAGCCTGCACCACAGACAGCTGGAGTTAAGTGTCTGCAGCATCTTGTCGCTGGTGGGCAGTGTGTTTGATGAAACGTGACTTCACAATAACCCCTCTTAGTGAGGATTGTGGAACATGGATTTACACGGAGGGTACAAAACATGAAGGACACATGCTCTTTCCATGACATAGATTGACCAGGTGTATTCAGGCTAAACCATGAACAGATACCGATGCACAAAGGCATTCCTTACGAACAAAATCATTACAATGCGGATATTGAAACAGGCTAGGCCTTCGTTTACAGCCTCACAAAGGCACAAAATCTCATCCAGATTTAATTTCTTTTAATTTAGACAGGCAGAGCTTTAAACAGCTCCATTTCCACCAGTCTGTAGGAAATGTTCTGTTCCCTTTCTCCTTCTTCAACCTTACTATCTACAACAGTTGGAAGTTACCTCTCATAAATCTATTGGGCATTAAAAAGAGGGGACTGATTCAAGGACGGGATGGGAGTAAGACCTTTAAACAGGTTAACATTCACAAGGCCGCAGGGCCAGATGGATTACCAGGACGCATGTGCTGATCAGCCGGCAAGTGTCTTTACTGACATTTTCAACCTCTCCCTGACCCTGTCTGTAATACAGCCTATAAGGAGCAGGTCGGTGACCTGGCAGCAAGACAAAGGAAATGATTTATGCTGCAGTAGTTTATGTGTCGGGGGGCTAGGGTCAGTTTGTTATATCTGGAGTACTTCTCCTGTCCTATTCGGTGTCCTGTGTGAATCTAAGTGTGCGTTCTCTAATTCTCTCCTTCTCTCTTTCTTTCTCTCTCTCGGAGGACCTGAGCCCTAGGACCATGCCCCAGGACTACCTGACATGATGACTCCTTGCTGTCCCCAGTCCACCTGGCCATGCTGCTGCTCCAGTTTCAACTGGCCTGGGCCCTAGGACCATGTCCCAGGACTACCTGACATGATGACTCCTTGCTGTCCCCAGTCCACCTGGCCATGCTGCTGCTCCAGTTTCAACTGTTCTGCCTTACTATTATTCAACCATGCTGGTCATTCATGAACATTTGAACATCTTGGCCACGTTCTGTTATAATCTCCACCCGGCACAGCCAGAAGTGGACTGGTAACCCCACATATGCTCTCTCTAATTCTCTCTTTCTTTCTCTCTCTCGGAGGACCTGAGCCCTAGGACCGTGCCCCAGGACTACCTGACATGATTACATTTAAGTCATTTAGCAGACGCTCTTTTCCAGAGCGACTTACAAATTGGTGCATTCACCTTATGACATCCAGTGGAACAGCCACTTTACAATAGTGCATCTAAATCTTTTAAGGGGGGTGAGAAGGATTACTTTATCCTATCCTAGGTATTCCTTAAAGAGGTGGGGTTTCAGGTGTCTCCGGAAGGTGGTGATTGACTCCGCTGTCCTGGCGTCGTGAGGGAGTTTGTTCCACCATTGGGGGGCCAGAGCAGCGAACAGTTTTGACTGGGCTGAGCGGGAACTGTACTTCCTCAGTGGTAGGGAGGCGAGCAGCCCAGAGGTGGATGAACGCAGTGCCCTTGTTTGGGTGTAGGGCCTGATCAGAGCCTGGAGGTACTGAGGTGCCGTTCCCCTCACAGCTCCGTAGGCAAGCACCATGGTCTTGTAGCGGATGCGAGCTTCAACTGGAAGCCAGTGGAGAGAGCGGAGGAGCGGGGTGACGTGAGAGAACTTGGGAAGGTTGAACACCAGACGGGCTGCGGCGTTCTGGATGAGTTGTAGGGGTTTAATGGCACAGGCAGGGAGCCCAGCCAACAGCGAGTTGCAGTAATCCAGACGGGAGATGACAAGTGCCTGGATTAGGACCTGCGCCGCTTCCTGTGTGAGGCAGGGTCGTACTCTGCGGATGTTGTAGAGCATGAACCTACAGGAACGGGCCACCGCCTTGATGTTAGTTGAGAACGACAGGGTGTTGTCCAGGATCACGCCAAGGTTCTTAGCGCTCTGGGAGGAGGACACAATGGAGTTGTCAACCGTGATGGCGAGATCATGGAACGGGCAGTCCTTCCCGGGAGGAAGAGCAGCTCCGTCTTGCCGAGGTTCAGCTTGAGGTGGTGATCCGTCATCCACACTGATATGTCTGCCAGACATGCAGAGATGCGATTCGCCACCTGGTCATCAGAAGGGGGAAAGGAGAAGATTAATAATTAATTGTGTGTCGTCTGCATAGCAATGATAGGAGAGACCATGTGAGGTTATGACAGAGCCAAGTGACTTGGTGTATAGCGAGAATAGGAGAGGGCCTAGAACAGAGCCCTGGGGGACACCAGTGGTGAGAGCGCGTGGTGAGGAGACAGATTCTCGCCACGACACCTGGTAGGAGCGACCTGTCAGGTAGGACGCAATCCAAGCGTGGGCCGCGCCGGAGATGCCCAACTCGGAGAGGGTGGAGAGGAGGATCTGATGGTTCACAGTATTGAAGGCAGCCGATAGGTCTAAAAGGATGAGAGCAGAGGAGAGAGAGTTAGCTTTAGCAGTGCGGAGCGCCTCCGTGATACAGAGAAGAGCAGTCTCAGTTGAATGACTAGTCTTGAAACCTGACTGATTTGGATCAAGAAGGTCATTCTGAGAGAGATAGCGGGAGAGCTGGCCAAGGACGGTACGTTCAAGAGTTTTGGAGAGAAAAGAAAGAAGGGATACTGGTCTGTAGTTGTTGACATCGGAGGGATCGAGTGTAGGTTTTTTCAGAAGGGGTGCAACTCTCGCTCTCTTGAAGACGGAAGGGACGTAGCCAGCGGTCAGGGATGAGTTGATGAGCGAGGTGAGGTAAGGGAGAAGGTCTCCGGAAATGGTCTGGAGAAGAGAGGAGGGGATAGGGTCAAGCGGGCAGGTTGTTGGGCGGCCGGCCGTCACAAGACGCGAGATTTCATCTGGAGAGAGAGGGGAGAAAGAGGTCAGAGCTCAGGGTAGGGCAGTGTGAGCAGAACCAGCGGTGTCGTTTGACTTAGCAAACGAGGATCGGATGTCGTCGACCTTCTTTTCAAAATGGTTGACGAAGTCATCTGCAGAGAGGGAGGAGGGGGGGGGAGGGGGAGGAGGATTCAGGAGGGAGGAGAAGGTGGCAAAGAGCTTCCTAGGGTTAGAGGCAGATGCTTGGAATTTAGAGTGGTAGAAAGTGGCTTTAGCAGCAGAGACAGAGGAGGAAAATGTAGAGAGGAGGGAGTGAAAGGATGCCAGGTCCGCAGGTCCGAATGATGGCTCCTTGCTGTCCCCAGTCCACCTGACTGTGCTGCTGCTCCAGTTTCAACTGTTCTGCCTTATTATTATTCGACCATGCTGGTCATTTATGAACATTTGAACATCCTGGTCATGTTCTGTTATAATCTCTACCCGGCACAGCCAGAAGAGGACTGGCCACCCCACATAGCCCGGTTCCTCTCTAGGTTTCTTCCTAGGTTTTGGCCTCTCTAGGGAGTTTTTCCTAGCCACCATGCTTTTACACCTGCATTGTTTGCTGTTTGGGGTTTTAGGCTGGGTTTCTGTACAGCACTTTGAGATATCAGCTGATGTACGAAGGGCTATATAAATACATTTGATTTGATTTGATTTGACCGTGGACTACAGGAAATGGAGGGCCGAGCACACCCCCATCCACATCGACGGGACTGTAGTGGAGCGGGTCAAGAGCTTCAAGTTACTTGGTGTCCACGGTGGCAGGTAACCTAGCAGGTAAGAGATTTGGGCCAGTAATCGTAAGGTCACTGGGTCAAATCCCGAGCCGACTAGGTGAAAATCTGCCAATGTACTGTTATGCAAGGCACTTGACCCTAATTGCTCATGTAAATCGCTATGGATAAGAGTGTCTGCTAATGACAAAAAATGTAAATGTAAAATCACTAAGGAATTAACATGGTCTACACACATCAACACAGTTGTGAAGAAGGCACAACAATGTCTCTTCCCCCTCAGGAGGCTGAAAAGATTTGTCACGGGCCTTCAGATCCTCAAAAAGTTCTACAACTGCACCATTGAGAGCATATTGACTGGCTGTGTCACTGCTTGGTATGGCAACTGCTTGGCATCCAACCACAAGGTGCTACAGAGGGTAGTGTGTACCCTCTGTAGCACTACCCTCATCATTGGGGCCATACTCCCTGCCATCGAAGACCTCTATACAGGATGGTGTCAAAGAAAGGCTCTAAAAATTGTAAAAGAATTCAGCCCCCCAATTCAAAGACTGTTCTCTCTCCTACTGCACAACAAGCGGTACCGATGCACCGAGTCTGGAACCAACAGGACCCTGAACAAGCTTCTACCCCCAAGACTTTTAACCAAATAGCTACTCGGACTACCTACATGGATCCCCTTTGCACTAATTTGACTCATCACATATGCTAATGCAGCTAATGCTTATTATCTACCCTGTTGCCTAGTCACTTTACACCACCTATATGTACATCTACCTCAATTACTTCGTACCCCTGCACATCAACTCGGTACTGGTACCCCGTGTATATAGCCAAGTTGTCGTTACTCATTGTGTATTTATTCCTTGTCTTATTATCTTTAAAAAAAAAACAAGTTAATAAGGACACGCATGATGGACACGCAAAGCCAAAGATTATGCAACTTAATGAAATCTGTTTTATTTGAATGAATGCCTGTTTAAACTCTATTAGACTGTCAGAAGTGTTATGGTTTAAATGTAGTACTGGTAACCACTTTAAGAAAGAAGTGAGTTTTCTTTCAAGGAATGAATCTTTAACTAAGCTCTAGGAGACATGTCAGAAGTGTTGCAGTTGAGAATGAGTAACGGGTGACCATTTGTTTACCCCCGTCTTGGTCCCCCTCTCCTCTCTACTCCTGGTCCACCAGACCCTAATTCATCTCCTTTGGGACCCCTACATTCCTGTGGTGAAAAGTCACTTCTGGGTCCCATTTCCTGCAACCTCTGAGAACACATGCAGACAAACACACATGGAGATGGTTATTCAGTCAAAAGGCCATGTAATCCATCCCACATCCCTTTGAACCGCTTTTTCCCTCTCTTTAAACTCCCACAATGAAACATACTTGGTTCAATAAAGGTTAATTTCCTTTTCCCTGTAGATACTGGGTTTTCTCTGAGTTTCCTCCTCTTCTTGGAGCACAATTAGTAGGTGTAGTTTATCAATTCAAACAGATTAGTGAGCTTGACCCTTTACCTCCTCAAAGCATACCGACGTATGGTTCATAGGCTGTTGGGGTGCTGACTGGAAAACATCACATGGGACTAACACATATACTCCATACATAGGCAGAATGACCTCTCCGTCAGGGGGAACACATGCAGTTCATTCCATATATATATATATTATATTTTTTCTTTTTTGGGGGGGGCAAAATAATTACCATTGTTCTATTTCCTTTCCAAGACCACAAAAAAAAACAACAGTGTTTTCCATGCTAGCTCTAGACGAGACAGTTCTGCTTCAGTCAGAGCTCCTGTCCAGGCCAATTAGCTGCCTCTTCACAACTTGATCACCTGCTCAGGTCACTTTACTTTCTGCCTGCCTGCCCACTAAATCCCCTTCAATGAAACCATTAGGAGGTGGAGTGAAACCCAGCCGACCCTGCAGTCCTTCAGGACACGACTGGACCATCTGCATCATTAAAGAGACAATAACCATTTAAGCTGTTCAACAATGCTGCAGTCCAATGCCTATTATTATCCACAATATCCTGCCTAATTAAAAACATCTGTTGTTATGAAAACTAGAATTGTGTAGGCAGTTTGTGTAAACAATTAAATAATGTGATAGTATTGCAATTTATATGGATCCAGATAATCATCAGCAATCCAATGGCTCGCGCAAGCATAGACGTGCACACGGGCACATACACATACAGTGGGGCAAAAAAAGTATTTAGTCAGCCACCAATTGTGCAAGTTCTCCCACTTAAAAAGATGAGAGAGGCCTGTAATTTTCATCATAGGTACACTTAATATATAATAATAATAATAATATATGCCATTTAGCGGACGCTTTTATCCAAAGCGACTTACAGTCATGTGTGCATACATTCTACGTATGGGTGGTCCTGGGAATCGAACCCACTACCCTGGCGTTACAAGCGCCATGCTCTACCAACTGAGCTACAGAAGGACCACTTCAACTATGACAGACAAAATGAGAAAACAAAATCCAGAAAATCACATTGTTGGATGAATTTATTTGCAAAATATGGTGGAGAATAAGTACTTGGTCAATAACAAAAGTTTATCTCAATACTTTGTTATATACCCTTTGTTGGCAATGACAGAGGTCAAACGTGTTCTGTAAGTCTTCACAAGGTTTTCACACACTGTTACTGGTATTTTGGCCCATTCCTCCATGCAGATCTCCTCTAGAGCAGTGATGTTTTGGGGCTGTTGCTGGGCAACACGGACTTTCAACTCCCTCCAAAGATTTTCTATGGGGTTGAGATCTGGAGACTGGCTAGGCCACTCCAGGACCTTGAAATGCTTCTTGCGAAGCCACACCTTCGTTGCCCGGGCGGTGAGTTTGGGATCCATGTCATGCTGAAAGACCCAGCCACGTTTCATCTTCAATGCCCTTGCTGATGGAAGGAGGTTTTCACTCAGAATCTCACGATACATGGCCCCATTCATTCTTTCAGTCGTCCTGGTCCCTTTGCAGCCCCATGATGTTTCCACCCCCATGCCTCACAGTAGGTATGGTGTTCTTTGGATGCAACTCAGCATTCTTTGTCCTCCAAACACGACGAGTTGAGTTTTTACCAAGAAGTTATATTTTGGTTTCATCTAACCATATGACATTCTCCCAATCTTCTTCTGGATCATCAAAATGCTCTCTAGCAAACTTCAGACGGGCCTGGACATGTACTGGCTTAAGCAGGGGTACACGTCTGGCACTGCAGGATTTGAGTCCCTGGCGGCGTAGTGTGTTACTGATGGTAGGCTTTGTTACTTTGGTCCCAGCTCTCTGCAGGTCATTCACTAGGTCCCCCCGTGTGGTTCTGGGATTTTTGCTCACCGTTCTTGTGATCAATTTGACCCCACGCGGTGAGATCTTGCGTGGAGCTCCAGATCAAGGGAGATTATCAGTGGTTTTGTATGTCTTCCATTTCCTAATAATTGCTCCCACAGTTGATTTCTTCAAACCAAGCTGCTTACCTATTGCAGATTCAGTCTTCCCAGCCTGGTGCAGGTCTACAATTTTGTTGCTTGTGTCCTTTGACAGCTCTTTGGTCTTGGCCATAGTGGAGTTTGGAGTGTGACTGTTTGAGGTTGTGGACAGGTGTCTTTTATACTGATAACAAGTTCAAACAGGTGCCATTAATACAGGTAACGAGTGGAGGACAGGGGAGCCTCTTAAAGAAGAAGTTACAGGTCTTTGAGAGCCAGAAATCTTGCTTGTTTGTAGGTTACCAAATACTTATTCTCCACCATAACTTGCAAATAAATTCATTGAAAATCCTACAATGTGATTTTCTGGATATTTTTTTCTCATTTTGTCTGTCATAGTTGAAGTGTACCTATGATGAAAATTACAGGCCTCTCATCTTTTTAAGTGGGAGAACTTGCACAATTGGTGGCTGACTAAATACCTTTTTGCCCCACTGTACACATACACACACATACATACACATCAACATGTGTACGTTAGTTGTAAATCAGCTCTCCTCCAGGGCTTTCCTCTCATTGAGCCAATGCAAATGATTCCATGACAGTATCGGATTACGATCACAATCGCGTGTGTGTATGACTGAAACACAACATTAACAAGCAGTAAAATGTGATTTACGAATTCTATTTTTCTCAGGCTGAGTATTACTCTGGCATATATCTATTCATATGCAGTCTCTTCGCTCTCTTTCTCTCTGAGCCCATTCTTCCGAGGCTACGGTGTGTTCAGGCATCTCCAGCCTAATCCCTCACACCTCAAGGGGCGAAGAGGAGGCTTTTCCACCTTGAACCCTCCCAATATTATAACCCCAGAGCTTAGGATCCCTTCGTACTCCTCACACCCTTCCTCCCGCCCCAGCAGGACATACTCATGGAATGTTCAGCTCACGCCGTCTCCCCATCACATCAACCCTCCCTCCTGTTCCAGTGACTTACTCCCCCTCCAGGGACTGAAGAGGAGAGGATTACAGTTTATTCTCCTGGAGAGAGCCTAAGGCTCTTGTTCTAGCTTGTTTACCATTAGGATCTATTTCCTTCCATTGGAGCCAAGCACTTTCTTTCCTTCTTTCTTTGGCAGCAGATCTTGTTACTGCATGGCTTTTCATGAGAGGAAAGGAAGAAAGAAGGAAAGAAGTAAAGATGGGAGTAGGTTTGGGACTCTGCGTGCTGAGGAGGTGTTGATCGACTCGCCGTCCTATTCATCACCTCTCTGTATTCACCACTTCTGTCTGAATGAATAGCAGCTTGTAGATGCAGTGGTGAAAAGGAGCACTGTATGAGGACACTCTTTGTCTTAACTGTTCCCATGGACTTTGTGGTTGTCTCCACTTACAGTTGTAAAATAGGTCAAATCAATGTCGTAGTTTTACTCTCTTTTTCATTTGTCGATCATCTAACTAGCAGGAAAAATACTGGTCAGAAAAGAGCACTCTTCCTTTTACAGATCATAGATTAAATTAATATTGTGTGAAGTAGCATTCAGCTTAACTGAAAGTCTGTATGAAGCTGTAAGATTCAGATTCAGCCTTCCGTCGACTGTGTGTGTGTGTGTGTGTGTGTGTGTGTGTGTGTGTGTGTGTGTGTGTGTGTGTGTGTGTGTGTGTGTGTGTGTGTGTGTGTGTGTGTGTGTGTGTGTGTGTGTGTGTGTGTGTGTGTGTGTGTGTGTGTGTGTGTGTGTGTGTGTGTGTGTGTGTGTGTGTGTGTGTGTGTGTGTGTGTGTGTGTGTGTGTGTGTGTGCGTGCGTGCGTGTGTGTATTATGTTCCAGACAGTGTATGCAGACAGCCTCGCCCGACCCTCCTCGGCAGACTGTCAACCTACCATCTCCTTCTTTTTTATGCTCCCTACAACAGATTAACTTGCAAACAACGTCCCACCATGTCACAACTTGGACTGCTATTCACAGAGTAATGAGCTCTCTCTCTCACTCTCGTTCTCTCTCTCTCCCTCACTGTGCCGGGGTGTTTTTTGTGTCCTTGATGTCCTTGATATCCTCTTTTTGTCATTTCTTACTTCACCCCTGTCTGCAGTTGATGTGATACAAAAGAAAACTTAGAGCTCAACAAGCTCCTCTAACAAGTGCATTTCCCTCTGGAAGTTATTCAGTCAGATAATAAAATGTCAGGAGTACAACTGTACCCAGACTTTTGTGATACAGACTGAAATGCGAAAATATCATATTGTCTCGGTACTGGTACTCCATGTACAGTGCATTCGGAAAGTATCTAAACCACTTGACTTTTTCCACATTTCAATACATTACAGCCTTATTCTTTCCCTCGATCCTGACTAGTCTCCCAGTCCCTGCCGCTGAAAAACATCTCTACAGCATGATGCTGTCACCACCATGCTTCACCATAGAGGTGGTGCCATTCAGGCCAAAGAGTTCAATCTTGGTTTCATCAGATCAGAGAATCTTGTTTCTCATGTTCTGAGTCCTTTAGGTGCCTTTTGGAAAACTCCAAATGGACTGTCGTGTGCCTTTTACTAAGAAGTGGCTTCCGTCTGGCCACTCTACCATCAAGGCTTGATTGGTGGAGTGCTGCAGAGATGGTTGTCCTTCTGGAAGTTTCTCCCAACTCCACAGAGGAACTCTGGAACTCTGTCAGAGTGACCACCGGGTTCTTGGTCACTTCCCTGACCAAGGCCCTTCTCCCCTGATTGCTCATTTTGGCCAGCTGCCATCTCTAGGAAGAGTCTTGGTGGTTCCAAACTTCTTCCATTTAAGAATGATGGAGGCCACTGTGTTCTTGGGGACCTTCAATGTTGTAGAAATGTTTTGGTACCCTTCCCCAGATCTGTGCCTCAAAACAATCCTTTCTCTGAGCTCTACAGACAATTCTTTCGAACTCATGGTATGGTTTTTGCTCAGACATGCACTACCTTCTGTGGGACCTTACATAGACAGGTGTGTGCCTTTCCAAATCATGTCCAATCAATTGAATTTGCCACAGGTGGACTCCAGTCAAGTTGTAGAAACATCTCAAGGATGATCAATGGAAACAAGATGGACCTGAGCTCAATTTTTATACATTTGCAAACATTTCTAAACACCTGTTTTCACTTAGTCATTATGGGATATTGTGCATAGATTGATGTGGAAAAAAATATAATTCAATTAATTTTAGAATAAGGCTATAACGTAACAGAATGTGGAATAAGGGAAGGGGTCTGAATACTTTCTGAATGCACTGTATATAGCCAAGCTATCATTGCTTATTGTGTATTCCTCGTGTTACTGTTTTTTTTGTTCTATTATTATTTATTATTCTATTCTGCATTGTTGGGAAGTACTCATTTCACTGTTAGTCTACACCTTTTGTTTACTAAGCTTGTGACAATGAAAATTTGATTTGATTTGACAGTAACGTGCAGATGAATGTTTTTTATTAGCATATCTTCTGTATTGGTACTTCTTACTATTGTATGACTCCTTTCTTTCCATAAGTTATTTTGTTGAGTTTCCCCTTGAGTGACTGTTAGAGGGCTCCTAAGCTATTTTCAAAGGCCCTGTGCAGTCATAAACATGATTTTCCTGTGTTTTATATGTATTTCCACACTATAATACTGTAAGATTGTGAAAATTCTGATAACACTCTGTTAGTGTAAGAGCTGTTTGAAAAGACCGCCTGAAATTTTAGCCTGTTTTGGTGCGATAGAGTTAATAGACCAATAAGAAAGAGAGTTCCAAACCCCTCCAATAACCGCTAGTTTTCAGTTTTTTCCTCCCCACTCAGACCACTCCCAGATAGTCCTAGTAAAATTGAGTAAGAAATTGCTCTTTGCTAAACATAAAAAAATATATATTTTTTTGCTATTTTAATTGAAAACACAGTAAGGTACTTAATTGTTACCCAGAAGTTATTTGATAATGAGATAGAAATGTCTGCATTGGACCGTTAAAGACATAAGTACCTTTTTTTAGATTTAGAAATTAATGCTTTCCCAAATTATTAAATGGTAGGCAGGCACCAAGCACAGTGACAGATTTTCTCTCTCTTTCTTTCCAGATGAAAAAAATGATCACAGTTTTAAGCTCTCAGGACTTGTGGTTGGGGTCTGTAGAGATGCGTGGATGTGTGTTATTTTGGTGAAGAAAAAACAGCAAGATATACAGTATTTAGAGGGTGGGGCAGCACACACACACACTGTCTTCCCTCGACTGTGTGTGTGTGCGTGCGTGCGTGCGTGCGTGCGTGCATTATGTTCCAGACAGTGTATGCAGACAGCCTCGCCCGACCCCCCTCGGCAGACTGTCAACCTACCATCTCCTTCTTTTTTATGCTCCCTACAACAGATTAACTTGCAAACAGCGTCCCACCAGGTCACAACTTGGACTGCTATTCACAGAGTAATGAGCTCTCTCTCTCACTCTCGTTCTCTCTCTCTCCCTCACTGTGTCGGGGTGTTTTTTGTGTCCTTGATGTCCTTCTATGTCTTTTGAAAAAAATACATGTTTTCTTTACCTCACCCCTGTCTTCTGTAAATGTGATACAGAAGAATGCCTAGTGCTCAACAAGCTGCTATAACAAGTGCATTTCCCGTTGGCATTTATTTAGTCACAGAATAAAATGTCAGAAATACAACTGTGCCCAGACTTCAGTTTTCCCCTCCCCACTCATACCACTCCCAGACAGTCCTAGCAACATTCTTGCTTAAGAAATTGGTCTTTGCTGAAAATGAAAACAAACCCAGTAAAGTAGTTAATTGTTACCCAAATATAAAACACAAAATGCAGCAATTTCTAAGATTTTACTGAGTTACAGTTAATATATTGAAATATATTCATTAGACCCTAATCTACGTATTTCACATGACTGGGCCTTGGAGGGCATAGGCCCACCCAATGTGGAGCCAGGCCCAGCCAATCAGAATGAGTTTTTCCCCACAAAATGTCTTTCTTACAGAAATAAATACTTGTCAGCTCCCCCCTCAAATGGTCCCGCAGGTGAAGAAACCAGATGTGGAGATCCTGGGCTGGCGTGGTTACACATGGTCTGCGGTTGTGAGGCAGGTTGGACGTACTGCCAAATTCTCTAAAATGACATTGGAGGCAGTCTATGGTAGAGAAATTATCATTAAATGATCTGGCAACAGTTCTGGTGGATATTCCAGCAGTCAGCATACCAATTGCATGCTCCCTATTGTCCCCAGCACAAGGTGCACCTGTGTAATGATCATGCTGTTTAATCAGCTTCTTGATATGCCACACCTGTCAGGTAGATGGATTATCTTGGCTAAGGACAAATGCTCACTGACAGGGAGGAAAACTATTTGTGCACAACATTTGACAGAAATAAGCTTTTTGTTACGTATGGAACATTTCTGGGAATTTTTATTTCAGCTCATGAAACATGGGACCAACACTTTACATGTTGCGTTTATATTTGTTCAGTGTAATTATAATCTGTTTTAGGAACATCTACCCAAAATATCTCCCCTTCTTTATTACTTTATCAAACACATCATGACATTAGTGATAGTCAAAATCTGTTTCATTTGTGAACGTCTAAATCAACATTTGGGCCATTTAAACAGTGTAAGTCCCTCATATGTGTTCTGGAAAGGGGTCAATTTTTTTGTTCTTAGCATATGCAATGTGTCTGACATAAATGTTTGACTTTCACACAAAATGAATGATTTACTTATTTTAGGTTTAAGGAAGTGTGTAGGTCGCATCTTTATCATAAAGCTATGGAAGTTATGTATACAAATTACGCAATCGATTTGCCATGACTCTGCCGTGAAGCAGTCGAGCTGGTTTAAAGTTTTTCTGAGGACCGCCACTTTGATGTAACGTTGCAGTGAAATGATATAAATGGATCTAATGATGCAGCCAACCACCAGAGGGAGGCAAATACACGTTTATTTGACAGAGGACGTTGACATGGTCATAGGAAGGTCTGGATGTCTGTTTTCTGACTTATAAAACAGTGGGAAATCAATAAAATTAGTACCAGCTTCAGGGACTGTCATCTTAAGAGATTTCAAGATAAAAGTACTTTTATAGGTTGGGAAATGAATGCGTTCCCAAAGGAATAAATGTCAGGCACGGGTCAAGCATGCGCCAGGCACAGTGAGATATTTTTCTCTCTTTCCTCCCAGATGATACTATGCTTAAAACCATCGCAGTTTTAAGCACTCGGGGCTCGGGGCTCGGGGCTGTTGTTGCGCCCTGGAGAGATGCGTGGAAGTGTGTTGTTTGGTGGTTAGAAAAAAACAGCAATGGACAACAAGATATATTTTGAGGGTGGGGAAGCATTGATGCTTTCTACTGTGTGCATGCATGAGTGTATATGTATGTGCGTGCCTACGTGGGCGTGCATCCCTGTGTGGGAACTGTGTGTGTTTTCTCGCTTGTTGCTCACAGTCATAGCCAGGTGCAATCTGGTAGCACTTTGTAGAATGGCAGCATGGAGAGAAGAGATAACAGGAGGTTGAGTGGAGGAGGAATAAACACACATTTTCAATGGCACCTCTTACCGCAGCGGCACTGCCACAGACAGACAGACAGCTCCCTGTCTGTTGTTCTCTGGGCCTCATTGTGTCTGTTGGCAACTGTGTCTTTGCCCAAAAATTGCTTGGCACCTCAAAAACAAAACAAATGGCTTCTCAAAGAGACAGTTTCCCCTTGTAGTGTTCCCTTTCCTTTGTATCTCAGACTAGCTCTGGGTTCGTAACCAAGTGCGAGGTGGGAATGTACCAGTTGTGAAATTGTTTAACAATAGTTTAACAGTTTTGAACAAATACATGCTCACCCAGATATGGCGCTCCTAGTGGCCGGGGACTTTAATGCAGGCAAACTTAAATCAGTTTTATCCAATTTTTACCAGCATGTCACATGTGCAACCAGAGGAAAAGAAACTCTAGACCACCTTTACTCCACACACAGAGATGTATTCAAAGCTATCCCTTGCCCTCCATTTGGCAAGTCTGACCATAATTCATCCTCCTGATTCCTGCTTACAAGCAAAAACTAAAGCAGGAAGTACTAGTAACTCACTCAATACGGGAGTGGTCAGATGACATGGATCCTAAGCTACAGGACTGTTTTGCTAGCACAGACTGCAATATGTTCCGGGATTCATCCAATGGCATTGAGGAGTATACCAGCTCAGTCATTGGCTTCATTAATAAGTGCATTGACGACGTGGTCCCCACATATCTCCCTGACTGAGTCTGTAATACCTACATGTTTCAAGCAGACCACCATATTCCCTGTGCCGTGAAGCAGTCGAGCTGGTTTGAAGTTTTTCTAAGGACCGCCCCTTTGATGTAACGTTGCAGTGAAATTATATTAATGGATCTAATGATGCAGCCGACCACCAGAGGGAGACAAATACACGTTTTTTTCGACAGATGATGTTGACATGGTCCTAGGTATGTCTGGCTGTCTTCTGACTTGTAAAATGGTGGGAAATCAATAAAATAAGTAATTTAAACATATACATATTTTTTTAAGTAATTCTAGTGCCGGTTTCAGGGACTGTCAGCGAAGGTAACCTGCCTAAATGATTACAGACCCGTAGCACTCACATCAGTAGCCATGAAGTGCTTTGAAAGGCTGGTCATGGCTCACATCAACAGCATATTCCCAGATACCTTAGACCCACTCCAATTCGCGTACCGCTCCAACAGATCCACAGATGACGCAATCTCAATCGTACTCCACACTGCCATTTCCCACCTGGACAAAAGGAACACCTATGTGAGAATGCTGTTCATTGACTACAGCTCAGCACCATAGTGTCCACGGAGCTCATCACTAAGCTAAGGACCCTGGGACTAAACACCTCCCTCTGCAACTGGATCCTGGACTTCCTGACAGTCCGCCCCCAGGTGGTAAGGGTAGGCAACAACACGTCTGCCACGCTGATCTTCAACACTGGGGCCCCTCAGGGGTGTATACTTAGTCCCCTCCTGTACTCCCTGTTCACCCATGACTGTGTGGCCAAACACGACTCCAACACCATCATTAAGTTTGCTGATGACACAACAGTGGTAGGCCTGATCACCGACAATGATGAGACAGCCTATAGGGAGGAGGTCAGAGAACTGACAGTGTGGTGCCAGGACAACAACCTCTCCCTCAATGTGAGCAAGACAAATGAGCTGATCATGGACTTCAGAAAAGGTGGGCCAAACAGGCCCCGTTAACATCAATGGGGCTGTAGTCGTGGACACCAAGGAACTTGAAACTCTCATCACCAACAATCTATCATGGTCCAAACACACCAAGACAGTCGCGAAGAGGGCACGACAAAAACCTTTTCCCCCTTATGAGACTGAAAAGATTTGGCATGGGTCCCCAGATCCTCAAA
Source organism: Oncorhynchus keta (assembly GCF_023373465.1). NCBI lineage: Eukaryota > Metazoa > Chordata > Actinopteri > Salmoniformes > Salmonidae > Oncorhynchus > Oncorhynchus keta. Next base: position 24,800,126 of record NC_068432.1, read on the forward strand.
ATGTTATACAGCTGCACCATCGTGACCATCTTGACCGGTTGTATTACCGCCTGGTATGGCAACTGCTCTGCATCTGACCGTAAGACACTACAGAGGGTAATGTGTAAGGCCCAGTACATCACTGGGGCCAAGCTTCCTGCAATCCAGGACCTATATAATAGGCGGTGTCATAGGAAAGTCCATAAAATCGTCAGAGACTCCAGTCACCCAAGTCATAGACTGTTTTCTCTGCTGCCGCACAGCAAGCGGTAATAGAGCGCCAAGTCTAAGACCAAAATGCTCCTTTAACAGCTTCTTCCCCCAAGCCATAAGACTGCTGAACAATTACACAAAATGGCCACCGGCCTATTACATTGACCCCCCCCCCCATTTGTTTTGTACACTGCTGCTACTCTCTGTTTATTATCTATGTATAGTCACTTCACCCCTACCTACATGTACAAATAACCTCTAACCTGTACTCCCCGCACACTGACTCGGTACCGGTACCCCATGTATATAGCCTCGTTATTGTTATGTTATTGTGTTACCTTTTATAATTTTTTAAACTTTAGTTTATTTGGTGAATATTTTCTTAACTCTTCTTTAACTGCACTGTTGGTTAAGGGCTTGTAAGTAAGCATTTCACGGTAAGGTCTACACTTGTATTCCACGCATGTGACAAATGAAGTTTGATTTGATTTTAGAAACTCTTGTTTGCATCTGTTGGACTCATGATTGCACCCTAGATCAGCCAGATGTAGGCAAGGGTGTTCAAGGAGGTATTGAATGTGTCACTGTCTGTCCATGTGTCACTGTCTGTCACCTCAACATTTTCTCCCGACCTGTGTTCAACTATGTTGTAAACTGTCATTCATATGCTAGGTTGTAGCAACCTCATGATGGGTAGAGGGACAATTTTGAGTATTTTTCATGTGGTAGCCTAAACCTATGGATGTTACATTGAGCTGGGTGAATGGAATATGAATGACAGTCATCCAATATGCTGTAATAGAAATACCATGGTCATGAAAAAAAAATGTGTCCTCCCTCATCTTAAATGACACCGAACGCTACTGGTATGTATGTGTGTGGGCACGTGAGTATATTCCACCCATCACTCTCCAACACTGTCTGGAGGAAATAACCTGGGAGCATTTAATTGGCTGTTTATTTCTAACCTGCTGTGACTGGTCATGGGTAAAACCAGTTACCGGTGGAGTGACACCAACCCCCAGGGTGTTAGTGGTGTGTCTGGGTGATGTCACACGGCCCAAATCACATCACCCTTTTCATGACTACTGACCTTTCGTCTCAGAGGTTAAAGAGGTCCAGGTGCACTGAGGGAGGAGAGGAGAGGAAAGGAGTATTCACAGGTTGAGGTGTGGGCTTATTGGATGATGAGCTATGGTCAGTTAAGGCTGAATACATATTTTTACATCCCACATTTTCTTCTGTCTTTTTATTGTAGACTCAATTACACACCAATCACAGGCATTAAAAGCTGCTGAAGGGAATGGAAAATGCAGCTGATTTGACATGTGATGGTTCCTCCTTGGCACAGTGCTGGCTGGTGGACTGGGCACATGCCTGGGTTCACTACAGAGACAGGCCAGCTGTGGCAGTGGAGGAGAGTGAGGCTAGGGCAGCCTGACCACAGCTGTTGCTGCTATCACAAAAGAGGGAGAGGGGGAAGGGAGGAAGAGAAGGAGGACTTGGCCCTGCTTAATGGCCTTGACCCAACCACCTGGCCTGCGTTTGCAACACTGAGTCAGGAGAAGAGGGAGATCAGAAGAGGGAGCTGGAGGGAGAGAGAGAGATAGAGAGAGAGAGAGTACAAGCCAGGCCAGGCAAGGCCAGGTAGGGTGTGAAGGAAGGACGGGGTGCTAATTGAGGGTAATGAGTGAGAGATCTCCCCTGTCTCAGGCTGGGCTAATGGGAGTCAGGTCAGGGAGCTCAGGCTCTCCTTGTGCTGTTCATCTGGTGTGATTTATGGGGCCTGGCTCTCTCTCTAGACTAGATCACTTTCATCAGCAGATAGAGGTGCCCCGCCTGCCTGCCTGCCTGCCTGGACAGCACTGGGCTTGAGTTACAAGCTGCTCACATCACACACAGAACAGATGGAGAGAACAGTGGGCATTTCATGCAATGGGTATAGTAAGTGATGAATCTACTGAATCAAATGTTTATTTATTGCTGTTATACAGTATCACATTAGCACAACTACTGTGTGTGTGGGAAACCTGTTAACTAACACTTTTAACAATTGTGAATCATTGACTGTAACAAAACCCCAACAGCAGTTCAAAGTGTTGATGTCCCCAGTGAGTAAAGTGAGCTGAACAGGGAACGGAGTTAGTTTGTGGTTACACAGGCAGCCCAACCAGAACATCAGTACTCACTCTGACTGTACATTTCTCTCACCTCAGAGGCGACTGCACTTTTGCATTTTTTATCAGCGAGTGTGTTGAGCATTCCACTCCTGTCGCATGCTATTAAGAGAACAATTCATTTGCTCCGCAAACCTGATCTGGGCTCTGAGGCTGCGGGTGAAGGCGCCATATGCAATCACTGAGTACTATATATCACCACAACACTGACACAACGTCTGCCACACATTCTGCTTTCTCCACAATTCAGACATTTTCTTGGGAGAATGGGACACTTTATTCAGTTATACTTTACTTTACATATCACCAGGGGCTCCAAACAAGATAATTCTGGCACTACTGTTCCTATAATAAGTACTTGAGTCCTCAATATCTTGTGTTTGTTTAGCCCTGTGGGAATGTTCTTTGTTCCGTAATATGTTGGGCTAAGATATGGTTAGCATTTTTTTATCAAGCCCTAAGCATTTAAGTCAAGCCCTACAGCATCTTTGTCAGGGCATAGCATCTTAACTACTCTCTGGAGCTGGGACACACGGCTGGGGAGGATGGGAGACAGCACATCCCAGGGTCTCCCTCCCTCCCTGGGCCCTTTGGTGGGGGACTCAGAGGAGCAGCCTTAGGGATCCAATGACAACCCTGTGGAGGATTCCAGCTGTGCTCAGCAGCCAGGGAGCCAACCAATGTCCCATGTGGCCGTCAGTGTAATAGCCAGCCGTTGGCGCTCTTTCCCAGCTACATCACTCAGTCCCACTTGGACTGAATGGAGAGAGAGAGCACAAAGGAGAGGGAGGGAGATGGAGGAAGAGAGAGGGTGAGTGGGAGAGAATGAGTGAGTGAGGGGAGGGAGAGCGAGAGAGTGTAAAAAGAGTGTAAAAAGTGAGAGATTGGAAGGCCACAGTGGAAGCAGACCTCTCCTCTCTGGGCCTGGTTTGGGGGAACGGGGCCTCAGTACTCTCTCTAAGTTAACTGTGTCATCTGTACGCAGGAGAGCTGTTCTTTCTCACTTGGCCTGTTGATACAGAGCCTACAGTTCAGCACTGGGTCTAGAAAGGAATCCCCTGTGTTAATGGGTAGTAACCATGCTGGCCATGTTGCGCCTGGTGCTATTCATTTCCCTCGTACAAAGCAGCTTTTTATTGCCCTGTATCTGGTGTTAAATATGATTTGATATTTCTTAACTGTGTTTAAGAAGAGACCTTTTAAGCATTCAGGCATGATATTTGTCTTTGTGTATTTTTGATTAATTTGGATAAATCGAAAGTTCTCATTTACCCTCAACATTTTATAGTGCTCTACTTGCCTTACTAGCCTGTAATGAACTCTGAGGTAACAGGAAATCTGCCTCCTCACTGGATCATCAGATAAGATGTGGGTCAAAGGCTGGCTCCAGCAGGCTCCAGGCAGCAGGCAGCAGGCAGCAGGCTCCAGGCAGCAGGCTCCAGGAACCAAGCAGCAGGCTCCAGGAACCAAGCAGCAGGCTCCAGTCAGCAGGCTCCAGGAACCAAGCAGCAGGCTCCAGGCAGCAGGCTCCAGGAACCAAGCAGCAGGCTCCAGGGAGCAGGCTCCAAGCAGCAGGCTCCAGACAGCAGGCTCCAGGAACCAAGCAGCAGGCTCCAGGCAGCAGGCTCCAGGAACCAAGCAGCAGGCTCCAGGCAGCAGGCTCCAGGAACCAAGCAGCAGGCTCCAGACAACAGGCTCCAGGCAGCAGGCTCCAGGAACCAAGCAGCAGGCTCCAGGCAGCAGGCTCCAGGAACCAGGCAAAAGGCTACATGCAGCAGGCTCCAGGAACCAAGCAGCAGGCTCCAGGCAGCAGGCTCCAGGAACCAGGCAAAGGCTACATGCAGCAGGCTCCAGGAACCAAGCAGCAGGCTCCAGGCAGCAGGCTCCAGGAACCAGGCAAAAGGCTACATGCAGCAGGCTCCGGGCAGCAGTCAGTAGGGAGGGTCACTCTATATGAGATTAATCTATTCCCCAGCCTGTGCCCAGGGTCCTTCTCCGTACAGAATCTCCTCCCATGTCCATGAGTCCAGAGATTTCTGCTGCTGCCCGATACCACGCTGCTTGGTCCTTGGTTGGTGGGTGATTCTGTAACGCTCGTCGTGGGTGGAAGAGGAGGACCAATGCGCAGCATGGTAAGTGTTCATATTCTTTAAAACAACAATATGACAAACAAACAGTCCTGTACTGTGAAGAAAAACACAGAACAGAAAATAATCACCCACACCACACAGGTGGGAAAAGGCTACCTAAGTATGATTCTCAATCAGAGACAATGAACGACACCTGCCTCTGATTTTTATTTTATTTATTTTATTTCACCTTTATTTAACCAGGTAGGCTAGTTGAGAACACGTTCTCATTTGCAACTGCGACCTGGCCAAGATAAAGCATAGCCGTGTGAACAGACAACACAGAGTTACACATGGAGTAAACAATTAACAAGTCAATAACACAGTAGAAAAAAAGGGGAGTCGATATACAATGTGCAAAAGGCATGAGGAGGGAGGCGAATAATTACAATTTTACAGATTAACACTGGAGTGATCAGCTTGATTGAGAACCATACCAGGCCAAACACAAAACCACAACATAGAAAAAAGAACATAGACTACCCACCCAACTCACGCCCTGACCATACTAAAACAAAGACATAACAAAAGAACTAAGGTCAGAACGTGACAATGCCCCTGTGTGAAAAAGTAATCCTCCCCTTACACTCAATAACTGGTTGTGCCACCTTTAGCTGCAATGACTCCAACCCAACACTTTTTAAATTTATTTTATTTAACTAGGCAAGTCAGTTAAGAACAAATTACTATTTTACATTGACGGCCAAACCCTCCCATAACCCGGACGACGCTGTGCTGATTGTGTGCCGCCCTACACTTTCCGTAGTTGTTGATCAGTCTCTCACGTGGTTGTGGCCCACTCTTGCATGCAGAACTTCAATTTTTTGGCCTAAAATGACATTCCCAAATCTAACTGCCTGTAGCTCAGGCCCTGAAGCAAGGATATGCATATTCTTGGTACCATTTGAAAGGAAACACGTTGAAGTTTGTGAAAATGTGAATTGAATGTAGGAGAATATAACACAATAGATCTGGTAGGAAAAAAACACAAAAAAATATATATTATATCACCATCTTTGAAATGCAACAGAAAGGTCCAGAATCTAGCCATCACTCTGGTTGTAATTCCTATGGTGTCCACAAGCAGGCAGCAGTGTATGTGCAAGGTTTCAGACTGATAACTCAAAGCATGTGCAAGCTACATGACATTTACTGTGAAGTCACCCAGGTACATTTGAGCAAATCGTGAAGGACACATTTACATAACATTTTTCTGCAAGAAAATCGTCAAATCTTTATTCGATTCGTACTTGATTTAGCTTTTCCATTATTAGGTGGCATGTTGTAACCCAGTTTCCATAACTTCATAACTCTCCATATTCTTGCAATTTTTGTCCAAAAGGAAAAGGTTTGCTGTCGCACAAGGTTAGCAGCAAAAATGTGCGACATATATGCATTCCACAGGAAGAACCTTATACCAACAGTCAAGCATGGTGGTGGTAGTGTGATAGTTTCGGGATGCTTTGCTGCCTCAGGGCCTGGACGACTTGTCTTACTAAAAGGAACCATGAATACTGCTCTGTATCACAGAATTCTACAGGAGAATGTCAGGCCGTCAGTCTGTGAGCTGAAGCTGAAGTGCTTTTTAACCAAGTCTACATGGCTAAAAAAAAATCAACAGATTTGAGATTTTGGAATAGCCTAATCAAAGTCCAGACCTAATCCCAATTGAGATGTTGTGGCAAGTCTTGAAACAAGCAGTTTATGCTTGAAAACCCACAAATGTCGCTGAGTTAAAACAGTTCTGCATGAAAGAGTGGGCCAAAATTCCTCCACAGCGATGTGAGAGACTGATCAACAACTACAGAAAGCATTTGTTTTCAGTTAAAGGTGGCACAACCAGCTTTGAGTGTAATGGGGCAATTACTTTTTCACACAGGGGAATTGGGTGTTGCAGAACTTTGTTAATTAAATAAATATATACATTTTTGTGTTATTTGTGAACTCAGATTCCCTTTATCTAATATTAGGTTTTGGTTGAAGATCTGATAACATTCAGTATCAAGAATATGCAAAAATAGTGAAAATCAGAAAGGGGTCAAGTACTTTTTCACGGCACTGTAGCTGTTAATGGTAGTAGTTAATGTCATGGGAACTACCTCTGCTGTTTTTGAGTTGCTGTGTGTTTGTGTGTTCTTCTGTTTGTGTCTGTGCGATTAGTGAGACAATTACTACTGTAATGCAACTTTAAGAGCCATTTTATAATTTAAACAGCAACCGTTTAATGTTCCCAGCATGCTGCCCATCGCACAATGGCAAGCTAGAATTCCGATTCACACTGCTGGAAATAGAATGTTAAGTGCAATGATCTTTTCATATTTTTTTCACAAAACAGCTTCATAGGGAAATGAACTATAGCTACTGTAACTGTGTGTGTGTGTGTGTGTGCGCCCAGCAGCCAGACTTTAAACTGTTCTCACCCTGCTCCCATCCCAGGCCAAGCTAGCTACAGCTAAATCAAGGAAGTCACTGGGCTACCCTGTTGAACCATCTGAGAAAAATCCAATTGGCATTCTGGATTGAGACTAAACACGGTTAGAGAAATAACTAAATAAATGAAGTGAAGACTGGGAGACTTCACATTAACCTGGGAGACTCTCCGCACACACACACACACACACACACACACACACACACACACACAGCGCCAGCATTCCTCTTGTACACTACAACACGCTCTCTCATACAGTACAGGGTAAGATGATGATTACATGAAGCCTAACCTTGTGGAAAATGAAATTAGCAGAATGCAAAGGGGTGGTAATGCTGCTTCGCTCCATGGTTGACTGGCCACAACTTAACCATGAGCTAACAGAAACCATGAGCTAACGTGTTGGTACTTTAGCTAATGCAGCAGTGCTCAGTCTGGCTTTATTCAGCCGCGTTGACTTGTTTAGGTACACTGTCAGAATGAACATATGATTCATGATATTGTCAGTGTTGCAGCACGTGTATGTGTGTGTGCGCGTGTCCACTGTGTTTTTCCTTTTGTGGAATGGCTGCCGTGGCAACAGTGAGTGTGTGTCTGTAGGAGCCGTGGGGTTGGATAATGTAATGGAGGGTGTGGGTGTGACGTGATGGACTATGCACTACGCAGGACGTACTGTGATTGAGGATGTGATTGAGGATGTTCATCTGGCGTCCTGTCCTTGCCGGATTCTACATCCATCATAGCATTAACTTTGTGAAACAAATCAGGAGAACAAGAGAGAGAGCGAGAGAGCACATGAAATCAACTGAATGAATACACACTAGATCGTGAATGAATGGAGAAGGAAATAGCTCAGACTATAAAAAGCAAGCTGAATGTAGCAGTTGGTGGAGCTACTAGCTGACAAAAAGGGAAACTTACATTGTTGAGTTTCTTTGATTTCTCGCAACAGATATTATTCTGACCCCAGAGGCCTCCTTGTCAAAATAATAATAATAATAATAATAATATAATATCAATATCAATGTCAAAAGTAGTGCACTATAAAAGGGAATAGGGTACCATTTGGGATGCACCCTAAGACTTTCCTCTTAGTAAGCTATTTTAACCTGCCACAATGTAAAGTCTTGTAGTGTTACGCTGTTTCACATTGGTCGAGTGCCTTTAGTGTACTTAAGAGCACTGGAAAGAATGTGAGCGTGAGGAAAGGGAGCTCAGTGCTCAGGGTTCCTCAACTGACGGCCCACAGGCAGAATTTGGCCCGCTGGGTTTTTTAATTAAAAAGAAAAAAAAAAAATATATATATATATTTTTTTGTTTCATTGTTCGACAGAAAAGACTATAAAAACACCAGAACATCAGCTCAAAGTGATTTTAAATGAAGAAACCCAAATATTTACATGCATAACAGAGAGACGTGATCATATACAAATGTAAGCCAGGTTTAAAATGATTATGTTTTAGTCAAATATTATATCTGTTTGGGATCCTTGAAGTCAATTTGCAGTCAAATGATTTGTAATTATGTTCCGGCCCCCGACCATCCGTTCAAGACAACATCGGCCCGTGGCTGAATCTAGTTGATGATCCCTGCTCTACAGGGCAGCCAGAAGAGCTAATAGTCCTGCCTGGCTCGAGGGCTAGGAGACACATGCTCTCAGCACACTTACTGTACACCTTGGGCCCTGCCAGGTTTTTCACTCTGTGTAACGCAGCAGGGCAACAAGGTGAACGCTCTTGGAGACTCAGTGGGCATGGCATGGCCAAGGGTTTTGTATTACGAAATACCCAACAGATGATCCACTCCCCTGGGTTTCTCCACAGGGCTACTTTAACCTGTTAATCCTACCCCTACTTTTTCGAACATTCTGTTAAAAATCGCGCAACATTTCAGCATCCTGCTACTCATGCCAGGAATATAGTACATGCATATGATTAGTATGTGTGGATAGAAAACACTGACGTTTCTAAAACTGGTTAAATCACGGCTGTGACTATAACAGAGCCTGCGTTTCATCGAAAAGCGGAAGAAAATCTGATCACTGAAAACTGGAAAATATATCAATGCGCCACTTGCATGTATTGTTGAATGGAAACCAAATTACATGGAGCTTAGATTGCAATTCCTACAGCTTCCACACGATGTCACCAGTCTTGTCAATTGCCTGGGCTTTGTTTCTTGGTCAAACGAGTAAGAGAGAGCCCATTTCTTCCGGTCTCCGACAGGATGTTTTGGATGAGAAATATCCGGACATGATTTGAAGACGTGGAGCTATTGAATACACATCGCCCCGTGATCAATTTGATAGATTATTAACGTTTACTAATACCTAAAGTTGGATTACAAAAGTATTTTGAAGTGTTTTGTGAAAGTTTATCGTCAACTTTTTAATTAAAAATCTTCATAGATCGATAGTTAGGGTATATATGGACCGATTTAATCAAAAAAAAGACCCAATAGTGATGTTTATGGGACATCTAGGAGTGCCAACAAAGAAGACCGTCAAAGGTAATGAATGTTTTATATTTTATTTCTGCGTTTTGTGTAGCGCCGGCTATGCTAATTATTTTGTTTACGTCCCCTTCTGGTATTTTGGGGTGTTGCATGCTATCAGATAATAGCTTCTCATGCTTCCGCCGAAAAGCATTTTAAGAATCTGACTTGTTGGCTGGATTCACAACGAGTGTAGCTTTAATTCAGTACCATGCATGTGTGTTTTAATGAACGTTTGAGTTTTAACCAGTGCTATTAGCATTTAGCATAGCGCATTTGCATTTCCAGATGTCTGGATGGGACGCCTGCGTGCCGGGTCGACTTAAGAGGTTTTAACCAATCACACAAAATGATATTGGGCTAATTATCTTGAGATTTTTTTTTTTAACTAGGCAAGTCAGTTATGAACAAATTCTTATTCTCAATGATGGCCTAGGAAGAGTGGGTTAACTGCCTTGTTCATGGGCAGAACAACAATTACTTACCTTGTCAGCTTGGGGATTTGATCTTGCAACATTATGGTCACAAGTGCAACATCCTAACCACTAGGCTACCTGCCACCCCGCAGATTAACTGTTCTTGACTTTTTTTTGTCATGACATTCGATATCTGCCACTTGTTCATGCCATGCTTTAGCGCCTGTGCCTTCAGACCTACACTTTATTTTTAGTGAAGTGGCAGGCAGACTAGAGGAAGCGTAGAAGTGCCTTTGATGGCTGCTTGTACTGTAGCTGTAGAGACAAGCTCCACCCCTGCAGGCTCCAATGGCAGGTTTCAGCAGCAGCGTGTCTCTACACCCCACTCCCCTCTCCCTTACCTGCCACTGATGATGTCTCTTCACCCCGAGCTCAGAGCTGCACAATCAAGGTTTAATTAGTGAAGGGAAGCTTTGCACTTCCCTCTCAACGATCCGTGGAGCCAAAGCCAGAGCAGGTAAATTGTCAGGCTTGCCTGCGGAGCCTGTAATGGGGAACGTTAAGGGGGCTTAGGGTGAGGTTGATACTGCCAATGCACCAGCGTATGTTATGTTACAGGCCCTGAAAGGCAACACTGCTGTGCCGTGAATTCTCACTCAGAAAAACAATTACAGAATGCTCTGCAGGGATGTTCTCATTCTCACCATCTATACCCATAAAATCAGAATGTGGAATTGAACCCTATGTGGTTCGCGTAGCTGTTATTTCAATTGCCTCAGTGGTAGACTGTTTTTATGGATACCCAACCTCTTCCATCATTGGTGTGCTTGTTTGTTTGTGTGTGTGTGTGTGTGTGTGTGTGTGTGTGTGTGTGTGTGTGTGTGTGTGTGTGTGTGTGTGTGTGTGTGTGGGTGCGTGTCTGTGGGTGCGTGTGTGTGGGCATGTGTGTGTGGGCATGTGTGTGGGCGCGTGTGTGTGGGCGCGTGTGTGTGTGTGTGTGTGTGGGGGGGGCGTGTGTGTGTGTGGGCGCGTGTGCGAGGCTGGTTGAGTGAGAAGGAGGCTGCTGTACTGTAGTCTTTCTTTTGTTGAACACCCAGATGAAATAATGTGACAGATACGGTTGCTCCGTCGCCGAGGCTAATGCCCACTGAATGCCACTGCACTTTGGTTAATGCAAAGTAGCCTGACATTTTAAGGAGCTTGGACTGCATGTAATTGGAGCTGTGGCCTTTCTGAGGCTCCTCTCCTCCCCCTCTGTCAGGACAAAGCAATGGAACACGCTTCCTCCTCTTCTTCTCCCTCTCCCTGACATGAAAAACGGCCTACACACAGCTCGCCGTCTAGTGTCTACTGCAAATTGGTCACCGTTTTAAAAAGAGGGAAGGAAGAAAAGTATTTGGAACTTTGAGTGGAAAAAACATTATAGTCTTGCCTGCCTAGAAGCTATCCTACCTGGGTCTTCCTAGGTGTTTTATGTAAACACCTCTCCTGCTCTCTGTAAACATTATTGAGATCAACTGGGAAGTCAGAGGACATAGAGTACCCTCTACTAGTCTGTGTACAGTCTCTGTGTTTTAAGTTGAAATACAGTACAGGGCATTTTTCCAACTAAACCCTGTTGCTCTTTAAAGAGTATAAGTCGGTGGAGGGATATTAAAGAAAGAAGGAGATAGGGGGGGTCCAAGGCTTTAATGACCTTTTTGCCAAGACAGTCTCTGGGTGCATTTTCTCTGTGCTTTCATAAAGCATTTACACAGTTGAGTGAGCAGGAGGCCGCTGCGCCACTGCACCGCACGTAAAAGCAGAGCAATTATTAATGTCTTCTGATAAGGTCAAGTAAGTGAGGGAAACCTTCTACATCGCTTGAGTGTAGGGATGCCACTTGAGCAGAGAAGGAATCTGGTCACAAGGACCATTGATAGTGATACAGAAGCTGCTGCACACGTGGATGGATACAGTAGGACGTAGTACAACTATGTGTATAAATACATGACCTGTACAATTTAAAAAACATACAATAAAAAACGGTATTTTGCCTCTCCTTCTTAGCTAAATTATTTTCATAACAGGTACTCTGAAAATAATTAATTTCAACTGTGCTGAAGTGTGGGTGAAATCAAGTGCTACAAGGTGAAATAGTTGCTGTTGATATCATCATCCTTGTCCTTGATTTGTTAACTTGACACTTCCTACATCTTCACTGCAGCCTGCTGATGGCCCGCGGACAGGGGCAAGAGAACAGTGTTACGTCACCTCACTAAAGCACTATATCCTCCTGTCCTCTGCTGGCTTGTGTCCTTTCTCCCTGCCGTGCCGCAAAGAATCCAATATCTATGCCCGTTTTACAAGAAATATCAGATCCAATGCCGTTTGGAGAGTACTTTTTTTTTTACCCTTTGGAGGGCACATTGAGAGGAGTTGAAAGGAGGTAACTGTTAAGTGGCCTCAGGGTGTCATACTGTACCCAGTCTTATAGGGTACGGTAATACTATTTTCCCTTCGTGTTGGACAGGTCACCCTGTTAATTCCTAGAGGATTTACAGTATTTTGACAAGCAAAAACTGGTAGCATGAAAGAGTTAGCCTCTACAAGATCAGTGGGTCTCCCACGGGACGGTTGAGCTAACGTAGGCTAATGTGATTAGCATGAGGTTTTAAGTAACAGGAACATTTCCCAGATCATAGACATATCTGATATTGGCAGAAAGCTTAAATTCTTGTCAATCTAACTGCACTGTCCAATTTATAGTAGCTATTACAGTGAAAAAATACCATGCTATTGTTTTAGGGGAGTGTACAGGTATGAACTTGAACATTTATTAATAAACCAATTAGGCACATTTGGGTAGTCTTTCTTTTGTTACCCCCCCCCCCCCCTTCCCCCCAATTGTGTGGTATCCAAGTGGTAGTTACAGTCTTGTCTCATCACTGCAATCCCGTACGGACTCGCAAGAGGCGAAGGTCGAGAGCTGTGCGTCCTCTGAAACAACCCAGCCGAGCCGCACTGCTTCTTGACAATGCCCACTTCACCCGGAAGCCAGCCGCAACAATGTGTCAGAGGAAACACTGTACACCTGGCGACTGTGTCAGCGTGCACTGTGCCCGGCCCACCACAGGACATTCCTGCCGGCCAAACCCTCCCCTAACCCGGACGACGCTGGGCCAATTGTGCACCACCCGATGGGTCTCCTGGACTCAAACCCAGAATCTCTAGTGGCACAGCTAGCACTGTGATGCGGTGCCTTAGACCACTGCACCACTCGTGAGCCCTTTGATACAACATGCTGAACAGAAATCAAGTAAGTCACTGTCTTTCTCCGGTGTGTCAAAGAGCTGAAACCACGTGGTCTCTGGCAATCAAAAGCAAATAGGCCTACGCAAAACATATCAAATTACTGTTACAGGACAGAGTTTATATGTTGCCTGTCAACAAAGCATTCATTCTGTCGCTTCAGGACTGTCACTTGCGTAAATTAGTCTAAGGGGACTCTTAAAACAGTGTCAGGATAGATGAACTGTGTAAACCAAGTAATGAGGAGCTCTCTAAATGAAGCTCAGTGCTTTCACTCTCTAGGATTCTTCACTCCATAGCTAGGCTACACATCTTCACTATCAAATCAAATACACTCCCTAATAAATTAAAACACCCTCCGTGACTAAATTGATGGAACTTCCAGTCCAAAAGCAATATTAATAAAGTAATGGGCTGCCATGTGAGGCAGGGTAATGATTCTGCTAAACACAGATGTCAATAAGAAATCCAATAGAGGCAGTTGTAGGAATGTCCGAGCCTCTGTAGGTATATTGTCTGAATAAGTTTCTCTGGCATACCTGGATACAACTGACCTGACTGTGTAGACTCGATCTGGTCATTGTGCTATGGAAGCAGAGGGTGCTTTTTCACTCTGTTGCCTTTGGAAACCAATGACTGGTTGTTGGAAACTCTAAAATCTAATCTGGTTTTATTGTCTCCAAAGTGGGCCAGTTAAGTGATTGATTAAAGGTGCTACGCATATCATTTCTCCCCCATGTAGAAGCTAGGAGAATTGCAAGAACACTAGATTGCATTCAAAACAAATCTCCCCCTCATCCAATTTCACCTTAACATGGAGACTCCCGCTTCAGTTTTTACTTTTGGTTTCATCCACCACTTTTAAACAGCTATAAAAACAATTTTAGCAACCAGGAAATGATAACGATTTATACATTGTCCGCTCGCTCCGGTTTCCACTAGATAACACAACCACAAAGTCAAAACAGCTTTCCCATTTTGACAACATAAGCCAGGCCGGCCGGGGGAACTCGATAGGCGAATAGCACAGCCAATCACAATACTGTAAGTAATATTGTTTACATTAGTTACAGCCACAGCGACAAAGTGGCTGTACCAGTACCCAGTGTTTGAGGGGTCCGACATACCAGTTAACCTACTATCTGCCAACCACGGGAATGCCTGGAATGTTCTGGTGCCGGGCATCCTGGAGGTTGTTGAGCGGCAGGGGGGGAGTTTGGCAGTTAAGACCATGTTTAGCCATTGCTCTCTCGTACGTCTGGTCTTAACAAGAGATGGCCAAGGTTGTTGTATAAGGGTATCCTTGATTTATTTGGCGTGTTCCACGGTCAAAGAGTAGTCTGTGTTGATTTGGGTCAATAAACCAGGAATTAGTAAACTCAACATTCTGGACAATTTATGATCTAACCAGGTCATTAAAATATTTTTAAAATTAATCAAAACAAAAATGCTTTTTGGTCATGATTTAAGGTTAGGCATAATATTAGCCATGTGGTTAAGGTTGGAGCTAGGTTTAACATCTTTTTGGAAGAGAAATTGTAGAAATAGCCAGGGCTAATGACTTTGTGGCTGTGGTAACTAGTGACGACAAATGAGGGGGTTCGATTAATCTCGCACGGGCACACGTGTAGGCGTGTATTGCACCGGCTGTATTTGATTTGCCTCCCGAGCGACAGCCAGGAGCCCCACTGTCCGATGGATGGCGAAGTCGGCTCAAGTGACGTTATTAAGCATGTGTGGTATTTAGTAGGATTCTGTTTTTTCCTATGCAAAAGTGATTGCTTTCGATAAAAACGCTTTATCTGCCTTCCCAATGAAAACTAGTTAACTATCTTTTACGGAAAATATATGTTGTATGTTCCTGGACGATGCACCATGCTGACCTGTTGACAACATGACCTACCAGTGACTGTTCGATTTGAGAAGGACGCTCCTCCCTCCCCGCCTTCGCCCAATGACGTGACAGGCCATTTCCCGGTTCAACCTGGCCAGCGTAAAAAAAACTCCTGTGAAACCGTGGGCGAGTTTGTTTTGCATATTTTAACCATTCCATTGGTCCTTAAGTTAATTTGTATTTGTATTTTTTATTTATTTAACCTTTATTTAACTAGGCAAGTCAGTTAAGAACAAATTGTTGTTTAAGTGAAGTGAAGCACCTGGGGCACCGGGCCATGCAAAACAAACTCACCGACTATCATTCCACTATTACTTTATGACAATACAAAAAATGTAGCTAATTCTGTGTCGCACCTTTAAATGACTTCTTATTTATATAATTGTAAAGCAAGTTTGAGTCCTTGAAAAGCACTATTTAAGTTCCATGTATTATTATTATTTATATTATTATTATTATTTAGGATTTTGTTGCCCTTGAATGAATTTCAACTTAAGGTGCCTTTGTTCATATGCATGCTATCTATGTTACCTGTAGAAAAACAACATGGGCTGGCCTGAAAGTAACAGAACGCTTGACCTGAACAATTCCTGAATAATATTTCATTAGCTAACATTTAGACTCAATGACATGGATCACAATGAGCCTAAAAGAAAATCTCTCTACTCTGTTGTGTTTATCTATTCTCTGTAACTCAGGGACATTAAAGCAAGGTGTGATATATTAAGGCGCCACATCATTAATAATACGATTGGCCCTCCTCGGAGTTGGCCAGGCAGATAAAAGCAAAGCGGAGGAGGGTTTAGCAGGCGATAAAAGATGTTTACTCGTCCTCCCTGCTGCCCCATGCCAAACCTGTGTTTGTTTACGTTGCGTCTGCTTTTATTACAGCCTCTCTGCATTGTTCCGCTCCAATTAATTGCATGCTAATTCTATAAATACAACAACCTCTTCAATTAGACCTGTCTGTAATCTGCCATGAAACTGATTGCCACAGGTAGAGAACACACTCCAGCATGATGATACCGTATCCTGTTGAGGGGGAGAGAGACAGAGAGAAAGTAAGAAAGGGAATGAAGGAGGCAGAGAGAGCGAGAGGATAAGGGAGAGATGCAGGGGGGTTGATGGTAGGAAATGAAGTGGATCTCTCCAATTGGAATATGATCCCTTTGGAAATTAGCATGTTAGTGTGCTTGGAAATGTTTATGATCTTCAGAGACGCAAACAGCGTGCACACACACACCGCATCCCCTCATGGAAATCGATAATTTCAAGTTGAATGCTGCTAATGCAACCAGTCTCTCAAGATTGACATCTGATTCCCCATTAAGAGGAGGCACTTAACAATTCAGTAATAGTGCAAGTCTATTTAATTCTGATATTAACATGCATTATGACATGACGAACCTGGTACATACAGTATTGTTAATAACATGTTATCTTATTGTAATTGAATGCAGCTGTAGCAATAACCACGTATACAGTAAATGCGTTTTAAAGGAGAGTTTATATTGGCGCATACCCTGTGTGGTAGAGGTTGTCATTGCCGTTTCCTTGAGTGAAAATCCTGCTGTAGTGTAGCTGTATGGTAAACAGAGTATGTGGTCAGTGACTTGGAACATGTTTCACAAGGTGAATTAGGCCTTGTGGCGGCATGGGGCTTGCAGGCCTGGAATCAACAGTGTTACCTGGCACTCTATGCCTAGGGCACCTCATTCCTGTGTATATTTTGTGTTTGTTAGCCCATGGACATCTTGTGTTGTATCTGTGCGTGCGTGCGTGCGTTTTCCTAGTATAACTGCATTTCCCATGCTACTGACTCCAGACTTACCCAGGGATCGTTGATATGTTTAGATTCACAGGGCATGATAATATTCTCCTCTCTAATTGCCCTCTGCTTTCTCCATGATTATTCTTCAAGGTCAGATTGGTCAGGAGCATGTGCTATTTTGATCCTATTCCTTCAGACAAACAGAAAGGTGTAATGGGTTCGTACTCAAAACAATGTCGCATTAAACTTTTTTTTTTTTTAATATATATATATATATATATATTTTTTTTTTTCTTCCACTGCATCAGATATAGTGTACACATACATTTGGGCATTAAAGCCTTCTTCAGTGTGTAGGTACAATTTTACTTTCATTCAAAACAGCTTTTGTAAAGAACAACTGATGAACAGCAGGTGCTTCTAATTAGGGTTGCCACTCATCTGCCAATCAGGGATGTGGCTTTTCTGGTCTACCTGTATACAAATTAGTCACAAAGAAATATAGAATTATCGGGTATGGGAGCGGGCACGAAGAGCAACTCACGAGTCAACCGCCACAGGTGTCCGCTCACCTGAATACATCATATCAATTACTGAGATAGCCTACCACAAAGGACATCAGGCACAGCCGTACATAAATATGTAGGGCCATCTCATAAACAATATGCAAAATCTGATCCTATTCTTCCAACGAGAGGAAGGGAGGGAGAGTGTGAGTGAGTGAGAGAGAGAGTGAGAGAGAGAGAGAGAGAGAGAGAGAGAGAGAGAGAGAGAGAGAGAGAGAGAGAGAGAGAGAGAGAGAGTGAGTGAGTGAGTGAGTGAGTGAGTGAGTGAGTGAGTGGTGAGTGAGTGAGTGAGTGAGTGAGAGAGAGTGAGAGAGAGTGAGAGAGAGAGAGAGAGAGAGAGAGAGAGAGAGAGAGAGAGAGAGAGAGAGAGAGAGAGAGAGAGAGAGAGAGAGAGAGAGAGAGAGAGAGAGAGAGAGAGAGAGAGAGAGAGAGAGAGAGAGAGAGAGAGAGAGAGAGAGAGAGAGAGAGAGAGAGAGAGAGAGAGAGAGAGAGAGAGAGAGAGAGAGACCATCCCCATTAAGGCGTCAGCATGCTTCAGTTCAGCTGGCGGCTAGCCAAAATTGGCTGGGCGAACTGAACTAGTGTGCTCTCATACTCTCTTAAAACTAGAAAAAAGTGTCAGAAGTACTGTTTGTCCTTATAGAGACGCTGTAGGTAGTATACGCTTCCTCAAAATAGATAACTCAAGAAATCTGTAGTTGATTTTGACGTTTTTCAAGAGGAGATCTTAGTTGCACAATCTTTCATCGAACTAACATGTTTGGTGCAGTACTTATAAATGAAAAATGTGCATGAAAGTGAGTTGTCTCTCGTTGAATAACAACCAAGACTTCACTGAAGAATTCCTACTGTTGACTGTTGACCATATCGAACCTCTTTAGACTTCGCCTACCGACTTCGGCTTGCCTCAAGAAAAAAACATATGTGCCGAACAACCCGGAAAACCCCAAAACAACAAAAACATAGTCATAATATATGCACACACTCTTCCAAACTGTTTTGACTGGGAAGCATTTTGACACCTTTAGGCTCCTGCAATCATTTTTTAAATTAATATTAATGAGCTGGAGAAACTAGAGCACCAGCAAGGCGCTGGACTACATGCCTAGCAGGGTCTACAAGGTGTTTTATGTAAACACCTCTCCTGCTCTCTGTATACAATATTGAGATCAACTGGGAAGTCAGAGTCAAAGTCATGATGGGAGTACTGCTTAAGGTCTCTGCCGTCACATTAGTTTTGCCTGTGTGTACTGTAATAACCACATCACGTCCTTAGCTGTAGCATATGTCTTAAAACTAGCGAAGGGGTATATCTAGCTAATATCTCCCTTATGTCAACTCACTACTCACTGATCCTTGAAGCTAGTGCTCATTATACTGTGTGTGTGCACACGACAGGCCATTAAGATGATTTTTTTAACATGCAGAATCTATCTTAATTCCACTAAATGCTTCACTCCATCTCTTGATAAGATATTGATATCCAAACTGCATAATGTGAATGGCTTAAGGCCCTCATCAGAAAATGAAGAATCTGTCTTCATTTATATTGAATAATGTAGCTCTCCTCAATTTTAAATTGAACCTTTATTTAACTAGGCAAGTCAGTTAAGAACAAAATTTGATTTCAAATGATGGTCTACCGGGGAACAATGGGTTAACTCCCTTGTTCAGGGGCAGAACGACAGATTCTCTACCTCGTCAGCTTGTAGATTCAATCCAGCAACCTTCCGGTTACTGGCCCAACGCTCTAACCACTAGGAAACCTGCCGCCCCAAATGATCCAAGGTTCTTCTCCTGTGAACGTAATCAGCGTTTAATGGCAGTTTATTTAAATGCAGCTTTCAGTGATGGTTTTAACATTTTAAACCCTAACCTTAACCCTAACCCTTTTTTTCTCTATCTTCCTTAAACCGCTGAGTGATAGGAATGTGCCACGTCATTGATTTTCCATAGGGGTGCACATCGTATTTCATAATCAGCTCCACTACCTTTTTCTCCCTGGCTTCACTCTGTGCTGACATGGCTGAATGGGGCTTTCTTCTCAATTGGTGTTGTTTTTGTAATTGTTGTTTTTGTCATCTGTGCTGCAGTGGAAGTTAATGTGAAGCTGGGGATGCCGTGTCTGCTTGTCTCTCTCACCCCTGACATCTCTCTTTTTCTGCTCTGTGGAGTCACCTTCCATTAATCACGGAAGACCACGGACATCTCTCTCTCTTTCCTCTCTCCTCTCTCTCGCGCTCTCTCTGCTCCTTGCTCTCTGCTCTTTATCTCAACTTACCTCCCTCTCCCCTATCTCTGTCCCTCCCTCCCTCCCTAAGTGCCTCTGTCTTTTACACAGGATAAGATATTTCTTATGTTTAGTGCATTGTTCGTTGAGAAATCGTTGTGAACATACACTACATGACCAAAAGTATGTGGACACCTACTTGTAGAACATCTCTTTCCAAATTCATGGGCATTAGTATGGGGTTGGTCCTCCCTTTGCTTCTATAACAGCCTCCGCTCTTCTTCAAAAGCTTTCCACTAGATGTTGGAATTTTGCTGCGGGGACTTGCTTCTATCAGCCACAAGAGCATTAGTGAGGTCGGGCACTGATGTGGGGCGATTAGGCCTGACTCACAGCCGGCGTTCCAATTGATCCCAAAGGAGTTCGATGGGGTTGAGGTCAGGGCTCTGTGCAGGCCAGTCAAGTTCTTCCACACCAATCTCAACAAACCATTTCTGTGTGGACAGGAAAGGGTATCGTCATGTTGAAACAGGAAAGGGCCTTCCCTAAACTGTTGCCACAAGTTGGAAGCACAGAATCATCTAGAATATAATTGTATGCTGAAGCGTTAAGATTTTCCTTCACTGAAGCTAAGAGGCCTAGCCCAAACCATGAAAAACAGCCCCAGACCATTATTCCTCCTCCACTAAACTTTACAGTTGGCACTATGCACTGGGGCAGGTACATTAGCATTCTACTGGCATCCACCAAACCCAGATTCGTCTGTTGGACGAGTCCAACGGTGGCGAGCATTAAACCACTCCAGACGACACTTGGCATTGCGCATGGTGATCTTAGGCTTGTGTGCGGCTGCTCGGCCATGGAAACCCATGTCATGAAGCTCCCTACAAACAGTTATTGTGCAGATGTTGCTTCCAGAGGCAGTTTGGAACTCAGCAGTGAGTGTTGCAACTGAGAATTTTTATGTGGTATGCGCTTCAGCACTCAGCGTTCCAGTTCTGTGAACTAGTGTGGCATACCACTTTGCGGTTCAGCCGTTGATGCTCCTAGATGTTTCCACCTCACAATAGCAGCACTTACAGTTGACCCAGGTAGATGTAGCAGGGCAGAAATTTGATGAACTGACGTTTTGGAAAGGTGGCATCCTATGACGGTGCCACGTTGAAAGTCACTGAGCTCTTCAGTAAGGCCATTCTATGGCAAATATTTGTCTATGGAGATTGCATGGCTGTGTGCTCGATTTTATACACCTGTAGGCAATGGGTGTGGCTGAAATAGCCAAGTCCACTATTTGAAGAGGTGTCCACATACTTTTGTAAATGTCGTCATTTTATGCTTGCTGCATGCACATGTGAGTATTTATGCCCTGGGCAATGGATTATTGGTTTTTGAATTTACAACTAAACTCTCTTATTTGTGGAGAGAGAATCACTTTTGCATGATATTATCAAGAGAGTGAGGCTGTATACTATAATGCAGTGGTGATACTTTCAATGATGGATATAATCTGATTGACCCTGTATGTGAGCTGGGAAACTATTCATTAACCATATCTAATCAGGTCACCGTTTCACCTGCAGGGAAAACATCAGCACTGTTCATTAGAGCACACAGTAGCAAAGCATTTTGCAGTGGAAAAAAAAAGAGTTTTCGGACAATTTTCTTACTTTTCGTGCCTACTGAACACAAATCAGCAGTATTCATTCTAATCTCTCTACAATGCCCCTCATGTACACTAGACTAACAAAGACTATCACATTTCCTTTGCTCCTGTTATGTAATAACACAGAGTTGATTAGTTATATCCATTATGATACGAGGCAGACAGATGCAGCCTGTCAGAGATGAATGATGAGGCTGACATGTTTGACAACGTCAGAATTCTCTATTTCCCGACAGCGTCCCTCTCCCCATCTGTGTGCATCCGTGGTGCCAATGACACAGGTCCTTAGTCAGGGGTGTGTGTGTGTGTGTCTCTGCCTGCCTGCCTGCCTGCCTGCCTGCCTGCCTGCCTGCCTGCCTGCCTGCCTGCCTGCCTGCCTGCCTGCCTGCCTGCCTGCCTGCCTACCTGCCTGCCTGCCTGCCTGCCTGCCTGCCTGCCTGCCTGCCTGCCTGCCTGCCTGCCTGCCTGCCTACCTACCTACCTATGGGTGCAGAGCCAGGTTCTCTCGCTCTGATTCTGTACACCTGCATCCAAATCCACCCATAAATCCATTGTTAATAATTTCATCATCTATATGCCTTCTATTTCATTATTATTATTTTTTACAATCGGCTGACGTTACAGTTATCTGAAGAGCTCTGAACCATTTCTCTTGAAGGTAACTTGTACCAAACATATTGAAGAGGGTGTCTGTTTTGTTCTATTAAAGAGAAATCCCACCTCTGTGGGAACATGGTTCTAAAAATGCACAATTAATAACCCTGTAACTACAAAGCCTTGTGTTTTTGTTGCTGTTGTTTTTCTAAAGCAACCAACGGTGATACCAGTCAGTCTGTGTCTAATTGAGGCCTTTCTACAACGTATTTGGCCCTGGTGCCATTGAACATTTCACCTCCCTTCTGTTTCTATTAGCAAGTCTATTAATGTCGTGCTCAGGGTTAAATGATAATCATCACACTCTCACATTTATGCCATCACTGGCAGAATTAAAAATACCCAGTCAGGAAGTGCCGCACTTCGCTTAATTAACCTTTGTCTACTACGCCATTAAAAAGTATCAACCTCGCTGCTAAGCTGTCAGATTATTTTTTGCCTCCCTCGACACATGTTCAGTTGGAGCAGCAAGCGAAATTATGGTTCATTTCAGCTATACGCTAAAGGAGGATTTTATTGCCTCATGATTAACTTGATAATAATGTTGACCATGCAGAGCTTGGTTACTGATGCTCAACATAACCGTGTCTACTTCTATATAATAGCATATATAAACACTTGTAAACATTTATCGTAGTAATTACTAAGGGGGGAAAAGCTTTCAGGAGGGATAATGTGTTTTTATGGTGTATCCCTTGACATTCGTGTCCATGGTGATGGGTGGAGGTGTACTAAATGCAGACTGAGGACTGGGGTGGCAGGTGGCACGAGGAAGGAGACAGCTGGCACAGTGCCAGGCCCAGGAGGTGCCAGGGGGGCCACCTCAAACTGTCATCATCTCTGTGGGGGTGGGGTTCCACCTCTGTTGTGTTCTGGGGGACATTTGCCTCTCCTTCTCCCCTTCTCTCCATCTTTCCCTCTGTCTCTCACTATCTCCCTTAATCTGTTATCTCTGTTATCTCTGTCTTGCCTGCCATCAAGAAATGTTGCCAGGTGTTGTCACTGTCAGCTGATTGCATGATGAGATCACTATGAACTGTCTATGATCTCAGATGTAGAGGTTTTGGGAGGTTTTAGATGCCAATATTATCATATCATAAAACCCTCAAGCTAAATGCACTGTAATCATCACTTGTTATCCTCACATAGCTGAATCACCCACAGACTACCAGCCCTCTCAGCTCTACTCTGATTGACAGCTCTGTCACAGACTGAGTGACACACTGGTACTCACCTTATCATATCATTCTGACGATATCTGACAGATGTTAGCTAGCGGAATGACTCACGCACACTACGTGCGGCAGGTAGCCTAGCAGTTAGAGCATTGGGCCAGTAAACGAAAGGTCGCTGGTTCAAATCCCCGACCCGGCAAGGTGTAAAATCTGTCGATATGCCCTTGAGCAAGGCACTTAACCCTAAATGCTTCTGTATGTTGCTCTGGATAGAAACATCTGCTAATTGTACAACATGTAAGGATAACACAGTAGAGTGTCATGGTTACAGTGCATTCAGGGGTCTTTGATATTGATATATCAAAACATTAGCATGGATGCACAAATAGTGTTTGCAGACCTCTGCGCAAGCAAGTCTGTCATACTTTGCAGAAGATGTTTTAGAGGAGCATTTGAACTGCACCTGTAGCAGACTATATAGTCAGGGGCTTTAGTCTACTGCACTCATGTTCCTTTATCTCCTAAACAGCTACAGCAATTGCTATAGATTGTTTCCCAAGGGTTCATTGCCTGGCATATATACATGCATAGCCCTCCACCTCCACCTCCAACCGATAGCCGTGGCAGAATCGAGAAGGGGACGTCCAACATTGGTCCCAATTCTCATTTTATATAGTGGCTTTTCTTTTCCATTGTATTCCATTATAGGAAGCTTGCTTTCGAGGCTCAATGGCCACTGATTTCCTGCCAGAGCCCATCAGATTCAATAGGTTACCCCCTCCTCTCTCCTCCAGATAACAGCCGAGCCCCTGCACTGGGCTAAACACTATCTACCACCAGCATGGCCTGTCCACAGTAATCCATTTCAACCCCACTCCTCTCTCTCACCCTTCAACCCTGTTATTGATAAAGTGCTGCTGTTTTACACGAGATGCGAGGCCAGAAAAACAGGTCTGAAGGGGAAAATATTGTTTTTTTAAAGATGTTATAAGGTAGGGGAACATTTTATTTCATACGGAGGGCCAAGATAATTTACTCTCAATTTCACAACTTTTCCACAACATATGCCAATGCATTACACCCCCATACACAGATTAAATGTGTTTTTATAGGTTCTTTACAATGTGGGTTCTCTCTAATGTGCTACAGAGAGCATAAGGCCCGGGGTCTCTAGCTTTTCATCAAATACGGCAGACCTTTATTAACATTTTGCACTGGCAGTCTAATTGGGCTGCCGTGGAGACTGGAGAGAGAGAAAGAGGCTGTCATCTAAGGTGTGTCAGTTCAGTGCCAGATGAAATCCACCTGACCCTTTGATGAAGAAGAGCCTGGAGGTTGACATCTAATATAAACTACTGTTCTGATCTGGGAAAGACCTGCAGGGGCAAGATTGTTTCAAATCGGTTGGAGCTAGAAACTCCAGCGGTTCGTTGCACCTGGGTTGACATCTGGAGATCTGTGTACTCAAACTAATAAACTTGTATTCAATTTTTTATTTGACTTTACCCAGGGCTCCACGGTAGTGGAGAGGAGGGGGAGGGGGTTACGGAATAGTTGTGGGAAAGTGTAAGGTATAAGAACTATCCTCAGCACCACTTTAAACTGTAGTCAAGTTCTTACAAATAATAACATTCAGCACAAGCTTGTCATCCATGCTTGTCATCCGTGACAGGCAAATCTCATGCAAACACAAAATGGGTCCTATGGAGAGAGAATGAGACAGGGAGAGAGAGAGACAGAGGCAGGCAGGGGTGTAGAGATTGTAGGGGGTGGAGGCTTGTTGAGGTGAGGTTGTCCAGTGCCAGCAGGGCTGTGTCTTGGAGCAGATAATGTTGTTCTGGTAGAGATGGAATAGATGTACCTGCAGCTAATCTGATTGTGGCCCTTTTATTCCCTGCAGCAGATTGATGTTGAATAATGGATGGTGGACCAGCCTACACAACGCTACACAAAGCCGATACCATGGTATACTGGCTCTCCCTCAGATGACATTGATTTGGCTTTAATACCCACAAATAATGATGGACTGGGCTCTGCATGGGGAGTGGTGGTGGGGACTAAAAGCCTCTTAGGTCCTCCATCTTCTCTCCTATTGGTGTTTCTCTTGTTCTTCAACCAAAGAATACCACAGAAAGAATCCAATAACATTATGGCCAATTGCCACTCAGACATCCATGGCAAAGGAACACCACATCTAATGCCGTCTGCCTGCTTGATGGTGGGTGGCCATTGCCTGCAGTCAGAGGAGTTGGGGCTGTGCCATGTTTGCACCCTGGCAGTGGAGCGGGTACGCAGGGGTAAAGATCTTTGATGATCAGTGAAAGCCCCCCCAGAGGAATGCCTTTCAACCTCTCACTGTTGCCGTAATGAGACACGGTGGCAACACAGCGCATGCGGAAGCATTTGGGCTCAATGGCACGCTGTACAAAAGAGGTTTTGTATTCACCGCGTAGGAGCAAGCTGCACATCAATGGCACTCATCCAAAATAGCTCATACGAACTTTCCGCCCGCAGGCCATGTCTTTGTGCTTTTGTGCATGTGTTACCTGTGTGTGTGTACTCGAGTGCGTGTGTCTGTGTGTGTTTGCGGGGGAGGGGGGGTGTATCTTTGTTTCCCCCTCTGTTGTGGAGGCGGACCGCCAGGCTGCCTGGGGAAACCAGTGAGGCATCAAAGGACCGGGCAATATAGGTCATTCTCAGGGAAGATTTGATGCTTCATAGAGACAGGCCGTTCTGTTTATCCTCCTCCCTTACTACCCCATCCACCTGCTCCCTGGATTCACTTTAGCCCAGTCAGTCAAGCCAAAACACCTCCAGGCAACCTCAACTTGGTTGTGCCCCAGGCGAGGCAGTGTTTAACCTGGGAGGAAATGAATCATTACTGTAGATTTGCTTCTCGTTTCCTCCAAGCATGCCTAATGTTATTACCGCATGTTCCAGTTCCTTCCTTCCTCCCTCCCTCCCTCCCTCCCTCCCTCCCTCCCTCCCTCCCTCCCTCCCTCCCTCCCTCCCTCCCTCCCTCCCTCCCTCCCCCTCCCTCCCTCACCACAACCCTCTACGAAGCTGCGCTTTTATTTCCAGGGAGGGAGAGAGGGAGGGTGAGAGAGAGAGAGAGAGAGAGAGAGAGAGAGCTGGGAGTGAGAGAATACACGAGTCTACTCTTATGTCCCAGGGTGTCAGCTTTTAATTCTAATGATGACTTGATTTAATTCAGGATCTGATGACTAATGTCTGTCAAGCTGCCTGTGAATTTGATTGATGGAAAGCAGCTGTCGAGTGAGTGTGGGATGAATTTAAAGAGCACTTTTAACACTCAACCGGGGAAACAAAGGCCCACTGTAAAATGTAAAAAAATAAATGGCTATATTTTTACATTGCATTTTTTATCTCCTCTGGCAGCTGGCGGAGACGGAAGAGAGAGAGAGTAGAGAGATAAAGGTTTTTCGTCAGTTCCATAAACTGTGTATTAGCATGCAGATGATTCCCTCCTCCCATTCCTGATGAGACGAGGCAGTAAACCAGACCAGTAAATTACATCGCTTTTGTTTCCCCGTTGTTGGTTTTATCCTCTTCCTCCAGACTCCATTTAACATGGAAAGTCTAAATCCAAAGAAAAGCTAAATGAGCCTTAACAACAGCTGATAGATCTATGCCTTATCTTTATCACATTTAGGTAAGACCCAGATGCAGACCGTATTGAAGTAACAACAGCTGATAGATCTATGCCTTATCTTTATCACGTTTAGGTAAGACCCAGATGCAGACCGTATTGAAGTAACAACAGCTGATAGATCTATGCCTTATCTTTATCACATTTAGGTAAGACCCAGATGCAGACCGTATTGAAGTAACAACAGCTGATAGATCTATGCCTTATCTTTATCACATTTAGGTAAGACCCAGATGCAGACTGTATTGAAGTAACAACAGCTGATAGATCTATGCCTTATCTTTATCACATTTAGGTAAGACCCAGATGCAGACCGTATTGAAGTAACAACAGCTGATAGATCTATGCCTTATCTTTATCACGTTTAGGTAAGACCCAGATGCAGACCGTATTGAAGTAACAACAGCTGATAGATCTATGCCTTATCTTTATCACATTTAGGTAAGACCCAGATGCAGACCGTATTGAAGTAACAACAGCTGATAGATCTATGCCTTATCTTTATCACATTTAGGTAAGACCCAGATGCAGACCGTATTGAAGTAACAACAGCTGATAGATCTATGCCTTATCTTTATCACATTTAGGTAAGACCCAGATGCAGACCGTATTGAAGTAACAACAGCTGATAGATCTATGCCTTATCTTTATCACGTTTAGGTAAGACCCAGATGCAGACCGTATTGAAGTAACAACAGCTGATAGATCTATGCCTTATCTTTATCACGTTTAGGTAAGACCCAGATGCAGACCGTATTGAAGTAACAACAGCTGATAGATCTATGCCTTATCTTTATCACGTTTAGGTAAGACCCAGATGCAGACCGTATTGAAGTAACAACAGTTTATTACAACAGGGGAAGGCAAACGACAGGTCAAGGCAGACAGGGGTCAATAATCCAGAAAGGGGGTAAAGGGTCAAGAACGGTAGGCAGTCTCAGGGTCAGGGCAGACAGAACGTTCAAAACCGAGAAGGACTAGAAACAGTCAGAAGCAGGGAAACAAACGCTGGTAGGTTTTACGAACAAAACGTACTGGCAACAGACAAACAGAGAAAACAAGGACATTTCTAAGTGACCCCAAACTTTTTAACGGTAGTGTAGGTCTCCATAGCCTTGGTCCCCGGACCCGACAGAGAGTACAATCGTCCCCGGGGCAGAGTGGTGCCTGGGAGCAGATCATTCCCGCAGTCATAGGGTTGGTGCGGCAGCAGCGAAGTGGCCCGGGCCTTACTGAACACATCCCGGAGGTCCTGGTACTCCGCGGGAATGGAAGAGAGGACCGGGGCAACCTCCGAGGCCCCAGGAAGACATCCCGGAACAGGCTGGGTTGACTTCAGGCAGTGGGCGTGGCAGAATGGGCTCCAGCCCATGATGGCACCGGCAGACCAGTCAACGAGGGGATTGTGTCACTGGAGCCAGGAGAATCTCAACACCACAGGAACCTTAGGAGACTTAATGAGCAGGAACTGGATCGTCTCACTGTTATTCCCTGACACACGTAGGTTGATGGGGTAGTATTGTGGGTGACCCGGCCAATAGAGCGCCCGTCCAGTGCTCTATTCTTGTTCTGAGGAATAAGGGGCTGAGTGGGGATATCCAGCTCGGAGGCCAGGCTAACGTCCATAAAGCTCTCATCAGCCCCAGAGTCAATGAGTACCCAGAGAGATTTTGACTGGTTGGCCCAAAGCAACATGACATGAAAAGGAATGTGAGTAAGGGGAGAGGAAAAGTTATCCGTATGGCCCACCAGAGTACTCGCTCCTACCGGTGAGCCTGGTCTTTTAGTGGACAGGTGGAGACGAAATGACCAATAGTCCCGCAATACAGGCAACTCTTAGTATAGGCGTTCAGCCTGTATAACAGTTCAGCTGGAGACAGCCTTACTCTGCCTATTTGCATGGGCTCGGGAAGAGGTGAGTCATCAGTCTTCGGAGGCTCTCGTGCGAACTTGGGTAGCCTCGGGTTCTCTCGGCAACGGAGCCGTTGGGGACTTCTAGGATACCTCTTGGGGTGAGGTGGAATCAACTCTCCTCTCCTTCCTTCGTTCCCGTAGTCGTCCATCAATCCAAATGGTCAAGGCGATGAGCGAGTCAAGATCCATTGGTAGTTCCCGGGCTGCAAGCTTGTTCTTATCTTCCTCCGATAATCTGTGTAGTAACGTGTCGAACAGCGCTTCCGGGTTCCATGCACTCTCAGCTGCCAACGTGTGGAAATCCACCGCGTAGTCTGCCACACTACGGGAGTCTTGGCGTAGCTGGAGCTTCTTGCGAGCAGCCTATCTCCCGGACAACGGAGAATCAAACACCTTCTGAACTTCCTCCACAAACACCTCCAGACTGAGGCAGAAGGAGGATTGTTGCTCACACCGCCGTGGCCCAGGCGAGTGCTCTCCCGGTCATCAGCATAATGATGTAGGCTATCCTTGAGCGGTCCGAGGGGAACGAAGAAGGATGCAGCTCAAAAATGAGGGAGCACTGGGAGAGAAAAGCCCAGCAGGTTCCGGTATCTCCATCGTAGTACTCCGGAGGAGGTAAGCGGGGTACTTGGGACACTGGGGTGACCGGGGATGTGGCGCAGCTAATAGTTGAGTTACTGAGAGGCTGGGATGTTAACGTTGTGGTATGCTGCCTGACAGACAAGCTGCGGAATTGCTCCAGCAAAGTGTTCAACGCATGGTAATGGCGTTCGGCCAAGGTCTGGAACCCTTCCATAAGACCACAAAGCAACTCCTCGTGCCTTCAATGGCGGCTCCATGGGAGGAGATGGCGTTGCGGAGCTGGTCTGGGTCTGCTGGCCAGTTCGTACTATCACGTTTAGGTAAGACCCAGATGCAGATGATCATATGCCATGAACTTCCACTATAAATAGATGCTGTACTTGCCACCAATCCCTTTATACTATGCAATATCCATACTCCTTGCTTCCTCAACACATACTTCTAACTTTGGAGTATACCTTGCAATGATTCATTAAATGTCGTTTTTTTCCTCTTTCTCACCTATTTCAACTCTTGGAACTCACTACCAGGTTTTTGTCACTTCACTGACTCTCTCTTGACACTGGATACAGATACCTACCTATCTGCTACCTGAGAAGATCCTTTGTATCCTGTGTTCACCTAACCTACTCTGCAGACCTGAGTTCAAATACTATTTAGGGTATTTAAATTACTTGCAAAGACATTTCAAAGTAAGTATTTAGATATGTTTTGTTTGAAAAGTAGTTGAATATTGGAATGTATTTGGAAATACACTTGGAAAGTATTTGAAAATAATCCCATACATTAGGTATTTGAAAATAGTATTTGAAAAAGTATTTGAAAATACTTTCAAGTGGTAGGCTATTTATAGGAAAGTATTTGAAAATACTTCTAATAAAAGTACTTCATTCGGGACACATTATTTGAATATACTCAAATAAACAGAAAATAATTAAGTATTTAAATAACAAATAATCAATATAGGTGTATTTGAAACCAGGTCTGCTACTCGGGCATCCAATAGTCGCCTAATATTAGGTAAAGACTTACTTTGGACAAACATAAGGCCTTGAGTTAGGTATAGATGTTCCATATGCTGAACGCAAACATAAACATGACACTTCAGTACAACTTATTGAATCATTAGTGCACTGGGCCACTTGTCATCCCAGTAGTGTGTGCCTCTTCTCTTTTCTCTCATGCTGGTGAGTGCCATTAAATGAAAGCTTTAGTGCCATCAATGACAACCCTTTGTCAGATTACTGTACCATTGATAGTGAAAGTGTTTGAAGATAACATTTCTCCCACAGGAGAACATATTTATTTTTCATTTCCCATTTTTTTCCATTGACTTTGACTTTTCACAATTAAATATATTTCTCTCTCTCAATTCAATTCAATTCAATGTGCTTTATTGGCATGGGAAACATATGTCAACATTGCCAAAACAAGTGAAGTAGATAACATATAAAAGTGAAATAAACAATAAAAAAGAACAGTAAAAATTCCACTCACAGAAGTTCCAAAAGAGTAAAGACATTTCAAATGTCATATTATGTATATATACAGGGTTGTAACGATGCGCAAATGGTTAAAGTACAAAATGAAAATAATCAAATTCTTTGTGGATGTGTGTAATCTGAGGGAAGTATGTCTCTCTAATATGGTCATACATTTTGTAGGAGGTTAGGAAGGGCAGCTCAGTTTCCACCTCATTTTGTGGGCAGTGTGCACATAGCCTGTCTTCTGTCGAGAGCCATGTCTGCCTACGGCAGCGGCCTCGCGCTTTCTCTCAATCTCATGCACGCTCGCTCACTCACTCACTCACTCACTCACTCACTCACTCACTCACTCACTCACTCACTCACTCACTCACTCACTCACTCACTCACTCACTCACTCACATACACACGCGCACACACACACGCACATACATACATACATACATACATACATACATACATACATACATACATACATACATACATACATACATACATACATATGGTTCCACCTGTCACCAGAGGGCATCAGACACTGTCCTAGAGACATTAACGACACTCAGGTGTGTCCTTTTACTCATTATGATATCACTGTTAAAATAGGGCTGTTTTCTGTTGTCCTTTGTAGAAGTTGAATTCTTTACTATGTGTGCACGCTCATGTTAGTTTCCTGAGTGAGTTTTCGAGACTTCGGCTGTGGTTTGTGCCCTTTGGGGAATCTCCGTTGCCATCTGGAAGGGCGGTCCAAATGATTAGCCAAGCAAGGGAAGTTTGCAATATAAGCCCCTCAGCCCTCATTATTATTTGAGTTTGCGAGTGTACAATTATGTTCACTCCGGGGCCTGAAACTCACCATGATTCAATTTGTGATGATTATACATCCGCTAGGAAAAGTCTGCAAAAACCTAAAAACAACATCAATGGAGAAGTCAACATAAAAGTGCAAGTAAAAACGAATGCAAACAAGTTATAAATTGTGCTACTAATGCACATGACGACACAAACACGTCTCGTAAAAAGTAAATATGGTTTTGTTTGGTTAGCTTTTGGAAATTGTAGAAATGAAACAATTTCCTTCTTCAGATGAACCAGCTTGGCAGGCTAACGTTAGTTAGCTAATTCATTTGCTAGCTATCATACAGTAGGCATATATTAATAATTATATATTTAATATAAGTAGACATGCACTCATAATTGACTGTAGCGCATATAGAGCACCCACAAGCTACCGGTAGCTGAAAACACAATCATCGCGGGATGAATGATTGATGAATTTCCGGCCAAGGGTAGTCCATTTAAAAACAATATTCCTTCCTCCCTCGCCCCTTGTCCTGCAAGTGTATACTCGTCAGATGTCATGATACCTCATCAGAAGCGTCCGCTTAATTTGAGGGCTGAAGGGATAGGGTGTGTCTTATAAGTGTTTGAACTGCAGACTTAGTGTTTGTTGATTTTCAAGTGTACTGTGATCTCAGGAAAGTAATATGTTTATCCTTAACCACTGCTTCCCTGTCTCATCTCTTTTCTGCATCTTCTCTCTGTTCCATAGCGCACATGTACAGACGAAGTCGGAAGTTTACATACACTTAGGTTGGAGTCATTAAAACTCGTTTTTCAACAACTCCACAAGTTTCTTGTTAACAAAGTATAGTTTTGGCAAGTCGGTTAGGACATCTACTTTGTGCATGACACAAGTAATTTTTCCAACAATTGTTTACAGACATATTATTTCACTTATAATTCACTGTATCACAATTCCAGTGGGTCAGAAGTTTACATACACTAAGTTGACTGTGCCTTTAAACAGCTTGGAAAATGCCAGAAAAGGATGTCATGGCTTTAGAAGCTTCTGATAGGCTAATTGACATCATTTGAGTCAATTGGAGGTGTACCTGTGGATGTATTTCAAGGCCAACCTTCAAACTCTGTGCATCTTTGCTTGACATCATAGGAAAATCAAAAGAAATCAGCCAATACCTCAGAAAAAAATTATAGACCTCCAAGTCTGGTTCATCCGTGGGAGCAATTTCCAAAAGCCTGAAGGTACCAAGTTCACCCGTACACACAATAGTATGCAAGTATAAACACCATGGGACCACGCAGCCATCATACCACTCAGGAAGGAGACGCGTTCTGTCTCCTAGAGATGAACGTACTTTGGTGCAAAAAGTGCAAATCAATCCCAAAACAACAGCAAAGGACCTTGTGAAGATGCTGGAGGAAACAAGTACAAACGTATCTATATCCACAGTAAAGCGAGTCCTATATCGACATAACAATGTTGTGTAACCTTGTAACCTCATGTTGTGGGGTTGCTTTGCTGCAGGAGGGACTGGTGCACTTCACAAAATAGATGGCATCATGAGGCACATGAATTATGTGGATATATTGAAGCAACATCTCTAGACATCAGTCAGGAAGTTAAAGCTTGATTGCAAACGGGTCTTCCAAATGGACAATGACCCCAACAATACTTCCAAAGTTGTGGCAAAATGTCCTAAGGACAACAAAGTCAAGGTATTGGAGTGGCCATATCTAAGTCCTGACCTCAATCCTATAGAAAATGTGTGGGCAGAACTGAAAAAGCGTGTGTGAGCAAGGAGGCCTACAAACCTGACTCAGTTACACTAGCTCTGTCAGGAGGAAGGAGCCAAAATTCACCCAAATACTAATTGAGTGTATGTAAACTTCTGACCCACTGGGAATGTGATGAAAGAAAAAGAAGCTGAAATAAATCATTCTCTTTACTATTATTCTGACATTTTACATTATTAAAATGAAGTGATGATCCTAACTGACCTAAGACAAGGATTTTTTACTAGGATTAAATGTCAGGAATTGTGAAAAACTGAGTTTAGACGTATTTGGCTGTGTGTGTAAATTTCCGACCTCAACTGTATATATTTCAGAACGTAATTCCTTTTCTGCAATACAAAATCTTTGCTATTCTGATTGTGGTATTAATATTGATATCCGAGTATTGATTGACCTCATAGAATACTGTTTAATGCCAGTATGTGGTGCGTATCTTGGAGGGGAGGATAGGGGTGATGGATGGGAATTAACTTAACAAGATTCAGATAATAACAAGAGGTCCATTTAAACAATAAGTCATCTTCAATGAGATCATTATCCGCCTACCACTGTGAAGAGTGCTCTATTTCCCCCTCTTTCCTCCCTTCCTCCCTCTCTTTTCTTCCTCTCTCCTCCCCTCTCTCCCTTCCTTCCTCTCTTCTCCCTCACTCCTAAATTCTGTCAGACTTTGTTTTGTGGCAAGGAGCCATCACTTTATCAGACTACAAAAACCATCTGTCCAACCAGTCATCATTAAACCCTATTGGCTGTATCCCCTGTGGGCCCCTGAGCTACAGTAGCTCCACCAAATAGACATATGATGCCGATAGCTAGCAGACCTGCTTTAGAATACAATTTGAAATCTATAAAACACTTTAAATACTAGCCTGCCTGGAGTGCAAGATGGGCACTGGTTTACAGTGTTGGGACGATTATATTGGTCCATTAATCCAGACAAGCTCAATCAAGCACAGATAATATTAGTATAGTATTTGAACTATAGCTGGGCCACTCTGCTCTTGTCTCTGGTGAAAAGCCTTGACACATCCCATAACATAGCGGTTGTGGCTGGCCTGAAACTGACTGACAGTTTCATCATGATGACTACATTGTGTTGGAAGGTGCAGCACACTTTTTGACAGTTTCTGTCTAGGGTTCTGTAGTGAAGCTGTCAGCTGAAATGTCTCACCGTGGGAGAGTTTCTGCCAGAAGAGAATGATCTTTCCCACCACATCTAGCCTGGGTAGTCATTCTGTATATTAAAGCTGTTGTTTTTACCATCAATGTCAAATCAATCTATTTTAATAATTATAACCTCATATTGTTTATACTGATGTTTCAGATATCATTACTGACCATCTTGATTGTGAGTAGATTGTTGGAAAAAGTATCACATGGTGCAACAAAGTTGTAGAGCATCAACAGCAAAAAAATGTTCTTCATTGGGTTGTTTTTTTCCCAGACAGTAGAAACACTGATTTTCTTGAAAGACTAGAGCAAAGAATACGCTTTCTGAGATGTAATCAACAACAATCACGTTGTTGCCCCTTAAAATCATGTTGCGTATAATTTACAGCGACTAATCACTAGCTAAGGGTCATAGGGAGTCCTTATTCTCCTGATTCTGCTAAATCTGTATGTGTGGGGTGTTAGACCGTTTCTGACTAATTACTGTAGTTGTTATGAGCGACCCACCTAATTCATCACTCCTCTGAACATTTAATTAGCTGGTATGCCCAGCACAATTAAGAGCTAAATTAGGACAAATTTAACTGCAAGCCTAGCAGCTTGAAGGACACACCACATCACACCATGTCCAAATGTGATTTCAGCTAGGGAAACATTCAGACCATGTCATAGCTTGACTCAAAGTCATTTGAGCCAAATGGACTGTCTCCATCTCTTAACTAAAGACAGTCGATTTATCTATCTGCTAATCTTTACATACAACTTTATTTTAAAAATATCTCTTAAAAAGTTATTATCAGTTCAACAGTTATCCTGTGATTTATTACATTATATGGATGTATTACATTACAAGAAGTTCTTACATTATTGGAAGTTATTACATTATCTTGTGTTATTACCTCGTCCGTTGTTAAAGTCCCCAATGAGATCAAATCTCTTCTTCTCTTCTTTCACACGAAAGACCTGGGCCAAGGTAGCAGCAGCATCTTTTGAATTACATGATCATTTCTTTAATGAAAACCTCTTAATGAATAAAACCTAATAATACTGAAGAGATTCATCTGCAGCCTAAGTGAGTTGTTATGTGATTAACATTAATGCGAAGAGAGATTGTTCCAGTCTCATTCAGAGGCAGGGCACAGACCAAGATCTTAATTATTGAACCAGTCATTGATGTCTGCACAGCTGAGATAACAGAACAAAATAGCCCATTTAGATTTCATGGTGCAAATAGAAAAGGTACGTGGAAAAAGGGTAATTTCACAAGATTATTTCGTTGGCAATGAAGCGTATTTTGTGCCATCACAGAGGCTGTCAGAGTTATCTGAAGCCTGGAGCAATGTTTGGAGAAACGAGGAGGCCAAATGCCCGACTGACTCCTGATGATGGAGTCATATAGGAGGGAGAAATCAATATTGGTCATCCCCACATGGGAAAGGGAAGTGGATCCTCTACTGTACATATTTATAAAGCCAAAAATAACAACTCAGACAGCCAATTGCATTGAACCCAGAGGGTTGAGGAATAAAAAGTAAGAGGCCCGGTTAGAAATGGTTTAATGAGCTAGGATACTGTATTATAACTGGATTAGTGTTGAACACTCAACCATGTCAGTAAGTGCTGGGCTGTGGCAGAGTAACCACGCCCTAAATTGAGCTATCCACCATAATAAGTTGAGCTATCCACCACAAAACAACACCTCACTTCAGCACTCATTCATAAAGTACCACAGGTTTGGTTTTGCTTCAGCACTCGCTCCTATCCCCATTGTGTCTTCGTGCACACAGAGCACAACCTGACAGTGGAGACCAAAATACAAAGCCTAATACAAAGCATGGCAAAGTAGATGAGAATTTTCCACTCTCTGCTTAAAGAAACTATAACACCTTGCTTGCCATTCATTCAACAATAATTATTTAAATGGATCAAACATGCCACTTTAATTCTGCTCTCATTATAAACAAAGTGCCCATGATTAAAAGTTCAGCAAACAAACTGCGTTGGACTAGAGATTATTGCATTTATTTTTAATCAGATGCTGCCTTATTGCCTGTCTTACAACATTCCCAACAATTCTACAACAATGAAATAGAGGGCGAGTTTGGCATCGTGCCCTGGTTGGCATTAAGATAAAGGAGTTCCAGAGGCCTCCCGGAGGCGGAAGCTATCCCAGTTAATTCCCAGGGTTCCGCTGTGCTTTGAACAGGGATGGACTAATGAGGGCTGTGTGGAAATTAGTGTGGCCTAGCTGCTCTGTGGCCAACCACCAGGCCTGCTCAGGCTTTCAGGGTTCTGTGTGCTCCATGTTAGGCCCTCTGTTTGGCCCTGTGTGACTGTAGCCAGCACAGATTCCACAGCAGTTAGGTGCAAATCCACCAGGCCATCCACCAGGGCTCCATGTTAGGCCCTCTGATAGGTGCTGTTAGGAGCCTCTGATAGGCCCCAGCCCTCCCAGTAGCCACAGCCACAGTTACGTGATCAGGCCAGGGTAACAGGCTTGGTGAGAGGAGGGCAGGGATCAATAGCACTAGCACGGCCCTGGGTGTTGATTATGTGGATGCACTGCACTGGCTGTGAGGCTTGAGTCTTGTAAAGTAGAGGACTACTGGGATTGCTCAGTTTCCCCTAACCTGCTCTTTTCACAGAGGTACTAAAGGAGCACTGTATCACTGTCGTGTTTTCAATATGCAGTCAGTATACTTCTGTGATGATTTAGGGAAGTTAAAGGTGGGGATTCAGGTGGGGGGTAGCACGGTCTGATGGCCTGACGAGGTGTTGAGGTTAGGATGGAGGGATGAGGAGTGGTAAAGGCTAGATAGTTAAAAAACTGTTAGCCTGTGGTGTCACATGTATGACTATTCTGTCACATTAGTTCAAAGAGTTGTCATTCCACACTTCATTCCACACTTAAAAGGATGCAGTCCAGTATTTGGGTCCATCTCAGCATAGTCCTCAACCCCAGTAGGACCTGAACTATCAGGCTGTGGTGGATACCAGTACCTACAGGGTTAACAACACAGAGACCCAGACAGTTGGTAAAAAACCTGGTCCAAAAGTTTAACTGGGTCATTCCACAAGAGTGACTTTTGTGTCCCTTTGATATTTTAGAAAGTGTGCACAAATATTACATTTTAAAATCCTGTTATATGAAATTAAGTGCCTTTGTAATATGGATACAGTGCATTCGGAAAGTATTCAGACCCCTTGACTTTTTCCAAATCTTGTTATGTTGAAAGCCTCATTCTAAAAGTTATTAAATAATTTAAATAAATAATTTATTTTCTCATCAATCTTCACACAGTACCCTATAATGACAAAACAAAAACAGGTTTTTAGAAATGTTTGCAAATGTATACAAAAAAGTATATCTCATTTACTTAAGTATTCAGACACTTTACTCAGTACTTTGTTGAAGCACCTTTGGCAGTGATTACAGACTCGATTCTTCTTGGGTATGATGCTACAAACTTGGGACTCATGTATTTGGGGAGTTTCCCATTCTTCTCTGCAGATCCCCTCAAGCTCTGTAAGGTTGGATTGGGAGCGTCTCACTGCACAGCTATTTTCAGGTCTCTCTAGAGGTGTTAGATTAGGTTCAACCCTCTTACCAATAATAACAAATACTAAGCTTGCATTCTTGCCACTGACTTTAGTATTTTTTTAATTTAACCTCTATAGATGGGAAAACTTGTTTTTTTATGAAGTTGTTTTTATGACAGAATGTTACACTTCTCAAAAGGGTATGCACAATTGGCCCAGCATCGTCCGGGTTAGGGGAGGGTTTGGTCCGGCGTGGGGATTTATTTGGCTCATTGCTCTCTAGCGACTCC
Source organism: Oncorhynchus keta (assembly GCF_023373465.1). Taxonomy (NCBI): domain Eukaryota; kingdom Metazoa; phylum Chordata; class Actinopteri; order Salmoniformes; family Salmonidae; genus Oncorhynchus; species Oncorhynchus keta. The sequence goes on from NC_068432.1 coordinate 24,838,454, forward strand.
TTGTGGCGGGCCCTGCGCCTGCAGGCTGACCCCTGATTGTCAGTTGAACGGTGTATCCCCTTACACATTGGTGCAGCTGGCTTCCTGGTTAAGCGAGCGGGTGTTAAGAAGCACAGTTTGGGGGGGTCATGTTTCAGAGGACGCATCTCCCGAACCCTTTGAGGGGAAAAAAGGGGGATAAAAATGTCAAAAATAAATAGAATGCTATCAGTTTGATCTCATGGATGGTCAGTCCTTGCATCCATAGCTATCTCTCTATGAATTTGAAAGTGGTTATATTTGTCATCTGTCAGCAGGGTTGGCAGGGTGCCAACTTTGTTGTTGGAGATAAATAAAACAGACCTCTGGGTAGTCTGCTAAAAAAGGACAGAATATCTTGGTTGTGGTTTGAATAATCAGGAAGGCTGGGGTTCTTGCCGATCCAATGATTATGCAACGTTTAGAATGAGACTGATATGAGGTAATGGTTAATAAGTGACTGTTACATTTACATTTTACATTTAAGTCATTTAGCAGACGCTCTTATCCAGAGCGACTTACAAATTGGTGCATTCACCTTATGACATCCAGTGGAACATCCACTTTACAATAGTGCATCTAAATCTTTTAAGGGGGGGAGGGGTTGAGAAAGATTACTTTATCCTATCCTAGGTATTCCTTAAAGAGGTGGGGTTTCAGGTGTCTCCGGAAGGTGGTGATTGACTCCGCTGTCCTTGCGTCGTGAGGGAGTTGGTTCCACCATTGGGGGGCCAGAGCAGCGAACAGTTTTGACTGTTGTCGATATATAACCTATATTTATATATGTTTAGAATTTAATTCGAGAGATGGTAAGTCGTTAAACAACTTCTTCTGTGGTGCCCCAAATACATAATGAGTTGTTACATGATTAATTTAATCGAGTAACAATTAAACATAGTTAGTTGATTCGATAAATAACAGACATTAATGATAGTCACGTCACGACATATTACATTTACATTTCATTACATTTAAGTCATTTAGCAGACGCTCTTATCCAGAGCGATTTACAAATTGGTGCATTCACCTTATGACATCCAGTGGAACAGCCACTTTACAATAGTGCATCTAAATCTTTTAAGGGGGGGGGGTGAGAAGGATTACTTTATCCTATCCTAGGTATTCCTTAAAGAGGTGGGGTTTCAGGTGTCTCCGGAAGGTGGTGATTGACTCCGCTGTCCTGGCGTCGTGAGGGAGTTTGTTCCACCATTGGGGGGCCAGAGCAGCGAACAGTTTTGACTGGGCTGAGCAGGAACGGTACTTCCTCAGTGGTAGGGAGGCGAGCAGGCCAGAGGTGGATGAACGCAGTGCCCTTGTTTGGGTGTAGGGCCTGATCAGAGCCTGGAGGTACTGAGGTATTACATTTACATTTTAGTCATTTAACAGATGCTCTTATCCAGAGCGACTTACAGTTACTGCATTAATCTTAAGATAGCTAGGTGGGACAACCACATCACAGGCACAGTAAGTACATTTTTCTTCAAAATAGCTATCAGCAAAGTCAGAGCTAGTGAGAAAAAAAGTATATTAAAAAGTTACGTGCAAGTGTTAGTTCACAAAGTGCATTCTTTTTTTCAGGTGAGAGAAAAGAGACTACTCAGGAGAAATGAGTAGCCCTGTGGCACCAGCGCGACGACCAGATGCTCTTGGAATATGAAAGAAAACGTAATCAGATGAAGAGAGAGCAGCTGGAGTTGCTGTGTTCATGTTCTCTGGGGCCAAAACAAATCAAGGGAATGAAGGGCAGCATAGGCTGAGATGAATTCAGCGTTCTTGACCGCAGATCAGCAGTTCCAAATGCTGCCAGAGAACCGGAATTCTCACAACACTAAATTAGAATAGTTGCAGCCAAGTGGTGGGGAGTGTCTGTAAAGCCTACAGGGAAACAACAACAGTCACAAATTGCCCAATCACTTAATCCTGGTTTATGTGTCAATAACCATTTGCAAGTTAATAGCAGTTCAGGTACGAAGTAGGCTACTGAGAAGACAGATAGTACTTCAAGTAGATGGCCCTAGCTAGCAAAAAGACAGTACTAGACAACAACAGATGAAGACAAAAATGATACTTATCACTCCTGGAGATATCAGGTGTCCTCTAGCTGTAGAATGAAGCACTGTATGTCTGGGAAAGAGGTGTGAATGTCTGGGAATGTCTAAGGAGAGATACATTTACAATGGAGCTTTTCAAATAGAGACAAAAACAAGCTAACAGATGTCTGATAAGAAACACATTTTCCCAATGAAGCATTCAACTATTCTGAGAAGCAATTTGAAGGAATGTGCAAGAAGCATCTGGGGAGGTAGCCTACAAGTTTATATCTCGGTGGGAGAATAATGCCAATCTCTTACCAGCCATCTGTCTACTCTTCCCTCTGTCTATTATGTTCTCTTGGGACGCTATATCAGATCATTTCTCTCCAGTTGAATGATAGGGCAAAATGTAGATTCCCGCCTAAATCGACATATCTAAACATAATTATTGTGCCATCAACAATAACTGGTAATGTTGCATCGTATTAGAAAAGGTCTGGACCTCACCTTTCTGTTACAATTGTTTTAACTTCTTGGTGACGAGGCAGTATTTTCACGTCCGGATGAAATGCATGCCCAAATTCAACTGCCTGCTACTCATCCCCAGAAGATAAGATATGCATATTATTAGTAGATTTGGATAGAAAACACTCTGAAGTTTCTGTTTGAATCATGTCTGTGAGTATAACAGAACGTATGTAGCAGGCGAAACTCAGAGGAAAAAACAATCAGATTTTTTTTTTTGAGGTCACTCTCTTTTCAATGGGTTTTCATTGGGAATTCAGATTTCTAAGGGACCTTCTTGCAGTTCCTACCATTTCCACTGGATGTCACCAGTCTTTAGAAATTGGTTGAGGTTTTTCCTTTGTGTAATGAAGAAGTAACCCTGTTCAAAACGAGGATCACTTCAAGTGTACAGTTAGATAGAGGCGCGTGACCAGAAATGTAGCGTCAGTTTGTTTTCTTCCTGTATTGAACACCGTCTTCAATGTTATCGATTATTTACTTTACAAAATACCTACAGTTGTAATACAAAAGTTGTTTGAAATGTTTTGGCAAAATTTACAGGTAACTTTTGAAATATCTTGTAGTCACGTTGTGCAAGTTGGAACCAGTGTTTTTCTGGATCAAACGCGCCAAATAAATGGACATTTTGGATATATATCGATGGAATTAATTGAACAAAAGGACCATTTGTGATGTTTATGGGACATATTGGAGTGCCAACAGAAGAAGCTCGTCAAAGGTAAGGCATGATTTATATTTTTAGTTCTGTGTTTTGTGTTGCGCCTGCAGGGTTGAAATATGTTTTCTCTCTCTGTTTACTATGGTGCTATCCTCAGATAACAGCATCGTTTGCTTTCGCCGAAAAGCCTTTTTGAAATCTGACATGTTGGTTGTATTCACAACACGTGTAGCTTTAATTTGGTATCTTACATGTGTGATTTCATGAAAGTTTGATTTTTATAGTCATTTATTTGAATTTGGCGCTCTGCAATTTCTCTGGCTTTTGGCCAGGTGGGACGCTAGCCACATATCCCAATTAAACAAATTGCTGAGATGTAGTCACTTTTGAGGTCACAAGCTCAAGTACATAGTACAAATATTAGGAAAATATGAAATATCATACATAAAAATGTTTTACAATTCAACAATAGCGCTACGTAACAGCACGCGGGGGCTACAACAGACTTCTTCTGTCGCGACATCCCTCTAAGGCCCTTCTGCTAGCTTGATAGCCCTGGCAAGCTAGCTGTATGAATCGCCGTGTCTCCAACCCACCGAGCTACTCACTGGACCCCTATGATCACTCGGCTACGCATGCCTCTCCCTAATGTCAATATGCCTTGTCCATTGCTGTTTTGGTTAGTGATTATTGCCTTATTTCACTGTAGACACTCTAGCCCTGCTCAATACGCTTAGCTAACTATTTAGTTCCACCTCCCACACATGCGGTGACCTCACCTGGGTTAAATGATGTTTCTAGAGACAATATCTCTCTCATCGTCACTCAATGCAGAGTTTTACCTCCACTGTATTCACATTCTACCATACCTTTGCCTGTACATTATGCCTTGAATCTATTTTATCGTGCCCAGAAACCTGCTTTTACTCTCTGTTCCGAACGTACTAGACAACCAGTTCTTATAGCCTTTAGCTGTTCCCTATCCTACTCCTCCTCTGTTCCTCTGGTGATGTAGAGGTTAATCCAGGCCCTGCAGTGCCAAGCTCCACTCACATTCCCCAGGCGCTCTCATTTGCATGTTAACATTAGAAGTCATTAGAAGTTTGTTTTATTCACTGCTTTAGCACACTCTGCCAACAGGGATGTCCTAGCCGTGTCTTAATCCTGGCTTAGGAAGACCACCAAAAACCCTGACATTTCCATCCCTAACTATAACATTTTCCGCCAAGATAGAACTGCCAAAGGGGGCAGAGTTGCAATCTACTGCAGAGAGAGCCTGCAGAGTTCTGTCTTACTATGCCGGTCTGTGCCCAAACAATTCGAGCTTCTATTTTTTTAAATCCACCTTGCCGCCTGCTATAGACCACCTTCTGCCCTCAGTTGTGCCCTGGACACCATATGTGAATTGATTGCCCCCCATCTATCTTCAGAGCTCGTGCTGTTAGGTGACCTAAACTGGGACATGCTTAACACCCCAGCCATCCTACAATCTAAGCTTGATGCCCTCAATCTCACACAAATGATCAATGAACCTACCAGGTACAACCCCAAATCTGTAAACATGGGCACCCTCATAGATATCATCCTAACCAACCTGCCCTCCAAATACACCTCTGCTGTCTTCAACCAGGATCTCAGCGATCATTGCCTCATTGCCTGCGTCCGTAATGGGTCTGCGGTCAAACGACTTCCCCTCATCACTGTCAAACGGCTCCCTAATACACTTCAGCAAGCAGTCCTTTCTAATCGACCTGGCCCGGGTATCCTGGAAGGATATGGACCTCATTCCGTCAGTAGAGGATGCCTGGTTATTCTTTAAAAGTGCTTTCCTCACCATCTTAAATAATCATGCCCCATTCAAAAAAATGTAGAACCAGGAACAGATATAGCCCTTGGTTCACTCCAGACCTGACTACCCTTTACCAGCACAAAAACATCCTGTGGTGCACTGCATTAGCATCGAATAGCCCCAGCGATATGCAACTTTTCAGGGAAGTTAGGAACCAATATACACAGGAAGTTAGGAAAGCAAAGGCTAGCTTTTTCAAACAGAAATTTGCATCCTGTAGCACAAACTCCAAAAAGTTCTGGGACACTGTAAAGTCCATGGAGAATAAGAGCACCTCATCCCAGCTGCCCACTGCACTGAGGCTAGGAAACACTCCCAATTCCCTTTAAAACTACGTTTTTGGCCCGCCCCATGAGCACAGACTGTCACGCCCTGACCATAGAGAGCCTTTTATTCTCTATGTTGGTTAGGTCGGGGTGTGACTAGGGTGGGTTATCTAGGTTGTTGTATGTCTATGTTGGCCTGGTATGCTTCCCAATCAAAGGCAGCTGTTTATCGTTGTCTCTGATTGGGGATTATATTTAGGCAGCCATTTACCCACTGTGGTTTGTGGGATCTTGTTTTGAGTTAGTGCATGTAGCACCTCTTATGTTATGGTTTGTTGTTTGTTTCCTTTTGTTTTTTTTGTAAGTTTCACGTAAATAAAGATGTGGAACTCAGAGCACGCTGCGCCTTGGTCCGTCTCTACACACAGCCGTGACACGGACATTGATCTGGCGTCATGGGACAGACTTTTTCTGCTCTTCCGAATATAACCCCCACCTTGGGAATTTATCTTCAGACCAGATGGAGTTAAGGTTTGAGTAGATTGCTGAATTTTTTATCCATACCACGTGGTTAAACTCTGAGACTATCGATCCGACAGAATAAGAGCTACTCTTCGATACTAATTACTAGTCTGCAGCTAGAAATGACCTACCCGTGAATGTGAGGACCGACAACCGCCGAAACATCTATTCCATAACAACTCTGCTGAATGTTACTCTGAACTATCCATTCTAACCACGGCAGAGAGAGAGAAAGGGCGGACAAACTCTCCAACAGAAACAAACTATCCAACAGAGATCCTGACGACACACTGAGCATATATATATATATATATATATATATATATATATTGATATATATATTGATTGCAATTATTCCCGAATGAGTGAGCGTTCATGTGCAAAGGATTAGCATTTCAATTGTTATAATTATCAACTTTGTAGTGTATTTTATCTTTCACGCCCCTCTCAGTCCCTTTGTCTACCAGATATTAAAATATCTGAAAGTTATATTATGAAAATTATAACTTTGTCATTTGAATATTTTCCTTGGTGCCCCGACTTCCAAGTTAATTACATTGACATGATTAATTTAGTTTAATCACGTAATAATTACAGATAATTTATTTGATCAAAATAAGTCTTCAGTTTAATGATGGCAAAGACACGACAAGAGACAATACTGCAAGGCTATATTCATCGACCTGGCCAAGGATTTCGACTCTTGTCAATCACAACATTCTTATCGGCAGACTCAATAGCCTTGGCTTCTCAAATGACTGCCTCACCTGGTTCACCAACTACTTCTCAGACAGAGTTCAGTGTGTCAAATCGGAGGGCCTGTTGTCCGGACCTCTGGCAGTCTCTATGGCGGTGTCACAGGATTCAATTCTCGGGCCGACTCTTTTCTCTGTATATATCAATGATGTCGCTCTTGCTGCTGGTGATTCTCTGATCCACCTCTACGCAGACGACACCATTCTGTATTACCTCTGGCCCTTCTTTGGACACTGTGTTAGCTAACCTCCAGAAGAGCTTCAATGCCATACAAGCTATCAGAGCAGCTCACAGATCACTGCACCTGTACATATCTGTAAATAGTACATCCAACTACTTCATCCCCATACTGTTATTTATTTTATTTATTTTGCTCCTTTGCACCCCAGTATCTCTACTTGCACACTCATCTTCTGCACATCTCTTCTGCACATCTCTGCACACCCTCCAGTGTTTAATTGCTATATTGTAATTACTTCGCCACCATGGCCTATTTGTTGCCTTTACCTCCCTTATCCTACCTCATTTGCACACACTATGTATAGACTTTTTCTAATATATTATTGACTGTATGTTTGTTTATTCCATGTGTAACTCTGTGTTGTTTGTGTTGCACTGCTTTGCTTTATCTTGGCCAGGTGGCAGTTGTAAATGAGAACTTGTTCTCAACTGGCCTACCTGGTTAAATAAAGGTGAAATAAATAAATACAAACAATAGTGCTGCAATATGGCTTGAAATGACTGAAATGCTTTCTAAGTATAGTAACAATCAAATTATAAATGGCTTACTATAAGATTTCAGTTGTCTTAACTGTAAAAATAAATATGATCATACTTAGTGACAGTACAAAATTGGCATTATTTCATATAACTGCCGACAGATAATTTTCTCCAAAATGTCCAATGAGCGGCACACAGATACCATTCAAATGTGAGCAGACTCATTACAACTTCAGCTTAAAGCTGTGACCAAAAGAAAATGAGTTCAATTGTATTAAATTATTTTGTATTTTTTCTTGTTGAGAGCTCTAAATCCGGCTGAGAATATCACAGCGAGATTAAACTATTATTATTGCATTCGCTAGATTATCCCATTCAAGCACAGCTGTGAGTTTCACTGAAATCGTTCCTTTGTCTGGATAGGCCAGAAAATGTGACACTTCACTTCCTTTGCAAATGTAGGGTCTGAAACCTGACACTTAAAGTCTGCTCTGCTGGGAGAGTGGGAGCAGAGAGCAGAGACACACAAACAAACACACACACACACACACACACTACATACGCTCACACAAAGAAAACACACATGCATATTGACGCCACACACACACACACACACACACACACACACACACACACACACACACACACACACACACACACACACACACACACACACACACACACACACACACACACACTTACACTCTTTCAGTCTTTTTTTATTTAGCTAATTGTTCTTACTTTTTAACTCTGCATTGTTGGTTAAGGGCTTGTAAGTTAAGTCTACACCTGTTGTATTCGGTGCATGTGGCATATACAATTTGATTTAAGAAATGAGGCTTTCTGGCACTATAAGACACAGGAACCTAAAATGTTCACAGAGCGCTTTGAACACCAAAATAGGGGAATTAACATCTAAGAAGTTTTAACGCATGGTGCTTATGTTACTAAGTGTTAGTAAAACTTTGGTATAGAAGATTAAACAAAGATGTGTTCTAAGACTTCATCAGCATTGATATTAGTGGGTTTATTAAAGGGCATAGTTCATAATTACCCAACTGAATACAGATCATTGTTAGTATATAATCACGGCATGTACAGCTCTCTCCCGCTCAGCCCAGTCAAAACTCTTCTCTGTCCTGGCATTACAATGGTGTAACCATTGCAGGGACTGTATCAAGACAGCTGTCCCTGGCAATTTTCAGAAAATGTCTAAAACCCTACTTCTTCAGAGTGTATAAAAAATCCTACAAGCATTGACTTTGCTGATAACTACTTTATTGAGGGAAAATTTACTTTCAATGACTTTGATATGTTTTTGTCTCACCCAGTTCTCTTAAGATGTTGTAAGTCGCTCTGGATAAGAGCGTCTGCTAAATAACTAAAATGTTAAAATATGCTATTTCGCAGAAGCTTTATCCAAAGAGACTTACAACAGTGAGTGCGTGCATTGTTGTATTGGTGGCCCTAGCTGGAATCCAACCTACAGCCCTGGAGTTGCTAGCGTCATGCTCTTAACCAACTAAGCCACACAGAAATGGCATCCTACTTCACCCTGACAAGGATGTGGCCACTGTCACAGGCCCGGGGCTCCCTCCCTGGGGAGCTAATTTATGATGTAATTTAAATGTAGGCCTGCTGATAGGCCATCAGAAACACTGTGATGGATATGCTCGGCTCAGAGACTCATCCATCATCCATGATTCCTAGTTCAACATGCTGAGGAAAGCTGTCCCGCCACCACCACAGCTCATACACGCACACACACACACACGGATCACACACGGATCAGCTTTACTCTGCTCTGTCCCCCTATGATTGATGTTTGAGCTGATGCTCCACGATGATTATCTATTTTGATGATGTCATCCCATTGTTACAGTATGTGCACTGCAGTTCTATTTCAGATTAGATCATTGACTCAGGGCTTCCATTTTAATATAAAGTCATCACGGAAAACATTTGACGCTGCCTAAAGAGGAATTCATTCAAAGAGAGAAGAGCTCAGCACATGTGAGCCTGTGCCCTTGAGCACTATGAAAAGCAGAAGTTAAGTTATTAGATTTAAGTAGTCTTTAACTCTGCTCCATATTCCCCCTCACGTATTTTCATTTAGAAAAATGCTTAGTTATTTTGCTATTAGCATAGATAAGTACCATTGTTTAAATGCAGATTGAAGTTATTCATTTTCCACAAAGCTAGCATATTTAAACAGACTGAACGGAAGGCTTTCTGCAATTACATTTATCTAGGAAAGGTCAGTTGCTTTGTACACTGAAAAGTCATTTTCACTCAGAAGATTCAGTGCGGCTGCAGCTGTAGAATTTGAACGCAGTCTTTTAGGTTTGTTTATAATAGCTTAAGTGTAATTTTTTTCTCTCAAGCTACTACTGAGAACCATGAGTCATTTTCACCTGCTTTTATAGTGAGCCTTTAATAGGTGATTCAGAAATATGCAAATAGGCACTTCTCTTGCTCTCTGCAATACCTTTCAAATGCAAATCACACTCTGACCACTGAAATCAAGGGAAGGCACATGTGTCAGATTGAGTTTATGCAGAGTAAAGTCCTTTAAATATAACAACATTCATGATTACTGGGTTTGTGGAAGTGGTATACTTTGCTGCCATTGACTTTCTGTCATTATTATCTGCACACAATGTCCTTGATTCGTTGGGACAAATTGTTGCTGGATTCAAACAACCAACTTATGCCATGGTAACAAACAGAGAGCAATAACAATGCCAAAATGATCCTTTTGTTACGTCTTAGATTAGCACACATTTTGGGTTGTAGAGACATGTTTTCCCAAAAGAAAAAGTGCCAACATGTAGAGAAAAGAAAAGGAAACAATCCCTTGTGTCTGGTGTTACAGACTTCGAGAGAGAATGTGAGACAAGTCACATACAATATAGGTCACTGTTTAGGAGCCTACATGTTGTTTTCTATAAGAGGTATCTATCAGTACTTGCTCAGGCATTTGACCTTCTTATACTCTGCCTTTGTTCTTGTTATTCTGTCTCTCTAATCATCAACAGTCCTCTGTTATCTTGAAAGCGCTCATATTTTTGTTCTTTCTTGCATATGCTAATAATAATTCAGAAGATGGAATGAAGGACCTTGAGGCAGGCGTTAGTACAGAAGGGAAAAGAGGAATCAAAACAACATTGTTTCTCTTGTTAACTCATTTTAATGAATTCCTATGAAAACGAGACTTTGAAAAAATATCTAGTCATTAATTATTCTAATTTCCCATTGGCTTTAAAGCTGGGACCCGTAGTGGTGAAACTGACATATCCGTTAGCAATATTACAACAACAAAGACTACTTCAAACAATGAACAGAGTTTTTTTCCTCCATAATGCTGGATGCTCTTCTCCTACTTTCATAAACAAAACTAAAACAATAACAAATGGGCCTGGGCCGATCAGTTGCACTGTTTTACCTAATGCAGGTTCCAGGTTTAAGAGTGTTGTAAATGCGCCTGGGCCGATCAGCTGCACTGTTTTACCTAATGCAGGTTCCAGGTTTAAGAGTGTTGTAAATGCGCCTGGGCCGATCAGTTGCACTGTTTTACCTAATGCAGGTTCCAGGTTTAAGAGTGTTGTAAATGCGCCTGGGCCGATCAGTTGCACTGTTTTACCTAATGCAGGTTCCAGGTTTAAGAGTGTTGTAAAATGCGCCTGGGCCGATCAGTTGCACTGTTTTACCTAATGCAGGTTCCAGGTTTAAGAGTGTTGTAAATGCGCCTGGGCCGATCAGTTGCACTGTTTTACCTAATGCAGATTCCAGGTTTAAGAGTGTTGTAAATGCGCCTGGGCCGATCAGTTGCACTGTTTTACCTAATGCAGGTTCCAGGTTTAAGAGTGTTGTAAATGCGCCTGGGCCGATCAGTTGCACTGTTTTACCTAATGCAGGTTCCAGGTTTAAGAGTGTTGTAAATGCGCCTGGGCCGATCAGTTGCACTGTTTTACCTAATGCAGGTTCCAGGTTTAAGAGTGTTGTAAATGCGCCTGGGCCGATCAGTTGCACTGTTTTACCTAATGCAGGTTCTAGGTTTAAGAGTGTTGTAAATGCGCCTGGGCCGATCAGTTGCACTGTTTTACCTAATGCAGGTTCCAGGTTTAAGAGTGTTGTAAATGCGCCTGGGCCGATCAGATGCACTGTTTTACCTAATGCAGATTCCAGGTTTAAGAGTGTTGTAAATGCGCCTGGGCCGATCAGTTGCACTGTTTTACCTAATGCAGATTCCAGGTTTAAGAGTGTTGTAAATCAATAATGTAGCAGACAAGGCATAATCTACTTGAACAGTCGTGATGGAGAGGTATATTTACAGGATGGAGAGGTATAATTACAGTTGTTGTAGTTGGAATCACTAAACAGAGAGTAGTACAGGACTACTTTGAGCTCTAATCAAAGTTCACTATGTTATTTTGTAAGGTGGAATCAGGTCAGAGGTGTTTCCCATATACTGTACACATCATACACAGCATCTCAGGACCAGGGCAGTTGTCCAGCCTCTAGCAGCAGCCCATATTCATGACATGTACAGTAGATTTCTTGACAGCGCTTAAATGGTGATTTTCCCCACACCGATTTGTGGCGGAACAGCTCTGTGTATGTGAAAATCACCCCCCCCCCCACACACACACATCCACTCTAGATTTAAATTGATGCTACAATACACTTTATTTAACATTTACTATGCAGCTTACCAATTTCCTCCCTCAGCTCCCCTCCCTACCACACATTTCACAGCGCTGCTTCGCTCAGCCAATTATTCCTGACTGAGCTTCCAGCCAGGCGTCTGGGAGTGGGTCAGGAAAGTGTTTAACACATGTAAAGCAGGCTTGTCGCCCAGTTTGTGTGTGTGTGTGTGTGTGTGTGTGTGTGTGTGTGTGTGTGTGTGTGTGTGTGTGTGTGTGTGTGTGTGTGTGTGTGTGTGTGTGTGTGTGTGTGTGTGTGTGTGTGTGTGTGTGTGCATGCGCATAGGTTGATGTGATGAGGGCTGTCTTTACTCTCAGAGCCTACATTTGGCATTTCACATTTCAATAATTTATCAGGCACTTTTATCCAGAGCAACTTACAGTAGTGAATCCGCCATGGGAATCGAATCCACCACTAACATATGGAATTGTTTTAGATTACTTAGCTATTTTATTTTGAAATTTAGGACCCCTGTAGGTATCCCAAAAATATAGAAAAAAGATGTTTGATAAAATATTGAATGTGAACTACTATAGCCCATTCTTAGATGGCAAAACTTACAGTAAAAAGATTCAGAAGGAATAATGTTTTGAAGTGTCTTTCCTACATCTAGGAGATATATGAAAGCTCAGGAAATATATATTTTTGGACACATATTTACTCCCTTTTTCCATACTTCCAATAATTTTTAAAAACGGATATTTGTCGGCCAAACCTTCGGATGTTACAGGTGTTTTGGCATACGACAGATTTTCTTGATGTCTCCTGGTCGGACAAACAGCGCTGTAGCTCTGCCACTTTCCACCGCAGATGCGAAAGATGGATGCGGTGGATTAAGACAGCCCATACAAAAAACAGATATCTCTAGCTTAAACAGAAGGATTTTGATGCACATTTTTTATTTTTTATTATTATTTGTATTATGTTAATTCGATAGGTGCATCAATCGTCTCTTAAGGATAGGATAGCACAATGTTTCCCATGATGGTGGCACAGTGGGGACATGGAGCAGCACAGTGTGAAACGCAGTGTGTGTGTGTGTGTGTGTGTGTGTGTGTGTGTGTGTGTGTGTGTGTGTGTGTGTGTGTGTGTGTGTGTGTGTGTGTGTGTGTGTGTGTGTGTGTGTGTGTGTGTGTGTGTGTACAGAAGTGCAGTGTCAAACAGAGAGAACAGAAAACAGCTGCTGCACCATACGGCCTCACGGACCTCACATCTTTGGCCTGGCAACCACTTCTCTCCAACACTTTGTTACAGGTTTATAACATAACACATTTCATTGTCTTGTTGTTATTTTTCGTTAAAGTGTCTCGCTGACTGATTTTGTTGGTTCAGTGATGCTTAATTGCTTAGGTTAGGGTGATACACTAATAATTGTAGACCCTATTTGAACCCAAACCTTCCTTTCCATGCCACCTCGGTCTGTATAGTAAGTTATAGAGAAGGTTATTATAGTATAGACCATAGTTTAACCCAAACCTTGCTCTCTACGTTATCCCACCTCTGTCTACTAGCCAGGCCTTGCCAGAGAGAGGCTTACAAAGTGCAATACTGAGTCGTAGAGCCTCTATTCCAGGCAGCAATCCACTCAAAGCTATGCAGCCATCGTGTGGCACTTTCTGTATTTTGAAGGTTTTATATATCTTGTATTTTGAAAGTTGATATATCTTGTATTTTGAAAGTTATTTAACTTGAAAACTTGATTGCTGACATGAAAAACATTTCTAGGACTGTATCAACAGTGAAACAAATACCAAAAGATTTGGAGTGGTATTTTCCTTTAAGTTAATACGATTACCCTCCGCTTTTTATCTTCCCTGGCAGGATTAGTGTGTTGGACAGCTGAGTAGAGGGAAACATATTTCAGCCCTGCTGATTGAGGAGATTAGCAGATCTAATCTGATCAAAATTTACTCCCAACCCGGTCCCCCTGTCCCTCACCCCTGTGGCTAGGACGTTGACACGCAAGCAGGGTGTAAGGAGTGCGTACTGGCGGCAGAGAAGTCAGACGCAGGAGAGCAAAAACTGTGTTTCCAACGGCGCAGTTTAATAATAAGACTCACCGGAAAACAGAACAATCAATAAATGGTTACGTAACCCGAAGCACACCAGACATGACGTGCACAAGCATTTACAATAAACAATACCGGACAAGGACATGGGGGGAAGAGAGGGTTAAATACACAACATGTATATGATGGAATTGAAACCAGGTGTGTGGGAAGACAAGACAAAATAAATGGAAAATGGATCGGCGATGGCTAGAAGACCAGTGACGTCGACCGCCGAACGTCGCCCTAACAAGGAGAGGGACCAACTTCTGACAGACGGCTCTCGTCGCGCGTCGACACCGGCCTCGGGGACGACCCAGAGGGCGAGGCCTAGGGCGATCCGGATGAAGACGGTGGAACTCCTGCAGCAATAAAGGATCCAACACGTCCTCCACCGGAACCCAACACCTTTCCTCCGAACCGTCATCCTCTCTTCCACTACTGAAGGCACCTCGCCCGACGCCTCGAATCCAGTATGAAGCGAACGGAGTACGCCGGGGCCCCCTCGATGTCCAGAGGGGGCGGAAGAACCTCCCGCACCTCAGACTCCTGGAGCGGGCCAGCCACCACCAACCTGAGGAGAGACAAATTGAACGAGGTGTTAATACGGTAATTGGGGGGAAGCTGTAACCAATAACAAACCTCGTTCACTCTCCTCAGGACTTTATATGGCCCCACAAACCACGGACCCAGCTTCCGGCAGGGCAGGCGGAGGGGCAGGTTTTGGGTCGAGAGCCAGACCCATTTCCCCGGAGCGAACACCGGGGCCTCACTGCTGTGGCGGTCCGCATTCTCTTTTTGGTGCAGCACGGGCCCGCTGAAGGTGAACACGGACAGCTTCCCATGTTTCCTCCGCAGGCCTGAACCAGTCGTCCACCACAGGAGCCTCGGTCTGACTCTTATGCCACGGTGCCAGAACCGGCTGGTATCCCAGTATGCACAGGAAGGGAGAGAGGTTAGTGGAGGAGTGGCGAAGCGAGTTCTGTGCCATCTCGGCCTAGGGCACGAACGCCGCTCACTCCCCCGGCCGGTCCTGGCAATAGGACCGCAGAAACCTGCCCACATCCTGGTTTACGCTCTCCACCTGCCCATTAACTCTCTGGGTGAAACCCTGAAGTAAGGCTTATCGAGAACCCCAGACATTCCATGAACGCCTTCCAGACACCTCGATCAGACACTATATCCTCAGGCACCCTGTAGTGCCGGAAGACGTGTGTAAACAGGGCCTCTACAGTCTGTAGGGCCGTAGGGAGACAGGGCAGAGGGAGGAGACGACAGGACTTCGAGAACCAATCCACAACGACCAGGATCGCGGTGTTACCCTGTGAGGGGGAGATCGGTTACCAAGGCCGTTGTGGAATGGGTAAGGGGAGTAGCTTTCCCTCTGGGCAGGTGTCTAGGAGCCTTACACTGGGCGCACACCAAGCAGGAGGAAACATAAACCCTCATGTCCTTAGCCAAGGTAGGCCATCAGTATCTCCCGCTCAAACAACGCACTGTCCGACCGATCCCAGGATGACCAGAGGAGGTTGACGTGTGGGCCCAATAGATCAACTGGTCACGAACAGCAGACGGGACATACAGACGCCCAGCGGGACACTGGACAGGAGCGGGCTCTGCACGTAACGCCTGCTCAATGTCCGCGTACAGCTCCCACACTACCGGCACCACCAGGCAGATGGCGGGGAGTATGGGAGTGGGATCCATGGGCCGCTCCTCTGTTTCATACAGCCGGGACAATGCGTCTGCCTTCACATTCTGGGAGCCTGGTCTGTAGGAAAGGGTAAATACAAAACGGGTGAAAAACATGACCCACCTTGCCTGGTGAGGGTTGATGTACTCCAGATTGCAGTTGTCAGTCCAGA
Organism: Oncorhynchus keta; assembly: GCF_023373465.1. Classification (NCBI taxonomy): domain Eukaryota; kingdom Metazoa; phylum Chordata; class Actinopteri; order Salmoniformes; family Salmonidae; genus Oncorhynchus; species Oncorhynchus keta. Next base: position 24,854,424 of record NC_068432.1, read on the forward strand.
TGAGAAAAGGGTGTCTAGACCCCTCAAGCCAATGTCTCCACGCCTTCAGAGCCTTGACGAGAGCCAACAGCTCTCGGTCCCCCACATCATAGTTTCACTTCGCCGGGCTGAGCTTCTTCGAGAAGAAGGCACAGGGGCGGAGCTTCGGTGGCGTACCCGAGCGCTGAGAGAGCACAACTCCTATCCCAGCCTCGGACTCATCCACCTCCACTATGGCCAAAGAGGGATCCGGATGGGCCAGCACGGGAGTCGAGGTAAACAGAGCCCTCAGGTGACCAAAAGCCTTGTCCGCCTCAGCCAACCACTGTAAATGCACCAGGCCCCCCTTCAGCAGTGAGGTAATGGGAGCCGCCACCTGACCAAAACCCAGGATAAACCTCCGGTAGTAGTTGGCAAACCCTAAGAACCGCTGTACCTCCTTTACCGTGGTGGGAGTCGGCCAATTACGCACAGCTGAAATGCGGTCACTCTCCATCTCCACCCCTGAGGTGGAACTGCGGTACCCTAGGAAGGAGACGGACTGCTGGAAGAACAGGCACTTCTCAGCTTTGACGTACAGGTCATGCTCCAACAGGCGACCAAGCACCCTGCGCACCAGGGACACATGCTCGGCACATGTAGCGGAGTATATCAGAATGTCATCAACATACACCACTATACCCTGCCCGTGCAGGTCTCTGAAAATCTCATCTACAAAGGCCTGGAAGACTGATGGCGCATTCATCAACCCGTACGGCATGACCAGGTACTCATAGTGCCCTGAGGTGGTACTGAAAGCCGTCTTCTACTCGTCTCGCACCAGGTTGTAAGCGCTCCTGAGATCTACATAGTTGATGAGGTGCGCCCCGTGCATTGACTCAATCGCTGTGGCTATGAGCGGTAGCGGGTAACTATACCTCACAGTGATCTGGTTCAGACCCAGATAGTCAATACACGGGCACAGACCTCCCTCCTTCTTCTTCACAAAAAAGAAACTCGAGGAGGCGGGTGAAGTGGATGACCGAATGTACCCCTGATGCAGGGATTCGGAGACATATGTTTCCATAGCCTTCCGTCTCTGCCTGTGAGAGGGGATACACGTGATTCCTGGGAAGTGCAGCGTCTACCAGGAGATTTATCGCGCAATCAACCCGTTGATGGGGTGGTAATTGAGTCGCCTTCTTTTTGGAGAAGGCGAGAGCCAAATCGGCATATTCAGGGGGAATGCGCGCTGGATATTCAGGGGGAATGCGGTCTGGATCTCTCCACCATGGTAGCACCAACGGAAACACCTAAACACCTCCTCAAGCACTCTCACGACCACCCCGTGAGAGCTCTCTGTGGCCAAGAAACAGTGGGGTCATGACAAACTAACCAGTGTAGGCCTAGCACCATGGGAAATGCAGGAGAGTCAATAAGGAAGAGACTGATTCTCTCCTTGTGATCCCCCTGCGTCACTATGCCCAGAGGAGCGGTGGCCTCCCTGATCAACCCTGACCCTAATGGTCGACTATCTAAGGCATGAACGGGGAAAGGCACAGCCACGGGAACAATGGGGATTCCTAAACTATGGGCGAACGAACAATCTATAAAATTCCCAGCCGTGACTGAATCGACGAGTGCCTTATGCTGGGAATGCCGGGAAAACTCTGAAAAGGTGACATACACAAACATATGTGCGGCAGAGGGCTCTGGGTGAGAATGGTGCCGGCTCACCTGGGGTGATGCCAGGACGCCCTGCCTGCTGCCTCGATACCCAGAGGAACCAACCCGGCGGCCACAGATGGTGCACGAGCTGGAACCCCCTCCGGTCTCCCTGCACACCGCCCCTCCCAGCTCCATGGGTATCGGAGAGGGGGTGCTGGGGGATGGGACCAACAGGTCCACCAGCTGGTCGAACGTGAGGGTGGTGTCTCTGCAGGCCAACTCCCGACGGACGTCCTCGCGCAGACTGCAATGATAATGGTCGATCAGGGCCCTGTCGTTCCATCCCGCGCCGGCAGCCAGGGTCCTAAACTCCAGGGCGAACTCCTGGGCGCTCCTTGTACCCTGCCTCAGATGGAATAAGCATTCAAACTCCTCAAACTGGTCCAACGCCGCATCTCCCTCTCTCCACACAGCGTTGGCCCACTCCAGGGCTTCCCGGTGAGGCACCAGACGAGTGTGGACAGCCTCTCATTGCCCAAAGGAGCCGGGTGGACGGTTGCCAGGTACAAGTCCAGCTGCAAGAGAAATCCCTGGCAGTTCGCAGCCGTCCCATTGTATTTCTGGGGAAGGGAGAGACGAATCCCACTGGGACCAGTAGAAGGAGGGGCGCGTAGTGGAGACCCCGGTTGTGCTGGTGGAGGTGCTGGGAGAAGAATGTCTGGACAACATGGTCCATGGCAGTGCCAAGATGGTGGAGCATTGCTGCATGCTCCCGGACGCGCTCCTCCACCCCTATATCTGGGGTACCTGCTCCTGCTGACTCTATAAGTTTGGTCCGGTATTCTGTAAGGGGTGCGTACTGGCGGCAGAGAAGTCAGACGCGGGAGAGCAAAAACTGTGTTTCCAACAGCGCAGTTTAATAATAAAAACCCCACCGGAAAACAGAACAATCAATAAATGGGTACATAACCCGACGCACACCAGACATAACGTGCACAAGCACTTACAATAAACAATACCGGACAAGGACATGGGGGGGAAGAGAGGGTTAAATACACAACACGTATATGATGGAATTGAAACCAGGTGTGTGGGAAGACAAGACAAAACAAATGGAAAATGAAAAGTGGATCTGCGATGGCTAGAAGACCGGTGACGTCGACCGCTTGAACGTCGCCCGAACAAGGAGAGGGAGCGACTTCTGAGGAAGTCGTAACACAGGGTGTATGGGGGTCAAGGCCCTGATACTAGGGACATAACATCCTGTCAAATCTGTTGGAGTTGTATTTCACAGTATTGGAAGGCTCTTGTGGTAATGGCAAAATGTAAAAATAAAAACAAACATTATCACGCACACACGACCGCACGCAAGCACACACACACAGTTTTGTATTGCAATCCTTATGGGGACCAAATAATTGATTCCCATCCAAAATCCTATTTTCCTTAACCCCTAACCCTAACCTTAACCCTGAGCCTAACCTTAAACCCCAAATCCCTAACCTTAACCCTAAAACTATACCTAAGCTAACCGTAACCTTAATTGTATCCTAACCCTAAACCCGCTGTAACCCCTTAGCCTAAAATAGCATTTTTTCCCACTCCGAATGTTTTACTATCCTTGTGAGGACTTCTGGTACCCACAAGGATAGTTAAACAAACACAGACACACACCCCCCCCCCCACACACACACACACTGGCCCTGTTCTTGCTCCCACTCCCGTATATTGGCAGTGAGTTTGGTCCTTGGTCCCCTCCTCTCCTCTCTCCCCTTGCCCTCCCATGCAGTGAGGCATGGCCATGCTCGTTACTCACTTGGCTTGTGGCTGAGACTAGAGCAGAGCAGAAGCGGAGTTATAGACAAAGCTTTACACACACGCTTGCATCTGCAGTCCACTGGGTCCGGCCATAACATTTACCGTTTAATAATCAACAGCCCACAGGGAGCCCCGGCTTATTCAAACTCCAAACGGCTTTTTGCTGATTGCACACATTCTGGCCTGGCAAGAAAGAGGAGAGAGGAGCGAGAGCCAGCTTGAGTTAGTTTAGTCAGCTGTGGCACCTCTAGCCCCAGTTTGAGGGCGTAGGGTATATGGACACAGTGTGTGTGTGTGCGTGCACGCATGCTTTGGGACAGGGGATTGGATTCCTGGATTGGCTGTGGTTGTTATGCTTTTGTGCCAGAGTCTCAGATGTACCAATGATGTCACCATTTGGCATTATACTCTGAAAGAGAGGAGGTGGTGCTCTGTACTTTATGTTGTTGTATCCAATCATTAGCCCTGGGGGTTGAATTTTAGAAACTACCTCACCCACACACAATATCCACTTCAGTGTCAGTGAAGAATACAACCCATTATGCAGAAGTCATGTAATTGTGGTGAGGCTCTGAGAATAAGAGAGGAGTGTGGAGAGGGGAAATGATTGTGTTCTTAACTTGAAAGCTGTGAGATATTTTTCTCAGACATACAAAGCTTGATTGAAGTTCCACTTAGACACTGAATCACTTCCTACAACATGACAGGTGTAATTTATGAGTTCAGGAAGATATACCTGAATGTTCCTAATGAAGCCTACATGTATATTTAATAATGAGAGTGAAATAGATCAATGAGACCTATAAATAAACATAAGCAGTCATTACATTTGATGGGCAACACCTCTCATTGAGAAATAGATATCAACTTGTCTCTACATTTCAGTGCATCCTAAATGGCACCTGGTTCCATACTGTATATAGTGCACTACTTTTGTCCTGGTCAAAAGTAGTGCACTATATAGGAAATAGGGTGCCATTTGAGTCACAGATACACAGTAATAATGCTGTAAAGATTTATCCTCAGAGCTAATCTCTCATCCTGGTATCTGGCATCAGCCATCCCAGGGTGCAGGGAGGGATGTCTGTTTAGCCAATACCATTGACTGATCAGGTTCATTTGCCTTATTCAATTATTCATTTTGGAAAGCCACAGTATTGTGTGACCCAGGGAGCTTGAATGTCTCTTTTTCCCACAGTTGCCGCTCTGTTTCTTTCACTCTCTCATTGATCTCCTCTCCTTTCCACTCTTTTTTTCAGAGTGTTGCTCTAGGCAACCCATTCCTCGCAGGACAAGGATATGATGGAGAAGAGAAAGGTTGAGAGGCGATGGAGGGGAAGACGAGAATGACAGATCTTTTGCTAAACAGAACATAATAATGGAGAATGAAGCGCCTGTCAGAGAGGACGGTCTTTCTCCTTCTTTACAGATGAGGATATGTTATCACAGGGCTTCTGTCTTCATATCACAGGCAGGAAAGATGGTTGAGTCAGACAGAAAGTTAAGGGATGCCATGCTCTCATTCTTCACCAGGGGGCGTTGTGCTGAATACTCACAGTGGACAGTGGAAAAGTACCATTATCACCTCTCCATTACTCTCTCTCTCTCTTCATTTCTCTCTGTTTCTCTTTTCTTTCTCTTTCTCTCTCTCTTCTCTCCACCTTCCTCTGTTAAAATAACTTCTCTTAATAGCTGGTCTCTACTTTACTCTGCTCTGGCTTGGGTTAGCTTGTCAGCGGAGAGATGATCAATTTGCACGCTAGAACAGGTAATTAGGCCCTTTCACTTCTGGGGCATGAGACAAGCTGTTATCTCCCAGCACCTGAGCACCCTCCACACACCCCCATCACCCTTCACCCTCCCCGAGCTCCCCTCATCTCCCCCTGGTAATACCCAGGGCCGTCAAGCTGCATGTCACCAAATTAGGCTCATTCCTCCCACCGAGACACTTTATAAAGGTCTATGCCTTCAGTTATAGCTACAGTTATATTCACCACTACCATTTACAGTACATCCTCTTACAAGCTTTCAACCTCTCATGTTCCCCATTATAGCACTATATGCACTATATACATTCTCATATACATGAGAAGATAGGTCTAGGCTGTTCTCTCTTAGACCCCTTCAAATACAATTAGTTATGTGAATTACTTAAGAGGAAATAAATGGCAGAGTACATTTTTTCTGTATCTGCTGTTTGTAAGTGTTATTTACCATACCAGCCTTTGGAATTAGCACTGCGTTGTGTCAGAGGTCTGAACAGTAAATTCCCCAAGACAACCACACTCTCTACAGCATCAAGCTATTCATTGTATTTATATATTTGCTTGCATTCCTCGGCCCATTTTCTCATAATGATGGAGAGAGGCTCTATAACCTGTGTTTTAAGGAGCATTATGTATTGCCAGCATCACATACACACCTTCATTAGTATTCTAGTGTGGGGCCAAACTCTGTTAATGGAGCACATTGATTAAAGGATATGTTTTTGTTTTTCACAACCAAAGTTTTTTATGTAAATAGCATGTTATTGAAGGGTACAATTTGTAAATTCACTTGTTTTTTTAAACTCACGTCCTGATTCTGTTTTGTAGCATGGGGCATGTCATGCCAAATAGTGTCCCGCTCTGCGTCACAATGGGATTCGATGACGGCTGTTGCCTTAGGGCTGTTGCTAGAACTTGCAACATTCTGACCAGATTACGTAATGAACCAAAGTGTCCGTTGCTATATTGCTATATTGGTTGCTTGGCTCGTAGTGGTCACGAAGCAAGGAGGATGCAGTCCACGCAAAATTATTACCTAAGAATTGCTCTCCAAGGATGGTGTTTTTGACAGTGACCACCTGTTGACTACCTGATGCTTCTGATATCCAAACGACTGGAAGAGAACACTTTCTTTACCATGTATTTGTCTTTATATAAGTAAATATTGTTAAATAGGAATAAATAATTTAATCTGTTTTTAGATTGAAGTTGCTAGCTACTGTACTTAAAAAATATATATATATATTTAACCTTTATTTATCCAGGAAGGGCTCATTAAGATTTAAAATCTATTTTTCAAGAGTGTCCTGGCCAAGATAGGCAGCACCAAGTCATTACAAAGATTACAGACAAACAACATGAAAAACTACAAGTAATCCAGTAAAAACCATAGAATTCACAAGGGTACAACAAAATCAAAAACAGCATTGACAGGTCAGGGAATCAGTCTCAAGATCATTCATCAGTGATTTAAAAATACCAATCGGGACAAGTTCTTCCAGTTTAAAGGTATTTTCTAAGGTGTTCCAAAATGATGGCGCAGAGTACATAAAAGCCCTTTTACCAAATTCAGTTCGGACATTTGGAACAGTTAGCAGGATAAAGTCCAGCGAACGAAGAGAGTACCCACCACATTTCTGAACAATAAAAATGCCCAAATAAAAAGGTAGTAAACCCAAATGGCTTTGTAACTAGAGTTAATGACTAGATAAGGCCAGCCAACCTTGGTATACAAAGTGCAGTGGTGCGTAAGGATTTTGCAGTTTAAAATAAATCTCAAAGTGCCATGGTAAAGGGTGTCAATTGATCTCAAACACCGAGCGGAAGCATTCATATATAAAATATCCCCATAGTCTAGTAAAGGCTTTATGTACCACCTGCACTGGGAATGGCAAAAAGCTAAAAGTTTGACCAGCTCTCACTGGTTCATCCACACAGGTTTGTTCAGAGACAGAGGACACTGAATCAAGCAGCCTACCAGATGATACAAAGTGCTCATTGAAACAAACAACAAGCATTTCAGTTTTGTCATATACAGCAACAGAGTCCTTCAAAACACATGACGGTAATTCATTGACATTACTGTTACCAGACATAGACTTAATAACCTTCCAAAACTCTCTAGGGTCATTCAGGTTATCAGTGGTAACAGACATAAAATATTCAGACTTGGCCTTCCTGAGAAGAAAAGAACACTTGTTTCGTAACTGCCTAAAATAAGCCGATCAGCATCAGAACATGATTTCCTTGCTTTAGCCCAGGCTAGATTACGGTCGTGAATAATACAAGAAAGCTCAGAAGAAAACCATGGATTATCCCGCCCTTTAAACCTGAACCTGCGGAATGGGGCATGTTTGTTTACTATTTGGAAAAAACCATCATGAAAGAATTCCAGGCAGTTTCCACATCAGGGATAACCTCAATCTTACTCCAGTCAAAATAAAACAAATCATGAAAGCAAGCCTGCTCATTAAAACACTTCAAATTTCTCTTACGAATAAAACGTGGGTTTGTCTTAGGAACCTTAGTATTTCTAATAGCAACAACAGCACAATGGTCACTTAAATCATCACAAAAAACACCAACCGCAGAATATTTATGTGGAACATTTGTCAATATCAAATCAATCAGGGTAGATTTATCTGGGCATTTAAGATTTGGGTGAGTGGATGAGTTAATCAACTGGGTAAGATTCATAGAGTTCCAAAACATTTTTACATTTTCAGATACCGGCTTTAACCAACACCAGTTGAGATCACCAATCAAGATCACTTCACTGTAAAGAAGTTTAGACAGAAGGTGCGTCAAAGAAGAAAATGCAGAACAGCCAATCACAGTTATAGAGAGACCCTTTGAAACCTCAATATTCAATATTCAATATTCAAAGCAAGAAATTCCAACTGTTGACAAATAGTTTCAGACTTTGCCACACTTACAGGGAATTTAGTTTTGAAATATATACTGTCACGTTCTAACCTTAGTTCTGTTATTATATCTTTGTTTTAGTATGGTCAGGGCGTGAGTTGGGTGGGTTGTCTATGTTCGTTTTTCTATAATTTGGGATTTCTGTGTTCGGCCTAGTATGGTTCTCAATCAGAGGCAGCTGTCAATCATTGTCCCTGATTGAGAATCATACTTAGGTAGCCTTTTTTCCACCTGGGTTTTGTGGGTGTTTATTTTCTGTCTAATGTGTGTTGTCACCTTACAGAACTGTTTCGGTTTTGTTGATTCACGTTTATTATTTTGTTCCAGTGTTCAGTTGTGTTTTTGAATAAATCAATATGGACACTTACCACGCTGCGTTTTGGTCCAATCCTTACTCCTCCTCAGACGAAGAGGAGGAAATCCGTTACAGCCACACCCCCCAAGCTACTGTACCTGTTATTGCAGTTGTCTGTTTGCATGTAGCTTGCACTACATTTTATTTTTCCAACCAGGCGACCTACTATGAGGACACCGCGGATCTCAACAAGAGGCACAACATTCACCCTGAAAAAACATGAACAAATACGTCCTTCTAGAAATGACAAAGATCTCAGTGTAGTGATGCAGGTCTTTAGATGTTGTACACATGAAATTGTGTCATTATGAACTTTATTAACGTTAAATTCCCTTTGGTGCGACTCAAGCGGTTTCCCCTATCCAGCTGTTCCATTCTTCATGTAGCCTGCTGCTACAGGTAACTGCCAAAATGAAGGAAACACCAACATAAAGTGTCTTAATAGGGCATTGGGACACCACAAGCTGCCAGAACAGCTTCAATACACCTTGGCATAGATTCTAGAAGTGTCTGGAACTTCCTGTGTGGATGTACGCCATGCTTTCAATATACCTTGTATCCCGCATTTACTCAAGTGTTTCCTTTATTTTAGCAGTTACCTGTAAAATGGACAGAGAGGTATTGCTTAAGTCGCCAAAAAAATGTAATATATTGCGGATAAAATTTGCAGTGACACAATTTCGTATGTACAACATCTAAAGACCTGCATCATTATATTGAGACCTTTGCCGTTTCTAAAAGGACGTACAGATATAGGATCTTAATTTGAAAATAATTCTGCAGCAACAGGTAATGTGAATTATTATTTGGATTCTAATTAATGGACATATTGGTATAGATTAATACATTTTTCATTAGGACAAATTTAAAAGTGAAAATTACAAACTTTAGAAGCCTTTTTAAAACTCAAATACACTACAAGTTTGCATTTCCAGCTTTTCAGGAAAATTCTCAGCAACAAAAGAGTGATCAAATTAATATCCTACATCTGTATTTGTTTTTTCTGGGGGCCTTTGTTTTTCAGGGGCTACTACACAACGAGGACGAGGAAGTGATTTGCTTATTTGCTTGGTAAGTTTCTTAAAAACAATTGAAATCACAAAAAAAGGTGTCTGGGCCCTTCTATAACATAGCATTCACATAACATGTTGATTTGGTAAAAAAGAAGAAAAGAGAAACTATCTTTTAAAACTGCCCTCATCAGTGAGACCCATTGACATACACAAGATGCTGGAGTCATTAAATGCTCTACAAGTATATAATTTCCTCGAGATAATCAAATTGAATAATGGAGACAGTGGTAAAAGCCTGTGGCTGAGGTCATATTAATCAGACACTGGGGACTCTGTCCCTATGCCTCCTACTGACCTCAGGCCTGTTGAATGACCTGGGGCCATTCTGTATGTATCAAGCATCTCAGAGTAGGAGTGCTGATTTAGGATTAGTTCTGCCTTTGGGATTATAATGAATAACATTACATGGATCAGCACTCCCACTGTCTCTGATATGCTTCATACATATGGTGACCTAAACATATACAGAGGAGTGTTAAGTATAGTAATACAGTAGCGAGGGGGGGATCTACTAGAATTGTTTGGAGAATCTACTTATACATTCAAAATTTGTATCTTTTACAGAAATGAGAAAATACATCTAGAATGGATATAACACTGTGGGAGACCACGTCCTACCCACTCCCACCACCTCAATGCACCATTTCTAATATGGACATGGTAAATCTCTGTGTCTCTCTCTCGCTGAGCCTGTAGAGCAGTGTGTAGCAGGTAGGGAGGAGCCCAGGGATGACCTGATTGGCACATGGCTTATTTGACATGTATTTGTTGGCTCTAACAAAGCTTTGCTCTGATGGGATTTGAGGGAGCTCTCTCTCTCGGCTCTCGCTCTCGCTCTCTTTGATGGTTGGTTGGCCACAGCACTGGATTGATACAGCTGGAATGTAACCCTGCTCTGCTGATTCTCCAAAAGATAAATAAATAGCTGGAAACGCATCAGTGCCCGTTGGGTTCATGACGAGTCCATGCAGACAAATAAGAGTGCTTAAAAAACTGGCTGAAAAGCTCATGTTTGGCCGTTACCCTCTCATGCCATTGAAAGCCAGCCGAGAGATGTCATCAAGCGGGCCTGAGAAAGCATTGTTGTGATTGGATAATCCCCAAAGCGTCTTCATTATGTCATCCAGGCTCACTCTGACTGGATTCTGTTTGTAGACTTTACTATTTATATAAATAAAATTTGTCTATCTGTTAACTTGTAATGTTCATCTGTATGTAGATGACACTGTTATTTACATTTTAGTAAATATCTGTTAACTTGTAATATTCATCTGTATGCAGACAACACTAATTTAGCAGACGCTCTTATCCATAGCGACTTACAGTTAGTGCATTCATGTTAAGATAATGTAGCAAGGTGGGACAACCATGTGTCACAGGCATAATAAGTACACTTTTCAGCAAAGGGGTGGGGGATTATGATTCAAGAAAGTTTTGTTGTATTTCTTTGGGGGGAGGGTGGAGGTGAGGAGGGGGATTATTTATTAAGATACTCTTTGGTGCTTTCAGAAGATGGGCAGGGACTCTTCTGTCCTAGCTTCAGGGGGAAGCTGGTTCCACCATTTGGGTGCCAGGACAAAGAAGAGCTTGGACTGGGCTTAGCGGGAGCTGACCCCGCCATAGGGGTGTCAGAATGGAGTGCTCGGGTTGGGATGTAGGGTTTGAGCATAGCCTGAAGGTAGGGAGGGCAGTTCCTCTTGCTGCTCCATAGGCAAGCACCATGGAAGCCAGTGGATGTGTGGAGGAGTGGGGTGAAGTGGGAGGACTTGGGAAGGTTGAACACCAGGTGGGCTGCAGCATTCTGGATAAGTTGTAGGGGTTTGATGGCACAAGCGGTGAGCCCAGCTGACAGCGAGTTGCAGTAGTCCAGATGGGAGAGGACAAGTGACTGGATTACGACCTGCGCCACTTCATGTGTGAGGTAAAGTCATACTCTATGGATGTTGTAGAGGATGAACCTGCAGGAGCGAGTCATTGCTTTGATGTTTGCAGAGAACGACAAGGTGTTGTCCAGGGTCACGCCAAGGTTCTTTGCACTCTGGGAAGGTGACACTGTGGTGTTGTCAACTGTGATGGAAAGGTCTTTGAGCAGGCAGGGAGGAAGAGCAGCTCTGTCTTTTCAAGGTTGAGTGTGAGGTGGAGGGCCGACATCCAAGCTGATATATCTGCCAGGCACGCAGAGATGCATTTCGGCACCTGGGTGTCAGAACGGAAGGAGAAAAGTAGTTGAGTGTCATCCACATAGCAATGATAGGAGAGACCATGTGAGAATATGACAGAACCGAGCCCTGGGGATCGAGCCCTAGGGATACCAGTAGTGAGAGCGTGTGGTGTAGACACAGATCCTCTCCACGACACCTGGTAGGAGCGGCCTGCCAGGTAGGATGCAATCCAAGAGTGGGCAGAGCCTGAGACACCCAGCCCTGAGAGGGTGGAGAGGAGGATCTGATGGTTCACAGCGTCAAAGGCAAAGAATAGATCTAGGAGGATGAGAACAGAGGAGATAGACAGTCAGCTTTGGCAATGTGGAGAGCCTCCGTGACACAGACAAGAGCAGTCTTGGTTGAGTGACCTGTCTTAAAGCCTGAGTGGTTGTCATCAAGAAGATCATTCTGAGAGAGCTAATGAGAGAGTTGGTCAGAGACAGCAAGCTCAAGTGTTTTGGAAAGAAAACATGTTTGACGTCAGATGAGTCGAGTGTTGGTTTCTTGAGAAGGGGAGCAACTCTGGCCATTTTAACGTCAGAGGGGACGGAGTCAGTGGTCAGGGATAAGGGAAGTGAGGAATGGGAGAAGGTCTCCAGAGATGGTCTGGAGAAGGGAGGAGGGGATGGGGTCGAGCGGGCATATTGTAGACCGGCTAGACCTCACTAGTTACAGGTTCCATGTGGAGAGAGATGGGAGAAAAAGGTCAAGTCGTAGGGTAGTTCTGTGTGAGTGAGACCAGTGGACTCAATAGGCTGAGTGAATGAGGAGTGGATGTAGTCAACCTTCTTGACAAATTCGTCCACAGAGAGGGAGGAGGGATGGGGAGTGGGTGGAGCATTAAGGAGGGAGGATAAGGTGGAAAATAGTTTCCTAGGGTTAGAGGCAGAAGCTTGACATTTCGAGTGATAGAAAGTGGCTTTAGAAGTGGATACGGGGGATGAGAGGTAGAGAGGGGTGATTGAAAGGATGATGGGTCCTCCGGAAGTTTAGTTTTCCTCCATTTTCCGCTCAGCTGCCCGCAGTCCTGTTCTGTAATCTAGTGATGAGTCACTCAGCCACGGACAGAAGGGTAGGGCCTAGCTAGCCTGGAAGAAAGGGGACAGTGCGAGTCATAGGATGTGGAAAGGGAGGAGAGTAGGGTCGAAAAGGAAGAATCAGGAGACAGGAGGAACAAGGATTTAGCAGAAGGGAGAGATGATAGGATAGAAGAGGAGAGTAGTGGTAGACGGAGAGCAAAGATGTAATATAGTAATAGTAATATATGCCATTTATCAGACGCTTTTATCCAAAGCGACTTACAGTCATGTGTGCATACATTCTACGTATGGGTGGTCCCGGGGATCGAACCCACTACCCTGGCGTTACAAGCGCCATGCTCTACCAACTGAGCTACAGGGACCAGGGATGTCTATGGTGCATGACCATCTGGGTAAGGGCTCAGTGGCTAGGGTTTGAGGAAAGGGAGACAGAACAGGACACAAGGTAGAGAACAGAGACCTGGAGTGGAGTTGCAGTGAGATTAGTAGACAAACAGCCTCTAGTAAAGATGAGGTCAAGCGTACTGCCTGCCTTGTGAGTTGGAGGGGATTGAGAAAGAGTGAGGTCAAATGGGGCAAGGGGGAAGAGAGAGTTTGAAAGAAATGAATCGAAGGCAGACGTCGGAAGTCGCCATGTATGAAGAGTAGTGAGCCATCGTCAGGAAATGAGTTTATCAAGGTGTCAAGTTCTTTGAGGAACAATGTTAAGCTTGAGTGGACAAATCATTGCCCCAGCTGTTGGCCCCAACTGTTGGCCAGGCTATGTTAGAGCTGTAATATGGCATTGCTGCCATACAGAAAGCACTGGTTGGTTTAAAACTTGTACTGAATACCGGCAAGACTAAATATATGTTATCCTCTAATTATCACCTAAAAAAATTAGATGAACTCCATATTTATTCATCGGATGGTTCTCCCATCAATTGACTTCCCGCCTATAAATATAGTTTTAAAGCACCTCATTGCTTGAACTACATTACATTTGGATGTTCTGGTGCCGCTCAGGCAATTTTACAAATTGATTGTGGACCTTCTATTTGAGGAATGTCCTGTGTTTTGCTTGTTTTATATTGTATTTGATTTAGTATTTTTGTCCCTTGTGAAAGAGACCCTGGTCTCAATGGTGACTCCCTGCTTAAATAAAGGTCAAATAAAAAAGTGGTCTTCTGCTGAATGAATGAAGTGGTCCTCAACTGTATTGTAATGGAGAACAGAGAAGTCTAAGACAAAGTGTGGAGATCAGATGCTGCTGTTTCAGGTATCGCACAAGCAAACAGAGTCTTCCAGAACAAGGCAATAAATCACTAGTCACAAAGCGAATGGCTGCATTGCTCAACCACTTTCTGGACATAGCAGTACCTTCCCATGAAACTGGGATAGAAAGCTATATCAAACAGCTTTTTTCTACAAACAAACTTGATGTCAAGTTACCTTTCAATGCACTACTCTATTCCCTTTCATTCACATTTTGTGAGTTGGCAGTCCCAACTCATGAGAGGTTCACCATTATAGAAAACTAGTCTGTCTATTTAGCCTTGCTCTCTGTGCCTTTGAACGTCTCATTAGGAATGTTACCCGACAGTTATCTCTTCCCCCAGACAATACCAGCGCTTTATGCTCTCTTCTCTGTTCTTTTTCTTGTCAGACTCAGATTTTGAAGTGACTCAACGACACCAATAAAGCTTTTAAAGCAGAGAATCTCCTTGATCCTGGAATGTGAAGACATTTCAATGAGAGTCCAATTAGTCTGCTCTTCAGTGACCGCTGACCTCTACCAATAGACCTGGCCAAACCAGCCTCTGAGGTACTCTTAGAAAGAATTGCATAACCCTCGTGTCCTCTCTCCCTGCCTCCTTCTCTAAACCCATTGGAGGAGAAGGTCCTCTGGCTTTCTCATTCGATGGAGCCTCTTTACCTGATCTCTGAGATCACCCACAGGAGGAGGTGAAACACTTTGGGGAGAGTCTTCATCTGATTTCATTCCCACAGTGACAGGACACTGTGTGAAGAGAGAGGATAAAAGGAGTTGAGAGTAGAATGTGGATGGAATAAATGTAGAGAGCAGTTGAACCATTTTAGTTATATCCATTGTGATGTAGACGGATTGAGACCTGTGATTGTGTGGTTGGTATACCTGGTCAATGTAAAAGTGGAGGATTATGATCTGTAAAGTCAAAAGACATGGAGGATTTATCCCAGAAGTTCTTTATCCAGGCTAATAACCAGAGAGATAGAGAGAGAATTTAAGAGCGGCACAGAATTTAAGAGTGGCACACCCTTTCCAGTCCCAGCGTCTGACTGATAGTCTGGCTCTGAACAAAGATTTCATCACCCGCTAGCTAGCGCTGGTCTCTGATAATACAATATTATAGTGGAGTGATATCATCAATTCAAAGGTGATTTTAAGGTGATCTCGATACCAGGAATGTGACATTCTCATGCTATGAAAAGTAATTTACAGAGCAGAGTGATACGAGGACACAACGTTAGTGTAATGGAAGTGGAACCACGTGTTAATCCAGCCTGGCTCACCAGGACAGCAGGGCTTGAATTAATGTGACACATAAATGACAGACTGTGATTTCCTAAAAAGGGGTGAAAATCAATTTGAGACAGGCAGCGTAGGAAACCCTGTGTTGACCCACATTCCCATTATCCCCCAGCGGTGGCGTTAAATCCAGTCCAACCGCAGGGCTGGAATAAATCTGCATTCAATTAAAGGATTAACCACTGTTTAAACATGTCTTCCTCTTTTCACTGCTAATCTTCCAAGTGGGTGTCCCTGTCCGTGGCGCCAACAGACGAATGTGTGTCGTTTGCTCAATAATAATACATTTGGTGATGTTAGGACCCATGCTCACACTACTCACACTGCAATCAGGAGAAAGGGGAAGTGTTTATAACGGCAATCTGACAAGCCCAAATGTGTACACGCTTAAAACTACAGGCGATAACTCATTTTTCAGACAACTTTGCTGCCGCGGAGTAGAGAAAAGAGCCGGCAGAATTGAATGTCAGAAAGCAGACTTGCTCTTTGCTACTGTGTCTGATTAATATGCTTTTTTTCTAGTTTTGTTCCTGCACAAACACACAATCACACACACACCTGACCTCCCCGCTCACAAACCCATCCCACACATGCGCCAAGTGCTATTTCTCAGAGCTTAAGTGAGCGTACAGGGCATAATGTAACGCAATGTAATGTTATTCTTGTTTACCATGTTGGTGTAGAATAGAGACATCGACCATCTGTTATCAGCAGGCGTATGATATGGCCTCTTATCTGCTGAAGAGCGCTCCACACACAGAGCTGTCTGTACGTAACACGGCCTGTCTGTGAAAGCCACTTATCTCTGTAATTCACGGGGGTGCGGGGGTGTGAAATGGTCCACTGACTGTATGTGGCAGACTGACGAATTCACTCCATGCTCTGCCATTCATATTTCACTACACAGACTAGCACATTCTGTCTGTCTAACCACTGGCACTCTGACATCACTGTGACATCTCCAAGAACACGATGTCAGACTGCTTCTCCAGAGATTTGTGTGTTTACTGTAAGATGTTGAATGGATGAACTGATACAGGGAAGTGTTTTTGTACTTGTTTGTGTGTATGTGAGTGTTTAGGTATGCACGTCTGCCTTTAAATCAAATCAAATCAAATGTATTTATATCTTACATCAGCTGATATATCAAAGTGTTGCACAGACACCCAGCCTAAAACCCCAAATAGCAAGCAATGCAGGAGTAGAAGCACAGTAGCTAGGAAAAACTCCCTAGAAAGGCCAAAACCTAGGAAGAAACGAAGAGAGGAACCAGGCTATGTGGGGTGGCCAGTCCTCTTCCGGTTTATAACAGAACATGGCCAAGATGTTCAAATGTTCATAAATGACCAGCATGGTCAAATAATAATAAACACAGTTGGCTTTTCATAGCCAATCATTAAGAGTATCTCTACCGCTCCTGCTGTCTCTAGAGAGTTGAAAACAGCAGGTCTGGGACAGGTAGCACGTCCGGTGAACAGATCAGGGTTCCTTAGCCGCAGGCAGAGCAGTTGAAACTGGAGCAGCAGTATGCATGTGTATGCATGTGTGGGCTGCATGTGAGGAAAGATAGGTCGGCACCTGATTTTGTGTGTGTGTTTTTGGTTTACTATCCTTGTGGGGACCAGAAGTCCTCACAAGTATAGTAAAACAAGGAACATTTTGACAAATTAGGATTTTCCGCAGGTCCCCACAAGGAAAATGTCTATTTTAGGCTTAGGGGTTAGGTTTAGGGTTAGGGTTACAATTAGGGTTAGGTTTAGGGTTAGGTGTTTGGGGTGGGAATCAATTGTTTTGTCCCCACAAGGATAGTAAAACAAACGTGTGTGTGTGTGCGTGCGTGTGTGTGTTATTGTATATGTGTGTGTGTGAGTGTGTAAACAAACACCCCCCAGATCCTTTAATCACCATGCCGATGAGAATCCATGGTGCTGTCCTGTCCTTCAAGTGGAACATCATGGCAGCACTTCATCAACAGCTAATTAATAGGGCCCCTGGTAAGCATGTCTACATTCCAGGTCGGAGGGAAAACTGTCACATTCTATTTAGTTTTTCAATAAGACACCCGTGGTGCGAGAAATGGAGGTCACACACACTAACACACAACACACACACACATACAGGGACACACATACAGTGCGCATGCACACAGACACAAAGACACACCAACGATACAGTCTTCCCCACAACAAAACTTTTTGATCTGTCTGTGTGTATACAGTTACTGTATTTCCTCTGTAAGGAAAGTGTTTCAATACATCCATGTTAGATTGGCTGGCTTGATGAGTCGAAAGAGCTCTGATTCTGCTCAGCGAGAGTGTGATGAAAGCTACAGTAGGTCTACAGGATTAACAGAGGTCCATCTGGACTCTGAAATGACTCCACTCGACAGTGGCTAACAAAACACAACTCTGATGGACGTCTTATTCTGGGGCATTTTTAAAAAACTAATTTCGTTAGCCCTTTCACAATATTCCCCCTGAAGAGAGGGATCTGTGGCTCAGCAGCTCACTGTAATGTCCAATCAATAGAAGGCAGTGGAAACAGAGTGATGGATGAGCCTGTGTTATAGTGGTTGGGCTCTAGCAGGCAGGGACAATCCTAGACAGACCCTTCCTGGGTTCAAATAGTTTCTGTTTTCTTGAAAATACTTTTGAATTTTTTAAATTGGCCCTAACTGGAGTGCCCGGAGTGCCAAATGGGTGGGGTTTGTACTTTTGGAACTAATCCATTGGTTCCATTGCGCCAAGAAAGCTGTATCAGGTGCAGCTTTGATACATTTCAAGTACTTGAAAGCAAACAAATACTATTTCAACCCAGGTTTGAAGCCTATGCTTGTCCTCACCCGTCACACATACGTGAGAGAAGATTGTTGGATGAGGGGTGGTCCAGTATTAGTGCACTGTAGCAGAGGGAGGGGTCCAGTATTAGTGTACGACAGCAGAGGGAGGAGGTCCAGTATTAGTACACTATAGCAGAGGGAGGGGGTCCAGTATTAGTCCACTACAGCAGAGGGAGGGGATCCAGTATTAGTCTACGACAGCAGAGGGAGGGGGTCCAGTATTAGTCTTTGACAGCAGAGGGAGGGGGTCCAATATTAGTCCACTATAGCAGAGGGAGGGGGGTCCAGTATTAGTGCAATATAGCAGAGGGAGGGACCCAGTTTTAGTCTACGACAGCAGAGGGAGGGGGTCCAGTATTAGTCCACTATAGCAGAGGGAGGAGGCCCAGTATTAGTGCAATATAGCAGAGGGAGGGGGTCCAGTATTAGTGCATTATAGCAGAAGGAGGAGGCCCAGTATTAGTGCACCACAGCAGAGGGAGGAGGTCCAGTATTAGTGCACCACAGCAGAGGGAGGAGGTCCAGTATTAGTGCACTATAGCAGAAGGAGGAGGCCCAGTATTAGTGCACCACAGCAGAGGGAGGAGGTCCAGTATTAGTGCACTATAGCAGAGGGAGGGGGTCCAGTATTAGTCAATTATAGCAGAAGGAGGAGGTCCAGTGGTAGAGCACTATAGCAGAGGGAGGGGGTCCAGTATTAGTGCAATATAGCAGAGGGAGGGACCCAGTTTTAGTCTACGACAGCAGAGGGAGGGGGTCCAGTATTAGTCCACTATAGCAGAGGGAGGGGGTCCAGTATTAGTCCAATATAGCAGAGGGAGGGGGTCCAGTAATAGTCCACTATAGCAGAAGGAGGAGGTCCAGTGGTAGAGCACTATAGCAGAAGGAGGAGGCCCCGTATTAGTGCACCACAGCAGAGGGAGGAGGTCCAGTATTAGTGCACCACAGCAGAGGGAGGAGGTCCAGTATTAGTGCACTATAGCAGAAGGAGGAGGCCCAGTATTAGTGCACCACAGCAGAGGGAGGAGGTCCAGTATTAGTGCACTATAGCAGAGGGAGGGGGTCCAGTATTAGTCAATTATAGCAGAAGGAGGAGGTCCAGTGGTAGAGCACTATAGCAGAGGGAGGGGGTCCAGTATTAGTGCACTATAGCAGAAGGAGGAGGCCCAGTATTAGTGCACTATAGCAGAGGGAGGGGGTCCAGTATTAGTGAATTATAGCAGAAGGAGGAGGTCCAGTATTAGTCAATTATAGCAGAAGGAGGAGGCCCAGTATTAGTGCACTATAGCAAAGGGAGGGGGCCCAGTATTAGTGCACTATTGCAGAGGGAGGGGGCCCAGTATTAGTGCACTATTGCAGAGGGAGGGGGTCCAGTTTTAGTCTACGACAGCAGAGGGAGGGGGTCGAGTATTAGTCCACTATAGCAGAGGGAGGGGGTCCAGTATTAGTCCACTATAGCAGAGGGAGGGGGTCCAGTATTATTTCAACCCAGGTTTGAAGCCTATGCTTGTCCTCACCCGTCACACATACGTGAGAGAAGATGAAGGTTGTTGGATGAGGGGTGGTCCAGTATTAGTGCACTGTAGCAGAGGGAGGGGTCCAGTATTAGTGCACTGTAGCAGAGGGAGGGGGTCCAGTATTAGTGTACGACAGCAGAGGGAGGAGGTCCAGTATTAGTGCACTATAGCAGAGGGAGGGGGTCCAGTGGTAGAGCACTATAGCAGAGGGAGGGGGTCCAGTGGTAGAGCACTATAGCAGAGGGAGGGGGTCCAGTGGTAGAGCACTATAGCAGAGGGAGGGGGTCCAGTGGTAGTGCACTATAGCAGAGGGAGGGGTCCAGTGGTAGAGCACTATAGCAGAGGGAGG
Source organism: Oncorhynchus keta (assembly GCF_023373465.1). NCBI lineage: Eukaryota > Metazoa > Chordata > Actinopteri > Salmoniformes > Salmonidae > Oncorhynchus > Oncorhynchus keta. Next base: position 24,874,484 of record NC_068432.1, read on the forward strand.
GGGTCCAGTATTAGTGCACTATAGCAGAGGGAGGGGGTCCAGTGGTAGTGCACTATAGCAGAGGGAGGGGGTTCAGTGGTAGAGCACTATAGCAGAGGGAGGGGGTCCAGTGGTAGTGCACTATAGCAGAGGGAGGGGGTCCAGTGGTAGTGCACTATAGCAGAAGGAGGAGGTCCAGTATTAGTGCACTATAGCAGAGGGAGGGGGTCCAGTATTAGTGCACTATAGCAGAGGGAGGGGGTCCAGTATTAGTGCACTATAGCAGAGGGAGGGGGTCCAGTGGTAGTGCACTATAGCAGAAGGAGGAGGTCCAGTATTAGTGCACTATAGCAGAGGGAGGGGGTCCAGTATTAGTGCACTATAGCAGAGGGAGGAGGTCCAGTATTAGTGCACTATAGCAGAGGGAGGGGTCCAGTATTAGTGCACTATAGCAGAGGGAGGGGTTCAGTATTAGTCCACTATAGCAGAGGGAGGGGGTCCAGTATTAGTCAATTATAGCAGAAGGAGGAGGTCCAGTGGTAGAGCACTATAGCAGAGGGAGGGGGTCCAGTATTAGTCCACTATAGCAGAGGGAGGGTGTCCAGCATTAGTGCACTATAGCAGAGGGAGAGGGTCCAGTATTAGTCCACTATAGCAGAAGGAGGAGGTCCAGTGGTAGAGCACTATAGCAGAGGGAGGGGTCCAGTATTAGTGCACTATAGCAGAGGGAGGGGGTCCAGTATTAGTGCATTATAGCAGAAGGAGGAGGTCCAGTGGTAGAGCACTATAGCAGAGGGAGGGGTCCAGTATTAGTGCACTATAGCAGAGGGAGGGGTCCAGTATTAGTGCACTATAGCAGAGGGAGGAGGTCCAGTATTAGTGCACTATAGCAAAGGGAGGGGGCGCAGTATTAGTGCACTATTGCAGAGGGAGGGGGGTCCAGTTTTAGTCTACGACAGCAGAGGGAGGGGTCCAGTATTAGTGCACCACAGCAGAGGTATGGGGTCCAGTATTAGTGCACTATAGCAAAGGGAGGGGGCCCAGTATTAGTGCACTATAGCAGAAGGAGGAGGTACAGTGGTAGAGCACTATAGCAGAGGGAGGGGTCCAGTATTAGTGCACTATAGCAGAGGGAGGGGTCCAGTATTAGTGCACTATAGCAGAGGGAGGAGGTCCAGTATTAGTGCACTATAGCAGAAGGAGGAGGTCCAGTGGTAGAGCACTATAGCAGAGGGAGGGGTTCCAGTATTAGTGCACTATAGCAGAGGGAAGGGGTCCAGTATTAGTGCACTATAGCAAAGGGAGGGGGCCCAGTATTAGTGCACTATTGCAGAGGGAGGGGGGTCCAGTTTTAGTCTACGACAGCAGAGGGAGGGGTCCAGTATTAGTCCACTATAGCAGAGGGAGGGGTTCCAGTATTAGTCCATTAAAGCAGAGGGAGGGGGTCCAGTATTAGTCAATTATAGCAGAAGGAGGAGGTCCAGTGGTAGAGCACTATAGCAGAGGGAGGGGGTCCAGTATTAGTCCACTATAGCAGAGGGAGGGTGTCCAGTATTAGTCCACTATAGCAGAAGGAGGAGGTCCAGTGGTAGAGCACTATAGCTGAGGGAGGGGTTCCAGTATTAGTGCACTATAGCAGACGGAGGGGGTCCAGTATTAGTGCATTATAGCAGAAGGAGGAGGTCCAGTGGTAGAGCACTATAGCAGAGGGAGGGGTCCAGTATTAGTGCACTATAGCAGAGGGAGGGGTCCAGTATTAGTGCACTATAGCAGAGGGAGGAGGTCCAGTATTAGTGCACTATAGCAAAGGGAGGGGGCCCAGTATTAGTGCACTATTGCAGAGGGAGGGGGGTCCAGTTTTAGTCTACGACAGCAGAGGGAGGGGTCCAGTATTAGTGCACCACAGCAGAGGTATGGGGTCCAGTATTAGTGCACTATAGCAAAGGGAGGGGGCCCAGTATTAGTGCACTATAGCAGAAGGAGGAGGTCCAGTGGTAGTGCACTATAGCAGAGGGAGGGGGTCCCGTATTAGTGCACTATAGCAGAGGGAGGGGTCCAGTATTAGTGCACTATAGCAGAGGGAGGGGGTCCAGTATTAGTCAATTATAGCAGGAGGAGGAGGCCCAGTATTAGTGCACTATAGCAAAGGGAGGGGGCCCAGTATTAGTGCACTATTGCAGAGGGAGGGGGGTCCAGTTTTAGTCTACGACAGCAGAGGGAGGGCTCCAGTATTAGTCTACGACAGCAGAGGGAGGGGGTCCAGTATTAGTCCACTATAGCAGAGGGAAGGGGTCCAGTATTAGTCCACTATAGCAGAGGGAGGCGGTCCAGTATTAATGCACTATAGCAGAGGGAGGGGGTCCAGTATGAGTCCACTATAGCAGAGGGAAGGGGTCCAGTATTCGTCCACTATAGCAGAGGGAGTGGGTCCAGTATTAGTCCACTATAGCAGGGGGAAGGGGTCAAGTATTAGTCCACTACAGCAGAGGGAGGGGGTCCAGTATTAGTCCACTATAGCAGAGGGAGTGGGTTCAGTGTTAGTACACTATATCAGGGGGAGGGGGTCCAGTATTAGTCTACGACAGCAGAGAGAGGGGGTCCAGTATTAGTCTACGACAGCAGAGGGAAGGGGTCCAGTATTCGTCCACTATAGCAGAGGGAGTGGGTCCAGTATTAGTCCACTATAGCAGGGGGAAGGGGTCAAGTATTAGTCCACTACAGCAGAGGGAGGGGGTCCAGTATTAGTCCACTATAGCAGAGGGAGTGGGTCCAGTATTAGTACACTATATCAGGGGGAGGGGGTCCAGTATTAGTCTACGACAGCAGAGAGGGGGGGTCCAGTATTAGTCTACGACAGCAGAGGGAGGGGGTCCAGTATTAGTCCCATATTGCAGAGGGACCCGGTCCAGTATTAGTCCACTATAGCAGAGGGAAGGGGTCAAGTATTAGTCCACTATAGCAGAGGGAGGGGGTCCAGCATTAGTCCACTGTAGCAGATGGAGGGGGTCCAGTATTAGTGTACGACAGCAGAGGGAGGGGGTCCAGTATTAATGCACTATAGCAGAGGGAGGAGGTCCAGTATTAGTCCACTATAGCAGAGGGAGGGGGTCCAGTATTAGTGCAATATAGCAGAGGGAGGAGACCCAGTTTTAGTCTACGACAGCAGAGGGAGGGTTCCAGTATTAGTCTACGACAGCAGAGGGAGGGGGTCCAGTATTAATGCACTATAGCAGAGGGAGGAGGTCCAGTATTAGTCCACTATAGCAGAGGGAGGGGGTCCAGTATAGCAGAGGGAGGGGGTCCAGTATTAGTCCACTATAGCAGAGGGAGGGGTCCAGTATTAGTACACTATATCAGGGGGAGGGGGTCCAGTATTAGTGCACTATAGCAGAGGGAGGAGACACAGTTTTAGTCTACGACAGCAGGGGGAAGGGGTCCAGTATTAGTGCACCACAGCAGAGGTAGGAGGTCCAGTTTTAGTGCACTATAGCAGAAGGAGGAGGTCCAGTGGTAGAGCACTATAGCAGAGGGAGGGGTCCAGTATTAGTGCACTATAGCAGAGGGAGGGGGTCCAGTATTAGTGCACTATAGCAGAGGGAGGGGGTCCAGTATTAGTGCATTATAGCAGAAGGAGGAGGTCCAGTGGTAGAGCACTATAGCAGAGGGAGGGGTCCAGTATTAGTGCACTATAGCAGAGGGAGGGGTCCAGTATTAGTGCACTATAGCAGAGGGAGGGGGTCCAGTATTAGTCAATTATATCAGAAGGAGGAGGCCCAGTATTAGTGCACTATAGCAAAGGGAGGGGGCCCAGTATTAGTGCACTATTGCAGAGGGACGGGGGTCCAGTTTTAGTCTACGACAGCAGAGTGAGGGGTCCAGTATTAGTCTACGACAGCAGAGGGAGGGGGTCCAGTATTAGTCCACTATAGCAGAGGGAAGGGGTCCAGTATTAGTCCACTATAGCAGAGGGAGGGGGCCCAGTATTAGTGCACTATTGCAGAGGGACGGGGGTCCAGTTTTAGTCTACGACAGCAGAGTGAGGGGTCCAGTATTAGTCTACGACAGCAGAGGGAGGGGGTCCAGTATTAGTCCACTATAGCAGAGGGAAGGGGTCCAGTATTAGTCCACTATAGCAAAGGGAGGGGGTCCAGTATTAATGCACTATAGCAGAGGGAGGGGGTCCAGTATTAGTCCACTATAGCAGAGGGAAGGGGTCCAGTATTCGTCCACTATAGCAGAGGGAAGGGGTCAAGTATTAGTCCACTACAGCAGAGGGAGGGTGTCCAGTATTAGTCCACTATAGCAGAGGGAGGGGGTCCAGTATTAGTCTACGACAGCAGAGAGAGTGGGTCCAGTATTAGTACACTATATCAGGGGGAGGAGACCCAGTATTAGTCCACTATAGCAGAGGGAGGGGGTCCAGTATTAGTCTACGACAGCAGAGGGAGGGGGTCCAGTATTAGTCTACGACAGCAGAGGGAGGGGGTCCAGTATTAGTCCCATATAGCAGAGGGACGCGGTCCAGTATTAGTCCACTATAGCAGAGGGAAGGGGTCAAGTATTAGTCCACTATAGCAGAGGGAGGGGGTCCAGCATTAGTCCACTATAGCAGAGGGAGGGGGTCCAGTATTAGTCTACGACAGCAGAGGGAGGGGTCCAGTATTAGTCTACGACAGCAGAGGGAGGGGGTCCAGTATTAATGCACTATATCAGGGGAGGAGACCCAGTATTAGTCCACTATAGCAGAGGGAGGGGTCCAGTATTAGTCTACGACAGCAGAGGGAGGGGGTCCAGTATTAATCTACGACAGCAGAGGGATGGGGTCCAGTATTAGTCCACTATAGCAGAGGGAGGGGGTCCAGTATTAGTCTACGACAGCAGAGGGAGGGGGTCCAGTATTAGTCTACTATAGCAGAGGGAGGGGGTCCAGTATTAGTCACTATAGCAGAGGGAGGGGGTCCAGTATTAGTCTACTATAGCAGAGGGAGGGGGTCCAGTATTAGTCCACTATAGCAGAGGGAGGGGGTCCAGTATTAGTCCACTATAGCAGAGGGAAGGGGTCCAGCATTAGTCCACTATAGCAGAGGGAGGGGGTCCAACATTAGTCAACTGTAGCAGAGGGAGGGGATCCAGTATTAGTGTACGACAGCAGAGGGAGGGGGTCTAGTATTAATGCACAATAGCAGAGGGAGGGGTCCAGTATTAGTACACTATAGCAGAGGGAGGGGGTTCAGTATTAGTCCACCATAACAGAGGGAGGGGGTCCAGTATTAGTCCACTATAGCAGAGGGCAGGGGGTCCAGTCTTAGTCCACTATATCAGAGGGAGGGGGTCCAGTATTAGTCCACTATAGCAGAGGGAGGGGGTCCAGTATTAGTACACTATAGCAGAGGGAGGGGGTCCAGTATTAGTATAGCAGAGGGAGGGGGTCCAGTATTAGTGCACTATAGCAGAGGGAGGGGGTCCAGTATTAGTACACTATAGCAGAGGGAGGGGTCCTGTTTTAGTGCACTATAACAGAGGGAGGGGTTCCATTGTTAGTGCAGTATAACAGAGGGAGGGGGTCCAGTAATAGTACACTATAGCAGTGGGAGGGGGTCCAGTATTTGTGCACTGTTGCATATGGAGTAGGTCCAGTATTAGTGCACTATAGCAGATGGAGGGGGTCCAGTATTTGTGCACTATAACAGAGGGAGGGGTTCCAGTATTCGTGCACTATAACAGAGGATGTGGTTCCAGTGTTAGTGCACTATAGCAGAGGGAGTGGGTCCAGTATTAGTGTTCAATAAGCATTTTTCTACGGCTGGCCATGCTTTCCACCTGGCTACTCCTACCCCGGTCAACAGCACTGCACCCCCAACAGCAACTCGCCCAAGCCTTCCCCATTTCTCCTTCTCCCAAATCCGTTCAGCTGATGTTCTGAAAGAGCTGCAAAATCTGGACCCCTACAAATCAGCCGGGCTAGACAATCTGGACCCTTTCTTTCTAAAATTATCTGCCGAAATTGTTGCCACCCCTATTACTAGCCTGTTCAACCTCTCTTTCGTGTCGTCTGAGATTCCCAAAGATTGGAAAGCAGCTGCGGTTATCCCCCTCTTCAAAGGGGGGACACTCTTGACCCAAACTGCTACAGACCTATATCTATCCTACCATGCCTTTCTAAGGTCTTCAAAAGCCAAGTCAACAAACAGATTACCGACCATTTCGAATCTCACCATACCTTCTCTGCTATGCAATCTGGTTTCAGAGCTGGTCATGGGTGCACCTCAGCCACGCTCAAGGTCCTAAACGATATCTTAACCGCCATCGATAATAAACATTACTGTGCAGCCGTATTCATTGATCTGGCCAAGGCTTTCGACTCTGTCAATCACCACATCCTCATCGGCAGACTCGACAGCCTTGGTTTCTCAAATGATTGCCTCGGCTGGTTCACCAACTACTTCTCTGATAGAGTTCAGTGTGTCAAATCAGAGGGTCTGCTGTCCGGACCTCTGGCAGTCTCTATGGGGGTGCCACAGGGTTCAATTCTTGGACCGACTCTCTTCTCTGTATACATCAATGAGGTCGCTCTTGCTGCTGGTGAGTCTCTGATCCACCTCTACGCAGACGACACCATTCTGTATACTTCTGGCCCTTCTTTGGACACTGTGTTAACAACCCTCCAGGCAAGCTTCAATGCCATACAACTCTCCTTCCGTGGCCTCCAATTGCTCTTAAATACAAGTAAAACTAAATGCATGCTCTTCAACCGATCGCTACCTGCACCTACCCGCCTGTCCAACATCACTACTCTGGACGGCTCTGACTTAGAATACGTGGACAACTACAAATACTTAGGTGTCTGGTTAGACTGTAAACTCTCCTTCCAGACCCATATCAAACATCTCCAATCCAAAGTTACATCTAGAATTGGCTTCCTATTTCGCAACAAAGCATCATTCACTCATGCTGCAAAACATACCCTTGTAAAACTGACCATCCTACCAATCCTCGACTTTGGCGATGTCATTTACAAAATAGCCTCCAATACCCTACTCAACAAATTGGATGCAGTCTATCACAGTGCAATCCGTTTTGTCACCAAAGCCCCAAATACTACCCACCATTGCGACCTGTACGCTCTCGTTGGCTGGCCCTCGCTTCATACTCGTCGCCAAACCCACTGGCTCCATGTCATCTACAAGACCCTGCTAGGTAAAGTCCCCCCTTATCTCAGCTCGCTGGTCACCATAGCATCTCCCACCTGTAGCACACGCTCCAGCAGGTATATCTCTCTAGTCACCCCCAAAACCAATTATTTCTTTGGCCGCCTCTCCTTCCAGTTCTCTGCTGCCAATGACTTGAACGAACTACAGAAATCTCTGAAACTGGAAACACTTATCTCCCTCACTAGCTTTAAGCACCAACTGTATAATTTATAATTTAGCCCAAACAACTACCTCTTTCCCAACTGTATTTAATTTATTTATTTATTTTGCTCCTTTGCACCCCATTATTTTTATTTCTACTTTGCACATTCTTCCATTGCAAAACTACCATTCCAGTGTTTTACTTGCTATATTGTATTTACTTTGCCACCATGGCCTTTTTTGCCTTTACCTCCCTTCTCACCTAATTTGCTCACATTGTATATAGACTTGTTTATACTGTATTATTGACTGTATGTTTGTTTTACTCCATGTGTAACTCTGTGTCGTTGTATCTGTCGAACTGCTTTGATTTATCTTGGCCAGGTCGCAATTGTAAATGAGAACTTGTTCTCAACTTGCCTACCTGGTTAAATAAAGGTGAAATAAAAAAATAAAATAAAAAAATGTCATGTTTGATCTGATATAGTCTTGTATGCCATGCTTGATCTGCTATAGTGCTGTTGCTTCAGGTTCTAAGCAATAAAGCTGTGTGGATGCATATTTACCTTCAGGCTGACCTGACAACAAGCCCCGGTTCCCACACACAGCCCCTTCCCCCCCACAGGGAGACAAGGGGAAAGACTTTAATTACACACTGAGGGTAAGTTCAACAGCAATTAGTCTGCAGTGAAACTAACTGACCCATACACTCAGCTAGCCAGACTTGAGTTGAAATAGGCCTACTATTTTGTTTTTCTTTCTAATCGTTTGAGTGTTAGTTTGATTTAGTCTGCCTGGAGTGCCAGATGCATGTGGTTCACACATTTTGGACTGTTTCATTGGTTCTATATTGTGCCAGGCAAGTGCAGTTGACAGAAAACAAATACTATTTGTCTCAGTCTACATCTCTCGGGCACACTCTCTCTGGCCTCTACTGGCTTATCTAGGAAATAGCTATGAAACTTGACTATGTGAACTGCTTGGAAAAACACTGAAAGCAAAAAGAGTTGCAATACAAGACTGCAAGAGAGGAAAAAGACAGAGACATACAGCAGACAAGAGATATATACGAGACACAGACAGATTCCCCAAAGGAAATATTATACCCATTTACTTCTCCTTGGCATGCAGAATGAGAGGGGAAATGATAGCCCAGAGAGGTTGTTTTAACATTAAACACCACACCGTCACAGAGAGAGAAATATGTGGCATGCCTAATTAGATTACATTGTTGTTGTTTTTGCTGTGGGTTATGAAATCCATCCTGTCTTTCTAGGAGAGATTATGGAGTGCCTCTGTCACAGCTCCTGAAAGGAGAGATAAGGCTATAGAAGACAGATTGCTCCCTCTGCAGAGAGAGAGAGAGAGAGAGAGAGAGAGAGAGAGAGAGAGAGAGAGAGAGAGAGAGAGAGAGAGAGAGAGAGAGAGAGAGAGAGAGAGAGAGAGAGAGAGAGAGAGAGAGAGAGAGAGAGAGAGGGGGGAAGAGAGAGTCCTGTGTGTGTGTGGTGTATGTGGTGTGTGTGTGAGCGTTCACGCGCGCCACAGTGTCTCCATTGCCCCACGCCACGTTTCATATTTCTTGTAATGAGACACAGCAGATCCCAAAGAAAGAAAACTCCCGTTAGAGTGGATCTGGGTCGGATCAGGCCGGGGTTTTAGACGGGACAAAGACTAGGTTCCCTTCCCACTGTGAGGGGGGGGGGGGTTGATGCATATTTACATTCAAACGGGCTGACCTGACAACAAGCCCCGGTTCCCACACACAGCCCCTTCCCCCCACAGGGAGACAAGGGGAAATACTTTAATTATACACTGAGGGTAAGTTCAACAGCAATTAGTCTGCTGTGAGACCAGACAGAACCAATGTGCTGAACCAAATCCCTTTTATTGTCAAATGTCCAGACACTAGGGTGTTATAAGTCTATAGGTTCTTTCTGGGGGTTAAAGTATGTGATTTTGTATTGGGAAAGAGATTCTGAAAAGTTGATTTAATAGTCCCAAATTGGCAGCGCTTTTTTTTTTTACCTTTATTTTAATAGACAAGTTAGTTAAGAACAAATTCTTATTTTCAATGACGGCCTCAGAACAGTGGGTTAACTTCCTGTTCAGGGGCAGAGCGACAGATTTGTACCTTGTCAGCTCTGGGATTCAAACTTGCAACCTTTCGGTTACTAGTCCAACTCTCTAACGCTCTAACCACTAGGCTACCCTGCCGCCCCACTAAGCTACCCTGCCGCTTTGCTTGTATGCCCCATGTACTCCAACCCATTCTCATATACAGACAAATGTGCTCCCTCCCATCCTGCTCAGAGTGTGTGTCTGCATGTGCATCCTTCTACGTGCATCTGTGTGTGTCCCCGAGTGGGCATGGTTGCGTGGGAATCCAGCTGAATGAGTCTGTGTGTTTGGTCAGTGGCGTCAGCTCTTATTAGCTGGTTGAGTCAGCCCATGGAGAGGCCTGGTTTCATTTATAGTCCCTGAAGTGTTTGAATAGGAGAGGTGAGGTGTAGAAGTGTCTGAAGTTGCCTCTCCTCAGCAGGCTGCCTATGCAATGTGTGTGTTTGTGCATTTCAGCTTGTAAATCTTGGTGGGGCAAAAAAAAAGTGGATGCAGGCAAAGCCACTACAATACAACACTAAACAATACATTAATTGCACTATAACGGTGACAAACAGTGCCACAAACTGTTAAGGCCTACATAAAGCTGATCCAACAGCAGTCCCAACATTTTACCACTGCTACACCTGGCGATCAGCGGAGCCTTGTCTGGCAGCGAAACAGTTCACTCAGTCTCATTTACTGCCTTTAAAAAAAACATAGCTGATATGGTTGACTCGCTTAAACAAATGTGGTTTCTAATGACAGTTGAGATGTACAGACTATGGCATAAGGGTGGGATGACAAGTGGATAAGAGGCAATCTGTAATTTTGGGGTGGCAGGTAGCCTAGTGGTTAGAGCATTGGGCCAGTAACCGAAAGGTTGCTGGATCTAATTCCCGAGCTGACAAGGTAAAAATCTGTTGTTCTGCCTCTGAACAAGGTAGTTAACCCACTGTTCGCTGTAGGTCGCCAATGAAAATAAGAATTTGTTCTTAGCTGACTTGCCTAGTTAAAAAAAGTTAAATATTAAGACTATGAGCAAGCTAGGACAGATGTAAGGTATGTCAATATAACTATTTAAAATGTACAGTGACAGATTTCAGAACGTGGGCTGTTCTTACAGTGCTCTCCCTGGTACACCAAGTTAGAACTGTAGGATAAATAAAGGGGGCATTTAAGCAGACAATGAAAATGTCACACCCTGATCTGTTTCACCTGTCCTTGTGATTGTGTCCACCCCCTCCAGGTGTTGCTTTATCCCTGTGTTTCCTGTTTCCTGTCTCTATGCATGCCAGTTCGTCTTGTATGTTTGTAAGTCAACCCGTGTTTTTTTCCAGTACTACTTTTTCTCTTCTCTTTGCAAGTCCTCCCGGTTTTAACCCTTGCCTGTTTTCTGGACTCCATTCCCGCCTGCCTGACCATTCTGGCTGCCCTGACCTCGAGCATGCCTGCCCTTCGGTACCTACTGGCCTCTGAACTGATTTTGACCTTTTGCCTGTATACGACCATTCTCTTGCCTACCCCTTTTTGGATTAATAAACATCTAAGACTCCAATCATCTGCATCTGGGTCTCTCCTTGTGCCCTTATAGAAAGCTCTATATTCAATGATTACATTTCTCTAAAACAGGTTATAGGCTACAGTAGAACAGTCAGAACAGTAGGCTAAATTAAGAGGGGTAAACAGACAATTGTTAGCTTGAGGCACATGTGCTACTAACATCTTACTTGTCACGTTCTGTCCATCGTTCGTATGTGTTTTCCTTGTTTTAGTGTTGGTCAGGACGTGAGCTGGGTGGGCATTCTATGTTGTGTGTCTGGTTTGTCGATTTCTATGTTTGGCCTGATATGGTTCTCAATCAGAGGCAGGAGTTAGTCATTGTCTCTGATTGGGAACCATATTTAGGTAGCCTGTTTTGTGTTGGGTTTTGTGGGTGATTGTTCCTGTCTCTGTGTTTGCACCAGATAGGACTGTTTAGGTTTTCACTTTTCTTGTTTTGTATAGTCTGCTCTTGTGTAGTCATCCTTATTAAAAACATGAATAACCGCCACGCTGCATTTTGGTCCGCCTCTCTTTCACCAGAAGAAAACCCTTACAGAATCACCCACCAACCAAGGACCAAGCGGCGTGGTAAACAGAGGCAGCAGCAACAGCAGCAGCAGCAGGAGAAGCGACAGGTGCAGCAGGAGCAACAGCAGCAAAGGCAGCAGCAGGAGAAGCAACAGAGGCAGCAGCAGCAGTGGGAGAGGCTGCACTATTTGGATAAATGGACTTGGGAGGAGATCCTTGACGGAAAAGGACCCTGGGCAGAGCCAGGGGAATATTGCCGCCCCAAAGCCGAGCTGGAGGCAGCGAAAGCAGAGAGGCGGCATTATGAGGAGCTAGCACGGCAGAGCGGCTGGAAGCCCGAGAGACACCCCCAAAAATGTATTGGGGGGGGGCACAGGGAGAGTGTGGCAGAGTCAGGAGTCAGACCTGAGCCAACTCCCCCTGTTTACCGTAAGGAGCCATGGATGGAATTGGAGCTGTCGGCGAAGCAGAGTGCTGAGTCTGAGAGTGTGGAGGATGTATTGGACAGAGTAGAAAGAAAGCTGTTGTTTTGGCATAGTATGCACGGCATACCAGTGCCAGCACCACGCATCAGGCCTACAGTGCGTCCCGCCTGTCCAGCGCTGCCGGAGCCTTCCTCCTCTCCAGCGCAGCCAGAGTCTCCCGCCTTTCCGGCGCTGTCAGAGCTACCGCCCCTAATGCCAGAGGCGCCAGAGCCCCTCATTCCAGAGGCACCAGTGCTCCTCAGTCCAGAGCTGCCAGAGCCTTTTTCTCCAGTCAGCCCAGCGCCGTCTGAGCTACCCGTCTGCCCTGCGCCGTCTGAGCTACCAGTCTGTCCAGCGCCGCCAGTGCCGCCAGTCTGCCCAGCGCCGTCTGAGCTACCCGTCTGCCCAGCGCCGTCTGAGCTACCCGTCTGCCCAGCGCCGTCTGAGCTACCCGTCTGCCCAGCGCCGTCTGAGCTACCAGTCTGCCCAGCGCCGCCAGTGCCGCCAGTCAGCCAGGATCCACCAGTCAGCCAGGATCCACCAGTCTGCCAGGATCCGCCAGTCAGCCAGGATCCGCCAGAACTGCCAGTCGGCCAGGATCCGCCAGAACTACCAGTCAGCCAGAATCCGCCAGAACTGCCAGTCAGCCAGGATCCGCCAGTCGGCCAGGATCTGCCAGTCAGCCAGGATCAGTTAGATCCGCCATTCAGCCATGATCCGCCAGTCTGCCAGGATCCACCAGTCAGCCAGGATCCGCCAGAAGTGCCAGTCAGCCAGGATCTCCCAGAACTGCCAGTCGTCCAGGATCCGCCAGTCTGCCAGGATCTGCCAGAACTGCCAGAACTGCCAGTCGGCCAGGATCCGCCAGGATCCACCAGTCTGCCAGGATCCACCAGTCTGCCAGGATCTGCCAGAACTGCCAGTCGGCCAGGATCTGCCAGTCGGCCAGGATCCGCCAGTCTGCCAGGATCAGTTAGATCCGCCATTCAGCTAGGATCCGCCAGTGTGCCAGGATCCGCCAGTGTGCCAGAATCCGCCAGTGTGCCAGGATCCGCCAGTCAGCCAGGATTCGCCAGTCTGCCAGGATCCGCCAGTCAGCCAGGATCTGCCAGAACTACCAGTCAGCCAGGATCTGCCAGAAGTGCCAGTCAGCCAGGATCTGCCAGATCCGCTAGTCAGCCAGGATCCGCCAGTCAGCCAGGATCTGCCAGTCGGCCAGGATCTGCCAGTCGGCCAGGATCTGCCAGTCGGCCAGGATCTGCCAGAACTGCCAGTCGGCCAGAATCTGCCAGTCAGCCAGGATCAGTTAGATCCGCCATTCAGCCAGGATCCGCCTGTCTGCCCGGATCCACCAGTCAGCCATGATCCGCCAGAAGTGCCAGTCAGCCAGGATCTGCCAGATCCGCTAGTCAGCCAGGATCCGCCAGTCAGCCAGGATATGCCAGTCAGCCAGGATCTGCCGGAACCACCAGCCAGCCAGGATCTGGTAGATCCATCAACCTGCCTGAGCTTCCCCTCTGTCCCGAGCTTCCCCTCTGTCCCGAGCTTCCCCTCGGTCCCGAGCTTCCCCTCGGTCCCGAGCTTCCCCTCAGTCCCGAGCTTCCCCTCAGTCCCGAGCTTCCCCTCAGTCCTGAGCTACACACCCAGACCCTCCCCTATAGGTTTAGGTTGTGCTTTCGGAGCCCGCACCTTGGGGGGTTCTGTCACGTTCTGTCCATCGTTCGTATGTGTTTTCCTTGTCTTAGTGTTGGTCAGGACGTTAGCTGGGTGGGCATTCTATGTTGTGTGTCTGGTTTGTCTATTTCTATGTTTGGCCTGATATGGTTCTCAATCAGAGGCAGGTGTTAGTCATTGTCTCTGATTGGGAACCATATTTAGGTAGCCTGTTTTGTGTTGGGTTTTGTGGGTGATTGTTCCTGACTCTGTGTTTGCACCAGATAGGACTGTTTAGGTTTTCACTTTTCTTGTTTTGTATAGTCTGCTCATGTATAGTCGTCTTTATTAAAAACATGAATAACCACCACGCTGCATTTTGGTCCGCCTCTCTTTCACCAGAAGAAAACCCTTACATTACTACACAACATACACATAATATTACTTTCTTAGCTACAGTATACATATCTCTCTGGCATATTACATAATTTATGAAGCAGCATACAATACATTTTTGGACTCACAATGTTGTGCTAGGCTCACTTGAACAGGAAGGTGGCGCGGCGGCTCCAAATCGTGCTTCATTGACAGCATGGCCAATATTGAATGTTTATCATTTTAAACTTGGAAAATAGCCCCTTAATCCCAGATTTGGGACCACACAACCACTGTCACTGATTCCTTCCAAACCACTCGTTGAATTTGTAATTTCAAACTTGTTGTGTAATGTTTATGTCCAATGGCTGATGAGCATCGATATGCTTTCTCTATCATTTCTCTTCATTATTTCTCTTCATATGACAAGGATTTAAAAGGATTTGCCAGTAGATTGTCGACTTGATTCATGATGATGACTGCTAACTAAGATTCTGAAAGTATGACGTTGACATAATCAGTCCAATCAAAGTTACCGTAGATATAACGTGATTTGACGTCATTTTATCTGTGGCCAATGACCATGAGCCTTCTTGGATGGGCACTTCTATGGCAGCAGCCAAAGGGCTAGAATCTTCAATATCTGCTCTTACACTTGGCAGTGACAAAGTCCCCATGAGTGAGAGAACACTGAGCCCATCTCAGCGCAATGCTCCGTATTTTCTGCTGGCTTGCCTCACCACCACAGAAGAGCTAGGCTGAAACACCTGTATTTTGGACCTGCCTGACTCAAGACAACAAAAACGAGACCATGTTTATATGCGGCTTTATTAACTCAATGAGATATATTATTTTTTACATTGTTTGAAAACTGATATGTGATACGTATTAATGCCAAAATAACATGAAAAACAGGCAAGCCTCAGCCCTCATATAAAAAACAGGTGGGGCTCACCTAAATGATGGGTCGCCACTGATTTCCCTAGACAGAATGATGCTGAATGTAGAAAATGGCTCAACTTGCCTCACTCCCCACTATAAAATCTTAACTAGCTTAGTTTTTCCACTACCCTATTGCGAATGCATCATTAATATTCCGTATTCAAATAATTTTATTGTTCATCTTATGGCTCACTCAGTATTATGAGCCAAATTATCATCAGAAAGGTGTTTGCTTGCCTTCCCTGAGGCTGCCCAGGGGCACCATGGTTTCTGGATATCATAAAGTGTCTCATTAACATAGGGTAAACAGCTCTAAAATCAATAACCACATTCCCCTACACTGAGACACTAACTCAGGAGAGGAGGGGGAAATAAAATGGAGAAAATCAATGCACCCCTTTTTTTATGGAGCCAACATTCACAGTGATGAGGAGAGATAGAAATATGGCCAGGGATATGCTGGAAATCGCTCAATATTTACACAAGATTCATGTCTAATTAAATGTGGTCTATTAAATCGAGACTTAATTTACTCAAACAAAACATTTTAATAAAGGCGGCCGGAGCGCATCAGATATGGACCAATTCAACTTTGACATTGGGAGCTCCTTAATCATTACACATTGCTGGTGTAGCGAACTCTGATGGGAGGGAGGGAGGGAGGGAGATCGATTGCCTGTATATTAGCTCAACTTCATCAGAGGTATTTCAAATGGTATTACTTTGGCTTGCCCCAAAAAGCGTGGTTTTGAGATCTATAATAATTAGATATTAAAATGACCATTGACCTATTATTACTATTTTGATAGCCCTCCCCCTGTGTGTGTGTGTGTGTTTCTGTAAATAAATATAATAAAGTGTGTGCTGTGCAGTGTGATCTAATATCATTCTATTATGATGCGTCCCAGGCAGCTGTCTCTGTCTCCATGGCTGACAGGGGTGTTTTCTAATCTGACAGTTAATCTGTCACCAAGACAGTGTGACAAACGACAGCTAGTGACACTGTGACACCCCTTCCACCACCTCCCAGCCTTTGCTTTAATCACTCACTATATAATACACAATTTAATAAAGCCTGTGTGTTATTACACAGAGGTACAGTTTAAGCATGTGTTTTTCATTCTGGTAATTACTGTATTCAGCACTTTGTTTTGTTAGTTGAAATCAAATTAATTTAGTATTAAATGTGATTACCAGGATCTCAGGTCATATAGCAATAGAGTATTCTCCAGGGAGAGAAAGGGGGAGAGAATGAGGGGGTGGGGGAGGGAGGGAGGAGGGGATAGAGAGAGAGAGAGAGAGAGAGAGAGAGAGAGAGAGAGAGAGAGAGAGAGAGAGAGAGAGAGAGAGAGAGAGAGAGAGAGAGAGAGAGAGAGAGAGAGAGAGAGAGAGGGAGGAGTATATCAGCTCAATCACAGGGTCTTTTATGAGAGAGTGAAATGTTTACTGTAAAGTTTTATTGTTTATTTCACTTTTGTTTATTATCTACCTCACTTGTTTTAACAATGTTAAATGTATGTTTCCCATGCCAATAAAGCCCTTGCATTGAATTGAGAGAGAGCGAGAGAGCGAGAGAGAGAGAGCGAGAGAGAGAGAGAGAGAGAGAGATAGAGCTCTCAACATGCCCTTAATTGTGTTAACTGAGGTGCTTTACAAAATAACTCAACAACTGTAGACATTTTCCACTTGGCAGTTGAACCTGATGCATTATTAAACCAGACATATTAAGGTCTATTTTCATGTCACCCCTCAACCTGTCATGCTTAGCTTATAGAGTATGTGGAAAACCAAGTATCTCTCCATTGCCTTACAAGTGATGACTCAGACTCCACAGATCAAACAGTCGTCATGACACGGCACTCAAGTGGCCACTTGTAAACAGGCCATATAGACGTCCTCTGGGAGAGGAGGGCAATACAATATCGGACACCATACGTTTAAAGTCTAAAGTGTCTCCATAGTGTTGTTTCCACCTTCCCGCTCTACTTTAG
Source organism: Oncorhynchus keta (assembly GCF_023373465.1). Lineage (NCBI taxonomy): Eukaryota > Metazoa > Chordata > Actinopteri > Salmoniformes > Salmonidae > Oncorhynchus > Oncorhynchus keta. The sequence continues at coordinate 24,891,410 of NC_068432.1, forward strand.
GTTTTATTGCCAGTCAGCCGAGCCGCAGAGAAAATGAGGCAAGTTAAATCCATCAGTTCATTTATCAAGAGGCCACAACATGGGCTTGGTGCACTGGGTTCTCTCTCTCTCTCTCTTTTCTCTTCCTCTCTTCTGCTCCCTCTCTCCATTTCTCTGTTGAAAGTGCCACTCACATCTGCTTGTAAGGGTATATTATTCTCCACATAAACAGCGATGTTACTGTATTGAGACAAAGCCTGAATAAAGGCTAACAGAGGGAGAATAGTTACAGCAATGCTGTCGGACAAGTTGACATTCCTCTTCATGGTGCATTAGAAGAAAGGTTACATGCAGTTTATACTGTTTCACAGTGTTTATACAGTGTTTCACAGTGTTTTTATACTGTTTCACAGTGTTTATACTGTTTCACAGTGTTTTTAAACTGTTTCACAGTGTTTTTACTATTTCACAGTGTTTATACTATTTCACAGTGTTTTTACACTGTTTCACGGTGTTTATATTGTTTCACAGTGTTTTATACTGTTTCACAGTGTTTATACTGTTTCACAGTGTTTATATACTGTATCACAATGTATATACTGTTTCACAGTGTTTATACTGTTTCACAGTGTTTTTATACTGTTTCACAGTGTTTATACTGTTTCACAGTGTTTTTATACTGTTTCACAGTGTTTTACTGTTTCACAGTGTTTTATATATACTGTTTCACAGTGTTTTATTTATACTGTTTCACATTATTTATTTTCATATATGTTTCACAGTGTTTTTCACATACTGTTTCTGTTTCACAGTGTTTATATTGTTTCACATGTTTTTTCATGTTTTATACTGTTTCACAGTGTTTATATGTTTCACAGTGTTTTTATACTGTTTCACATTTTCACAGTTTATACTGTTTCACAGTGTTTTTATACTGTTTCACAGTGTTTATATTGTTTCACAGTGTTTATACTGTTTCACAGTGTTTATATTGTTTCACATTATTTATACTGTTTCACAGTGTTTATATTGTTTCACATTATTTATACTGTTTCACATTATTTATATTGTTTCTGTTTCTGTTTCACAGTTTTTATACTGTTTCACAGTGTTTATACTGTTTCACAGTGTTTATACTGTTTCACATTATTTATACTGTTTCACAGTGTTTATACACATGTTTCACATTATTTATACTGTTTTATACACATTTATACTGTTTCACAGTGTTTATATTGTTTCACATTATTTATACTGTTTCATATACTGTTTCACAGTGTTTATACTGTTTCACAGTGTTTTTATACTGTTTCACAGTGTTTATACTGTTTCACATTATTTATACTGTTTCACAGTTTTCACAGTATTTATACTGTTTCACATTATTTATACTGTTTCACATTATTTATACTGTTTCACAGTGTTTATATTGTTTCACATTATTTATACTGTTTCACAGTGTTTATACTGTTTCACATTATTTATACTGTTTCACAGTGTTTATACTGTTTCACATTATTTATACTGTTTCACATTATTTATACTGTTTCACAGTGTTTATACTGTTTCACATTATTTATACTGTTTCACAGTGTTTATATTGTTTCACATTATTTATACTGTTTCACAGTATTTATACTGTTTCACAGTATTTATACTGTTTCACAGTGTTTATACTGTTTCACATTATTTATACTGTTTCACAGTGTTTATATTGTTTCATGTTTATACTGTTTCACATTATTTATACTGTTTCACAGTGTTTATACTGTTTCACATTATTTATACTGTTTCACAGTGTTTTATATTGTTTCACATTATTTATACTGTTTCACATTATTTATACTGTTTCACAGTGTTTATACACATGTTTCACAGTGTTTATATTGTTTCACAGTGTTTATACTGTTTCACAGTGTTTATACTGTTTCACAGTGTTTATACTGTTTCACAGTGTTTATACTGTTTCACAGTGTTTTTATACTGTTTCACAGTATTTATACTGTTTCACAGTGTTTATACTGTTTCACAGTGTTTATACTGTTTCACATTATTTATACTGTTTCACAGTGTTTATACTGTTTCACATTATTTATACTGTTTCACAGTGTTTATATTGTTTCACAGTATTTATACTGTTTCACAGTGTTTATACTGTTTCACATTATTTATACTATTTCACAGTGTTTATACTGTTTCACAGTGTTTTTATACTGTTTCACATTATTTATACTATTTCACAGTGTTTATATTGTTTCACAGTGTTTATACTGTTTCACAGTGTTTATACTGTTTCACAGTGTTTATATTGTTTCACAGTGTTTTTATACTGTTTCACATTATTTATACTATTTCACAGTGTTTATACTGTTTCACAGTGTTTATACTATTTCACAGTGTTTATATTGTTTCACAGTGTTTATACTGTTTCACAGTGTTTATACTGTTTCACAGTGTTTATACTGTTTCACAGTGTTTATATTGTTTCACAGTATTTATACTGTTTCACAGTGTTTATACTGTTTCACATTATTTATACTGTTTCACAGTGTTTATACTGTTTCACAGTGTTTATACTGTTTCACATTATTTATACTGTTTCACATTATGTATACAATTTCACAGTGTTTATATTGTTTCACAGTATTTATACTGTTTCACAGTGTTTATACTGTTTCACATTATTTATACTGTTTCACAGTGTTTATACTGTTTCACAGTGTTTATACTGTTTCACATTATTTATACTGTTTCACATTATGTATACTGTTTCACAGTGTTTTTATACTATTTCACAGTGTTTATACTGTTTCACAGTGTTTTTATACTGTTTCACAGTGTTTATATTGTTTCACAGTGTTTATACTGTTTCACAGTGTTTATATTGTTTCACATTATTTATACTGTTTCACAGTGTTTATATTGTTTCACAGTGTTTATACTGTTTCACAGTGTTTATATTGTTTCACAGTGTTTATACTGTTTCACATTATGTATACTGTTTCACATTATTTATACTGTTTCACAGTGTTTATATTGTTTCACATTATTTATACTGTTTCACAGTGTTTATACTGTTTCACATTATTTATACTGTTTCACATTATTTATACTGTTTCACATTATTTATACTGTTTCACATTATTTATACTGTTTCACAGTATTTATACTGTTTCACAGTGTTTATACTGTTTCACATTATTTATACTGTTTCACATTATGTATACTGTTTCACAGTATTTATACTGTTTCACAGTGTTTATATTGTTTCACATTATTTATACTGTTTCACAGTGTTTATATTGTTTCACATTATTTATACTGTTTCACAGTGTTTATATTGTTTCACAGTGTTTATACTGTTTCACAGTGTTTATATTGTTTCACATTATTTATACTGTTTCACAGTGTTTATACTGTTTCACATTATTTATACTGTTTCACAGTGTTTATACTGTTTCACAGTATTTATACTGTTTCACAGTGTTTATACTGTTTCACATTATTTATACTGTTTCACAGTGTTTATACTGTTTCACATTATTTATACTGTTTCACAGTGTTTATATTGTTTCACATTATGTATACTGTTTCACAGTATTTATACTGTTTCACATTATTTATACTGTTTCAGTATTTATACTGTTTCACCGTGTTTATACTGTTTCAGTATTTATACTGTTTCACATTATTTATACTGTTTCACAGTGTTTATACTGTTTCACATTATTTATACTGTTTCACAGTGTTTATACTGTTTCACAGTGTTTATACTGTTTCAGTATTTATACTGTTTCACATTATTTATACTGTTTCACAGTGTTTATACTGTTTCACATTATTTATACAGTTTCACATTATTTATACTGTTTCACAGTGTTTATACTGTTTCAGTATTTATACTGTTTCACAGTATTTATACTGTTTCACATTATTTAAACTGTTTCACATTGTTTATACTGTTTCACAGTGTTTATACTGTTTCAGTATTTATACTGTTTCACATTATTTATACTGTTTCACATTATTTATACTGTTTCACATTATTTGTACTGTTTCACATTATTTATACTGTTTCACATTATTTATACTGTTTCAGTATTTATACTGTTTCACATTATTTATACTGTTTCACATTATTTATACTGTTTCACAGTGTTTATCCTGTTGCACAGTGTTTATACTGTTTCACATTATTTATACTGTTTCACATTATTTGTACTGTTTCACATTATTTATACTGTTTCACAGTGTTTATACTGTTTCACAGTATTTATACTGTTTCACAGTGTTTATACTGTTTCACATTATTTATACTGTTTCACATTATTTATACTGTTTCACATTATTTATACTGTTTCACAGTGTTTATACTGTTTCACATTATTTATACTGTTTCACATTATTTATACTCAGTATTTATACTGTTTCACATTATTTATACTGTTTCACATTATTTATACTGTTTCACATTGTTTATCCTGTTGCACAGTGTTTATACTGTTTCAGTATTTATACTGTTTCACAGTGTTTATACTGTTTCACAGTGTTTATACTGTTTCACATTATTTATACTGTTTCACATTACTTATACTGTTTCACAGTGTTTATACTGTTTCACAGTGTATATACTGTTTCACATTATTTATACTGTTTCACATTATTTATACTGTTTCACAGTGTTTATATTGTTTCACAGTGTTTATACTGTTTCAGTGTTTGTATTGTTTCAGTGTTTATACTGTTTCACAGTGTTTTATACTGTTTCACAGTGTTTGTTTTCTACTGTTTCACAGTGTTTATCCTGTTTCACAGTGTTTATACTGTTTCAGTGTTTATACTTTTTCAGTGTTTATTGTTTCACAGTGTTTATACTGTTTCACAGTGTTTATCCTGTTTCACAGTGTTTATACTGTTTCAGTATTTATACTGTTTCAGAGTATTTATACTGTTTCACAGTGTTTATACTGTTTCAGAGTGTTTATACTGTTTCACAGTGTTCATACGGTTTCATATTATTTATACTGTTTCACATTATTTATACTGTTTCACAGTGTTTATACTGTTTCAGTATTTATACTGTTTCACAGTGTTTATACTGTTTCCGTGTTTATATTGTTTCAGTGTTTATATTGTTTCACAGTGTTTATACTGTTTCAGTGTTTATATTGTTTCAGTGTTTATACCGTTTCACAGTGTTTTATACTGTTTCACAGTGTTTGTTTTATACTGTTTCACAGTTTTTATCCTGTTTCACAGTGTTTATACTGTTTCAGTGTTTATACTGTTTCAGTGTTTATATCGTTTCACAGTGTTTATACTTTTTCAGTGTTTATTGTTTCACAGTGTTTATACTGTTTCACAGTGTTTATTGTTTCACAGTGTTTATACTGTTTCACAGTGTTTATCCTGTTTCACAGTGTTTATACTGTTTCACAGTGTTTATACTGTTTCAGTGTTTATACTCTTTCAGTGTTTATATTGTTTCACAGTGTTTATACTTTTTCAGTGTTTATTGTTTCACAGTGTTTATATAGTTTCACAGTGTTTATACTGTTTCACAGTGTTTATACTGTTTCACAGTGTTTTATACTGTTTCACAGTGTTTTATCCTGTTTCACAGTGTTTTATACTGTTTCACAGGGTTTATCCTGTTTCACAGTGTTTATACTGTTTCACAGTGTTTTATACTGTTTCACAGTGTTTATACTGTTTCACAGGGTTTATCCTGTTTCACAGTGTTTGTACTGTTTCACAGTGTTTTATACTGTTTCACAGTGTTTATATTGTTTCACAGTGTTTATACTGTTTCACAGTGTTTATACTGATTCACAGTGTTTATACTGTTTCACAGTGTTTTATACTGTTTCACAGTGTTTTATCCTGTTTCACAGTGTTTATACTGTTTCACAGGGTTTATCCTGTTTCACAGTGTTTATACTGTTTCACAGTGTTTTATACTGTTTCACAGTGTTTATATTGTTTCACAGTGTTTATACTGTTTCACAGTGTTTATACTGATTCACAGTGTTTATACTGTTTCACAGTGTTTATACTGATTCACAGTGTTTATATTGTTTCACAGTGTTTATACTGTTTCACAGTGTTTATACTCATTCAGTGTTTATACTGTTTCACAGTGTTTATACTCATTCACAGTGTTTATATTGTTTCACAGTGTTTTTATACTGTTTCACAGTGTTTATATTGCGGGTATATATTGAAGATTCATTCCAGCATTGAATGCATGTCTTATTTACATGGCTTTCATGTAAGACATTGAACAACACAGATTATGTTCAGAAAAGACGCCAAGAGTGTTTCCTGGGTGTGCTGTGAGTTTTACAGACCAGCAGCATAATCAAATGTCTTATACAACCATAAAAGATTCATGGCTAGTTCTACAGAAAATGGGATGATGAGAGTTTGCTCCTCCAGGATGATGTTAAATCTTTACTGTACTACAGAGAGACACAATGGTATGTGTCTAGGTGACACAGAGTTGCAGGCAATGAGCCAATCAGAACAGATCATCAGTACCATTTTATAGAAATGATGCAACCTAAGTTTAATTAACAAGCAGTGAAAAGAGGTCATAGGCAAGCACTTTTGAACTGTTTCAAGAGGTTAAATAAGAATGCTTTTGGAGCATCAGATTCTTCTTTTATCAGAGTGTGTTCTCCATCTCTCTCTCTGTCTTGGTGCAGCTCTGGGGTCGTCCATATCGGGTATCTTTGTAATTCAGTTGTCAAACTCATTTAGGCAGATGGACGTGAGGCTCCAAGTTCCTGTCTGCACTGCAAGGGAGGCTATGGGATGAGGGGAGTAGATGGGTTTAGTAGACATCCAGTCATCTTCACAGGGGAAGCAAGGGCATCGCTGTCCAATCGTCTGGAGAAGTAGTATATAGAATAAAGCACAGTGTTACCCTGCACTGGCCTTGGCCACTTTAGAGAACAGAGAGAAAGGGACAAGCGAGCCATGAATAAGACCCATACATTTTATACACAGAGATAAATACTTACCATTTATTCATATGAGTTGAAAAAAAATGTTGCTAGGGGCAATTTTACTGCCTAGCTTGTCCTTTGTTGTTAACAGGCTATTTGGACATTTTCCCCTTTCCTTCTACTGATCTGATACAGAAAAGGCCTCCTGTAGTGAATAGCTAGTAACTAAACCCCCCACTGACTGAACCCACCATTAAGATAAATTGACTATCTAGCGTCCATGACTTATGAACTATTTTTGATGGCTAATTAACTGGTGTAGGTCTAATAGGCATGGCTCTGTGTTTATCATTCCACCACCAGCAGACTGATTAACATATTAATCAACTGCCTAATTTGCATCTCAGTGTAGTGTCATCCCCCCAGCTTTTTGTCAAACAGTGGCTGTTTCTGTTATTGATTTGTGATCCTACCACACAAAGCTCTGAAAAGGAAACCGTTGGGAGAGATTGTAAAACACGATTTTCCTTTATCTGGAATCAAAACAAATGTGGAACGACTATGCAGTAGACTATTTCAGATAAAAGCCCTCTCCAGATATTTTTTACAAAGCACCAATAAAACTTGAAACCAGACACATTTCAGTAGATCTGAAATGACCAACAGATAATAAAAGGACCAGAAAATGACACTCCTTAAATTGTGGAACTTTTATGTTTCAGTCTAGATGTATATCAGCCTAGATGTATAGCCTTTGTCTTCTGAGGCCCAGAGTTAGACAGCTGCCTCGACGTCTCTTCTTCCCTCCTCTCAAACTGCAAATCAACACAGCTGGAGATTACCCCTCCACCTACCAGAGCTCTGAAAGCTGCCCTGAGAGCTGGGAGTGAGGACACTACCACTGGGCCTGAGCCAGCTGACCTACAGGAGGCTGAGAGGCTGGGGAGGGGAGGCTGCTCTCTGGATCAGAGACGCAGGACTGTGTACATGACCCCAGGGTTAACTCAAGGTTAAGAGACAACACTCCACAATGTTGTCGGGACTTCCTGGTTTTGCCAATACGCTTCTTTCCCCTTGACCATCTGCGATCCCCATCTCGAAGACGATTGACCCAGCTGACCTCTAGAACGTGACTAGGGTGCAGCGATAGATACTGGCGATACAGTACAGTACAGAATGCTCTCAGTGCTGAGAGAGGTCTTGAGAATATTGTTAGAGAGGATTATTACAACCCTATATTGAGAATACTGTAGATATTTTTACACTTTATTTGATTTCAGTGACATTATTCTCTAAAGAGGATTTGATCTATCACACATTCGTTTGGTAATATAACATGTGAAGTGTTCTTCTTCTGCCCACTATGTAGGAGTACATTCATCCACATGGAGAGCTTGGAATGGCCATGACTCTGAAGGATGGCCTTATGTTATTCAAAAGGTTGGATAAAATGTGAAGTGTAAGGAGCATCAGTATGGATGACTAATTACTCATTTGTCATGTCTTTTTCATAACCAGTCTATGCAACTGTTGGATGGCCAATCAGTCAATACTATGGTCACTAGTCTACATGGAAAACAGTACTATAAGCATTTAGCACATAAAAGGCATACAAAGATATTGGTTCCGCACACAGAGATTGGCGTATTATGGGTCAATTAAATATTTATACTATATATGTCATCCTTCTATCAAAGAAAGAGGTTAAATCCCCATACACACTGTCCCTGTGAATAATCCATTATGTCACTGTTGTATCCCACAGAGTATGAGGCAGTACTGAGAGTTCACATATTAGATCATAAACAGTATAATAAGTTATTACTCTGTAGAGGGTTATACAAGAGTAACCTATGGCCTAGTTATACAGGATGATGTAACATTTTATAGTCTAATGGAACAAACAGTAATGTTGATGTGGGGGCGTGTGTTGATAATGTGTTTCATGAACAAATGCACAAGGCACTGGCAAACGGCTGCGGAGAGTTTACACAGCAATATATGCTGGAAGAGAAGAGTAAGAGTGAGCAATTTAAGTGGAATTGACAGCGTCATGATGGGCGGAAGGACAATCCAGCATTAATCCACATTACAGCAATAACTAATCAAACTCATCCTTCAGTTTCAAAATGCTGTACAGTTTTGATCTGAAATCCATGGTTGGGAATCCTAAACCCGCTGCTGATTCCAAAACATAATAGATTCATGAGAATAAGAGAAGGTATCAATTTAGGAAGAGCGGAAAGAAAGAGATAGGGTGGAGCTGACCAACTCACCTCAATGCATCATAGGCTGCAGACTCAGCCTGAAAGGGCACCATATTCAACCTATCATATTTTTAGTTCATTTTTGGGGGATTTCTGGAAACATGATTCTATTTCCATTTTGGATTCGGGCTGTTGGACAGCGGAACGTGGAGGGCTCAAGGGGTGTGAATGCTTTCTGAAGGCACTGTAGCTTTGTTTGTTGTCTGTGTTTAATGTTTTATGTTCTGTGTTTATTTTTTATTTTTTTTGCATTGGTATGAGAAAAGTGCCTCACAAATTAGATGGATGTATTTTTATTATTATTAATTCAATTCAAATTATATTTGTCACATGCACCGAATACAACAAGTGAAATTCTACTTACAAGCTCTATCCCAACGATGCAGAGTTCAAATAAGAAAATAAAGGGGGATCACGTGACCCTTGAACGAGATGGCCGCATGAACTAAGAGCTCCGCACAAGTAGTTTCCAATTCCTAATCTTACCTCCACTCCAAGTTCACACTCATTTAGCTTTAGTAAGAAAAAGTAATGGCGGCTACAAAAGGCGACACTACAGGTGACATTTTTACGCGGACTCGAGTATTAGCGACGGAAAAAGCCTCCAAGAAGAAGCTAGCTTCAGAAAAAACTAGCGCCATTAGCCAGGAGCAAGAGAACCCGCTCCCCCACGAGGCACAACGAATGCCAACCTCGCACTCTGTCGAAGACATCCTTTCTGATTTGAGATCCCAACGTACAGAACTAAACACCAAATTAGATGCCATTAACTCTCAGCTCAGTGCGATAGGGGGCAAGGTGACAATCCTGGAAAACGCTTTGCCTGACATCAACAACAAGATAACCATAAACGCGGGGCGCCTGGACGAGGCAGAGGGGCGAATCCTATCCATGGAAAACTTATTGACAGATGCCATGGAAACAATAGCATTTGCTAAAAAGAAAATCGAGCATCTGGAAGAGAAAACAGAGGACCTGGAAAACAGGGGGCGAAGGAATAATTGTGTTCTATTCAATCTTGGCGAAAAAGAAGAGGGAAACATGCCACTGATCCGCTACCTGCAAGACAAACTTCCCGAGTGGCTCCACCTGCCCACCGACAGGCCCATAGAACTCGAGAGAGCTCACTGAGCACTGAGGCCCCCACCAGCAGCCAGACAACCACCGCGCCCAATCACCATACGTTTCCTGAGATTCACCGACAAGGAACAAGTCCTACAGGCGGCGAAAAACAACACCATCACAGTGGGAAATGCCAAACTCGCTTTACACCAGGACCTGTCAGCAGGAATACGCCGAAAGCGCAGAGAATTTGACGAAGCGAAGAAATACTCCATTGACCGAGGCATCTTCAGGGGATTCAAATACCCAAATGAGCTCAGGATTCTTCACCAAGGAGCCTTGCGACACTTCAAAACTCCCGAAGAGGCGAAACGTTTTTTGAAAGACAATCCTGGCCAATGAGAAACAGACCAATGACTAAATGTGATTAATGCTATTACTAAAGGAGGTAAGACGACATATAGCCGATATCCAGAGACCCACCCCCTAAATGTCATTATAGCCGTCCAATTTATATTTATTTTCCTTTAACTGAGAGGGATGGGCTGTATAGCCTAACCTAGGCCTACTAATGTTTCAGCCTACTTTTATTTCCCTGTTTTTTTGTTGTTGCTATTATTACCTGGGGTTCCCTATGTCCCTTGGGGGAGGTATATGTAGGCTGGGCTATTGATTTTATTTTTCTCTGGGGGGTAATAGATCCAACGGGATGTGTCGAGTTGTTTGGGAACTCGGCTGGGGTGTTCAGAGATTATTATTTTATGTACACCATTTATTTTCCTTTTATGTGAACGCAGCTTTTACCCAGCGATGACTTGCACTAAAGTTCGATTACTGCTCGATGACGATGACTAGTACCTTAAATCTATTGACATGGAGTTGCCATGGTCTAGGGCATGCAATAAAATGAAAAAAGATACTATGTGCTCTAAAAAAGGAAAAAGCAGACATTGCACTATTACAAGAGACACACCTCCGTGATGCTGAACATGCCAAACTCCGCAGAGCTTGGGTGGGACAGGTGTATTTCTCATCTTTCAAATCAAACAGTAGAGGCACAGCCATACTTATCCATAAAATGTTCCATTCATAATAGACAAAAACATATCTGATCCGGAGGGGAGATTTATTTTGATAACTGGGTCACTATATGGTCAACCAATTACTATATTAAACATACTATATTAAACATTAAACATTATAACCCTGTTCAATGAGCATTGTGTCTCCTTTGGCGTGGTGGCCGGAGATTTTAATTGTACCCATAACCCAACCCTAGACAAATCATCTCAAGTCCCCACCACAAATCCTAGATCTGCAAAGATGTTGAACTCTCTTACTAAAGAGATGGGACTGATAGATATCTGGAGAGAGAATAATGGCTTATATAATGGCTCATCTAAGGACTATACATACTACTCTAATGTCCATAACACCTACTCCCGTATAGATTACATTTTTATCCCAAAGAGTTTCATAAATTCAGCCACTTGTACAATCGGACCCATAGCACTTTCAGATCACGCCTTTGTCCACCTCCGCTTTGACCTCTGCAAAAACATCCCGAGGTCAAAGAGCTGGAAATTCAACACCTCCATGCTATCAAATGACGAGTTCCATACATTGGTAACTACATGGATAGACAACTACACACAAGACAATAAAGATTCTCCTGTTTCTCCGGCCACAATGTGGGACGCTGCTAAAGCCACACTAAGAGGTCATCTAATTGCATATGCTTCCTCTAAGAAAAAAGCAATGGAAGCACACAGGCTAGATCTTGAGAGGGAGCTGGAATGCTGTGGAAAAATACATAAACAATCCCTAGACAGCACCTCCTGGAGTCATCTTAAAGCAGCCAAAGCCAAACTGAATTTGGACTACACTCGGGAGATAAAAAAAAGTTTTCTTTACTAAACAGAAATACCATGAGTATAGCAATAGGCCCTATTTTGGAGCTGTAGGGAGATTGCCAGATTCTGGCAATCTGTACATACTGCTGCACAGAAAATACTAGAGGTACAGTTTGATATGACCCCGTGTATCTATCTTCTTAATGCCCAGCAGGACTTTGTTCTTGATCCTGACAGAGAAAATTTGCCTATGACTATTACATACTTTGCTAAGAAATGTGGATTGACCAGATTGTTGACTTTCTTCCTCTTGAAAAGCTCACTTATGACCTCCACAAGAGACAGCCCAAGTTTGATAGACTCTGGTCTCCACTATTCAACTATATTTCAAACTGGACAGAGTGAACGGGGTGACTAGGGAAATGCGCAGATACATGTTGTGTAAGGTACTGTAAAACCTAAAAACAAATTATTGGCCCGTCGTCTCAGCGAATGCTTGAAATAGCTGATCAAATCAAATCAAATCAAATCACATTTATTTATATAGCCCTTCGTACATCAGCTGATATCTCAAAGTGCTGTACAGAAACCCAGCCTAAAACCCCAAACAGCAAACAATGCAGGTGTAAAAGCACTGATAAGAACCTTGATAGTGCTGCTGCAAGTGTTATATGTTTTTTAAATATTTTTTTATTTAGTTTTTGAGTGCGTGTGTGTATGTATATGTGCGTATGTATGTATGTATGTATGTATGTATGTATGTATGTATGTATGTATGTATGTATGTATGTGTGTATGTGTGTATGTGTGTATGTGTGTGTGTGTGTGTGTGTGTGTGTGTGTGTGTGTGTGTGTGTGTGTGTGTGTGTATGTATGTATGTATGTATGTATGTATGTATGTATGTATGTATGTACCAAGGAAAATATATAGATTAAGAAAAATAAATGCTTTTATTTGACTTTATCATTCCTTTTAATTGCATTTTTATTTTTTCAAATGTATTATTATTTTTTGACTTTTTATTTTTTTAAAGCCTGTCACATCTGTGAATGTGGAATGTGTTTTGTTGGTTGATTGAAAAACAAGAAAACTTAATAAAACTTTAAATTGAAAAAAAAAAAGAATAAAATAAAAGCACAAGAGAAAGAAAACACACAAGAATGAAGGTTTATACAGGGAGTACCAATATCAATGTGCAGGTGTACGGAGTAGTCGAAGAACCGATATGTAGGCGGGGGTTACTTCCTGACTGATGTCTTGAGCTGTTGCATCAATACATCCACATAATTTGTGTTCCTCATTATGCCATCTATTTTGTGAAGTGCACCAGTCCCTCCTGCAGCAAAGCACCCCCACAAAATAATGCTGTGACCCTCGTGCTTCACGGTTGGGATGGTGTTCTTCGGCTTGCAAGCGGCCCCCTTTTAACTCAAAACATAACAATGGTCTCTATGGCCAAACAGTTCTATTTTTGTTTCATTATACCAGAGGACATTTCTCCAAAAAGTACGATCTTTGTCCCTATGCAATTGCAAACCGTAATCAGGCTTTTTTATGGCGGTTTTGAAGCAGTGCTTCTTCCTTGCTGAGCGGCCTTTCAGATTATGCCGATATGGGACTTTTTCCCCTGTGGATATTGATACTTTTGTACGTACTTTTGCATCTTCACAAGGTCTTTTGCTGTTGTTCTGGGATTGATTTGCACTTTTTGCACCAAAGTACGTTCATCTCTAGGAGACAGAACGTGTCTCCTTCCTGAGCGGTATGAAGGCTGCGTGGTCCCATGATGTTTATACATGGTGTTTATACTTGCATACTATTGTTTGTACAGACAAACGTGGTACCTTCAGGCGTTTGGAAATTTCCAAGTCTGAACCAGACTTGCGGAGGTCTACAAGGTCTATAATTATTTTTCTAAGGTCTTCGCTGATTTCTTTTGATTTTCCCATGACGTCAAGCAAAGATGCACAGAGTTTGAAGGTAGGCCTTGAAATACATCCACAGGTACACCTCCAATTGACACAAATTATGTCAATTAGAAGCTTCTAAAGCCACAACATAATCTTCTGGAATTTTCCAAGCTGTTTAAAGGCACAGTCAACTTAGTGTATGTAAACTTCTGAACACTGGAATTGTGATACTGTGAATTATAAATTAAATAATCTGTCTGTAAACAATTGTTGGAAAAATTACTTGTGTCATGCACAAAGTAGATGACCTAACCGACTTGCCAAAACTATACTTTGTTTACAAGAAATTTGTGGAGTGGTTGAAAAACAAGTTTTAATGACTTCAACCTAAGTGTATGTAAAATTCTGACTTCAACTGTAAGTAAAAACCACAAGTCCAAACCCCCATCTTCACCCATGGCTTAGGAAAGGGACAATTTAGCAAGCTAGCTACTGCAGGACATCAACACAAGCAGACCAGAAATTAAAATTACATTTAGCTTAGGATGTGATTGGTGTGAAGCCAAAATCCAAACTGGCCTCCCTTGGAAATGCTTGCAGGCACCAATCAATCAAATGCTACATCTGCAACATGTCGTACTCTTTTGGTCCAGACAGCATCAGATACATGGGCTCGGATGATTTCCCCATGAGATTCAGCCACTTGCGAATTGACAGAAAATTATGAAAACGCAGAGAGACGAAATATACATTATTTGATGTATTTATTTATTTTATTAGTCAAATATTTGGGGAAGCCTGGCTTCCCTTGGCATCCATGAATACACGCCACTGAATACTAAACCATCTTTTGATTTCTGAATGTATCGGCACCAGGGACTTGGGATGTGGCTGAGTTATTGATGTCATTTTAACCAGGCCTTTTGATTTAAACATGTGGAATGTCTAAGTTTTGTAGGCTAGGCTATCTATTTAATTATTTCATGTATGGATCAAGCCTTAGCAGTCATTCTGATCTTGATCACAATGATCAGTGCTTTCGTGTATTATGTTGCTGTCCAATGGTTCTGAATTTGCAATGCACCCAACTGTCCACGTTTTTCTGTGCAATAGCCTTTTGATTTGAACATTTGACGTTTTGGTGTGTCTACTAGACTATTTGATTGAATTGATATACAGTACCAGTCAAAGGTTTAAACACACCTACTCATTCAAGGGTTTTTCTTTATTTTTACTATTTTCTACATTGTAGAATAATAGTGAAGACATCAAAACTATAAAATAATACATATGGAATCATATAGTAACCAAAGAAGTGTTTGCACACTCTTAGCAGTCTCTCAACCAGCTACACCTGGAATGCTTTTTCAACAGTCTTGAAGGAGTTCTCACATATGTTGAGCACTTGTTGGCTGCTTTTCCTTCACTCTGGGGTCAAACTCATCTGTAACCATCTCAATTGGGTTGAGATTGGGTGATTGTGGAGGCCAGGTTATCTGATGCAGCACTCCATCACTCTCCTTATTGGTTAAATAGCCCTGACACAGCCTGGAGATATGTTGGGTCATTGTCCTGTTAAAAAACAAATGATAGTCCCACTAAGTGCAAACCAGATGGGATGACGTATCGCTGCAGAATGTTGTGGTAGCCATGCTGGTTATGTGTGCCTTGAATAAATCACTGACAGTGTCACCAGCAAAGCACCCCCACACCATCACACCTCCTCCTCCATGCTTCATGGTGGGAACCACACATGCGGAGATCATCTGTTCACATATTCTGCATCTCACAAAAGTATCAAATTTGGACTCATCAGACCAAAGGACAGATTTCCACCGGTGTAATGTCCATTGTCCGTGTTTCTTGACCCAAGCAAGTCTCTTCTTATTATCGGTGTCCTTTAGTAGTGGTTTCTTTTCAGCAATTTGACCATGAAGGCCTGATTCACTCAGTCTCCTCTGAACAGTTGTGTCTGATGTGATGATGAGATGTGTCTATTACTTGAACTATGTGAAGCATTTATTTGGGCTGCAATCTGAAGTGCAGTTAACTGTAATTAAATTTTCCTCTGCAGCAAAGGTAACTCTGGGTCTTCCGTTCCTGGAATGAGTAGGTGTGTCCAAACTTTTGACTGGTACTGTATGTTAAAGCACTTTGGTTTCAATAATAAATATGTTGAAATGGAACCAAATTATCTGTTTCTGTCTTCAGTCCTTTTTAAATAGGATAGATGGGCTTCATGGGCTGCAGTATAGGTTGAATGTGATCATCTGCCTATCACCAGCCTACGTAGGCCCATAACTCCATTCATATTCTATTCAGAAAGTAATCAAATTGGAAATGAGCTATTATTAGGCTGGTTAATGTGATTGCATGTCTGTTGAATTTGGAAAAATCCACGCACACTCGGCCCTGCCCCACCTGTTCAGCCAGTCAGGAGCCGCTACTGTGTTGCGGCAGTGGCATACTGCATACTGTACTTGCTAAATAGTGTGCAATGAGGAGTACATCATATGCAGTTTAAGTATGTTGTACGCTAGTATGGGTATTTGGACACGGCCGCTGTCTCAGAGCCTGTTGGTCTGAGTTTCGATGCTCTGGTATCTGCTTGCCGGACAGTTCAGGGAGAACAGTCCATAGCTTGGGTGGCTGAAGTCCATACATACACCTGCACACCCTATTTAAAAGAAGTGCACCATAGTTCCTTTTTACTATTCAGTGCACTAGAGGAACTAGGGTGCTATTTAGGATACAGACAATGGCACTCCACTCAGAAACACTGCCTTCAGCAAAAATCTCATCCACTGTTCTCACCATTCGGAGACAATACAGTGAATACATTATACACCATCAATTACCTATCACCACGACATCATGACATGTTGAATTGTGATGGGAAATTCGACTCAGTTGATTCCACCTTTAGACACAACATAACAGTGAGGAAAAACTAAGCCGCCTGTCACCTAATAAGAGATCAGTATGAACATATTGATCCTGACTCATAGAGGAGAAACTGAAATGCTTGAAAATGCTGACGGGGTCATTTTCCCTTCAGTCATATAACAAAGCGATACATTAACTGTATGGATCTCCTCTCCCTATAACCTCATGTATCCAGTTCCACAAGGTGTGTTCATTGAAACTCTCGTAGAACTGATCTCAAGAGCAGCTGTCAAAGTGTCTCAGATCTAGGATCAGTTTTGTCTTTAAAATCACAATGAATAAAAGGGGGGGACCATATCCTAAATCAGCACTCCTAATCTGTGATACTTTATGAACATGGGCTCAGATCGTATTTCCTGCAGTTGTTTGGATAGCTTTAATTCTGATGGAGGATTCTGGGATTCTAGACACACACTTTTTTCATGTTTTAGGAGGGCACAGGGTAGGGCTTGATTCCCAGTGTGGGCTAAATGCACAACAAAGGCAGCTGTCACTCGATAGCACACCTATTGTGCCATCCCCGCTCTCTCTTTTCAGCCACGTTGGAAACAGCCATGTTGGAAACCGAGAGAGGGAAAGAGATAGATATGGGTTTAGAGAAAGCGAGAAAGATTGGCTTTTATCTTTGCTCTTTGCAGTGCTGCCCTCACAGTGGGCAGGGGGATAATTGGGCATGTAAGTGAGCATGCCACCAGATATCCATGCCTAGTGGTAAGCCTGACTTTGTTATATCTTTATATGACTTTGTACCAAGTGATTTTCAATGTGGTTATTCACAGTAAGAGGCATACTAACAGAGAATACTTGAACACCCTTTTGGCTTGACATAGAAATCTTTTGACCCCCACCCTTATGTCTGTGACCATTACCATGTTCTACTTTTAACGCACACCTTTCCTATTAAGACATTAACCTGCACCTACTGTGACATTGCTTAAGGTGCCAATGGACCCACGTGGCTCTTCCTTGAAATATGAAACAGACCAGACCACGGAGCTTTGAAACAATATGCTGGAGATTTCTCTCTCTCTCTCTCTCTCTCTCTCTCTCTCTCTCTCTCTCTCTCTCTCTCTCTCTCTCTCTCTCTCTCTCTCTCTAGTTTTAACACTCTCATAAAAGACCCTGTGATTGAGCTGATATACCCCTCTCTCTCTCTCTCTCTCTCTCTCTCTCTCTCTCTCTGTGTGGTTCTCTCTCTGACATTGATAAGGAGGGCTTCTTGAGAAACACTAGGACTGGGGGGACTGTTAAATTCCCTAACGAGTGTCCTTGTTTGTTTTATGGGCATAGCATTAAAAATCGAGCAAGTCTGAAATTGTTTTGAAACTGAGGAGAGAAAATCCTGTGGTGGGTTAGTTTGTACATAATTATAGAGTCAGTAACGTATACTGTAACCCAACAGCACATAATTGTAGTTTGTAACGTACATTGTAACCCAACTGTACATAATGCTCAAGTCTGTAACATACACAATGTTAACTTATGTTACAGAAGTATTAATGAGTGATGTGTTGCGCTTGGTGACATGAATAAATGTATCATTTTTATCTTGTTTCTAACTTCATCCCAGATTGGTTTTACTAAATCATATGTTAGAGCTGTTAAGTTGGGTTTTGACAGTACCATTGGTTCAGTAGTTTGTCTCTCTGCTCTGTGAGCACTAATAATCATTGTATGAGACGATATGTGAAGTACGCCCTTGCTTAGTGGAGGCATAAAGCATTATTTCACTCCCCTACAATGTTAACAAGTACAGAAGCAGTGTCAGCTAACGGGTTGGCATCTCCTTTCCCCACAGTGTAGGATTTGTTCACTGTAAGCAGGCAGAATGAGTACTACACACATGGCTCCAATCTCATCTCCCTCTCTGTGCTCTGACACACCTATTCATGTGGGCACTGTTCTCCCTCTACTCTGTCAGGCTGCTGGTTCACTGGGGAAGGAAGCCTGGCGCCTGGCGGGGTCCTCTCTGTGATGCTCCCAGCCTGTTCCGATGCTCTGCATGCGTCAACAGGGAGCACTCAGTGATCTCCTGGAAGAGGAGTTAAACTTTGAGCTCTTTAATGTGTTTCCTGGGAGGCAGGAAGGCAGACGGGGAGGCAGGGAGGCACAGGGGCTTCTCTCCTCTCCCCCAAGATTTGGGAGTAAGTATGATGCCTGAGATATGAATAAATTAAGGAACTGCTGGTTCTGTTTTTCTGAGCTGTTGATGCTCGGGGAGATAACCTGTAAAAGCGCCGCAGATTCCTCTGGAAATAGTTACCCAAGGGGTGAGAAATTTGAGTAATAGCAAACTATTCATCTTGGTGTGTTTAAGCAGGGCTGCATGGTTACAGTCAGTCAGGGCCTGCAGCCGTTCAGTAGTATTTCCCTTTCATGCTCTAGGTAACATATATGACTGGAATGGAATCCAAAATTCAGCAGCATCTGCACAGTAATGTAGCTGCAGCAGGCAAGATCTGAATGAAATGTTGGCTAAACTTAGGCTAATAAAGCAGCTATCTAATATAGGTTTGTACCCACACAATTTTAAAGGATCAAACAAGAGGACATTTGGAAAGCTATTCACCCTAGCATGTACAAGATGGTTCAGTGAACTCACCGAATTTGGTTTTAGATCTGCACCTCGTGTGGATATACGGGCTATTGACAATTAGTCTTATTACAGTCATGACGATCCAGGAGCGACAGAACACTGAGCCTGTTGGAACCATATGCTCCAGTGACATCGATGTGTTTTATGCTGATGTGAAGCTCTACAGGGCCAGGCATTGCATCAGAAGACTGATAACTTGTCTGTCTCATATCTTCGGCTTTTACTGCACCTCTCTCCATTTGTCATGCCATAATCTTTAACGACTCAGGATCTTACATCTAAATAAAAGAGAGAGAGGTTGAATATGTTATTTAACAAGCAGGAGTGATTTTTATCCAGGGTCACTGAAAAGCATTACCAAAATTGGATACATTTTTAGGTTAATTACCTCAATTTGAATTGGGTAGCCTTGTGTAACACTTCACTCTAAAGAGCCATATAGTTTCAGCAATGCAACATTGTCAAATTAAACCTAACTCTTTTCCTAAACTTAACCTAATTCTCCTAGCCTACAACATGAATTATCCTAATCTGCTGCAGACATTCTCCTAACCTACTATGAAAATTCTAATCTGACAAAAACTGTATCCTATCTAGTCAAAACCATGCAACATAGGGCATTTTACACTGCTCTTTGAGCACATTTTATCTTTACATATTTGACATTTTAACAACGCTTTTAATCTCTTTAGTTATATAAATGCCACTATTACTCTAGGGATTGTAGATCTTCAGAAGAATAGCTGAAACCCAATGAGTCTTTAAAGAGAGTATACAGATGCATCAATGCCATGGAGTCAATAAAGGTAAGAGAACACTGTTCATGGTTTTCTACATGACACAAAAAAAGATTATGTTTCAGCATTTGAAGATATGGAGATGTATCATTGAGGTCTTGGCAACATCAGAGCATATAAACTGAAGCGTAATATGACAATGGTACGTTCATGGCCATCACATGCAACAAACTGTACGTTATCTACTGACTCCATGGTATTGATGCATCTGTATACTCTCATTATAGAGGACACACGTTATTTATAATAACGTACAGTACATGGATAGAATCGCTTGAAAAAAAAACAAGTGACCATCCATTTACCCAAAGTAATAAATAAAGTGGATATCTGATAACACGCCTGCTGTTTACCCTCACTCCTAGGGCAGACGAGAGTCTTAGCTATGCAGTTTGAGAAACAGTTGTTAGTCTCGACAGCATTACATGGCAACATAGCAATTTTGATAGGACAAAAGGGCTGCGGGCCAGAATGTCTGGGTTTGCTGACCACTACGGACAAGCTCACTCTCATTATCCGTTACAGCCATACTATAGACTCTCAATGGCAACGGAGTACTTGGTACCATAATGATGCCCATGAAAAGGATTATTTAAAACAGGGTTTGTGAAACTCTGTATATCTATGGCAGTTCTGCAGAATATAACATTTGTCCACCTACCCCTGAATGAATAGGATAAATGACCAGAGACTCTCACATGGTCCATTACATTAGTCTGTCTACAGTACATCCCTCCACAAGCTAAAACCACTCTGGCACTCAGCGAACTGTATGGGACCATAAACAAACAAGAAACCGCTCACGCGGGGAGACTTAAAACCGCCCTACCTCACTTCTACCAACATGTCTCAAGCGCCACTAGAGGCACTAAAACTCTAGACCACTTTTATTCTAACCACAGAAACGCATACAAGGCCCTCCCTTGTCCTCCCTTTGGCAAATCTGACCATGACTCCATTCTCCAGCTTCATCTTTACAAACCAAATCTCAAAAAGGAAGTATCATTGATGAGCTCAATACGGAAGTGGTCGGATGAAGCAGACGTGATGCTGCAAGACCGTTTTGATAGGACAGACTGGGATATGTTCGGGATTCATCCAATAGCATTGAGGAGTTTACCACAACAGTCACAAAAGTTTTGGATTACTGTGTGATTGTTGCATGCCGGTTAAAGGAGGCAGGTTCCTTTTAGTTATTGCAAAGAGAAACTTGACAGTATAAAGCATTAACTCCTTCAAGCTAGGGTCCTTTTATCTCAATATCCGCTTGACTGACGTGCCCAAAGTAAACTGCCTAGAATTAACATCACGAAGACGGTTTATTTCCATCATGACAGAGGATACAACATAACCGGTTCCAATCTGAGTTCATTTGCACCCGCTCAAAGGTATACTTGAATACCCTGGCCAACACCCAATGAGGGCCTGTCAATTAAGCTATCAGATACATATTTCCAATATCATGCACTGAACACGTGCATACAATTTTAACCAGATGTGCATAATAACATGATGTTTATCTCTCAAACACTGCATCTCCTCTCCTGTAACTTCAACTAGTTTTGAGAACCTTACTCCTTTATTTTACATATAACAATGTTTTTTTAATAAAATAAAAAAATGCAATTCCTGAGTACATAACCCATTTACAGCGTTTTGATATTTCCTTTTACAGGTAACAGGATTCTTCAAAACAAGTTGTTACTAGGGATGTTGCGGTTACCGTATTACCACCACACCGGCGACCGTATTCCCGCCACACCGGTGACCGTATTACCGCCACACCGGTGACCGTATTACCACCACACCGGTGACCGTATTACTGCCACACCGGCAGTCATGAAGGCAGTCAAATTCCACGTGACCGTTTAGTCATGTTGCGCAACATTTCTATCGGCTATGCAATTGCGCGAGAAAACAGTGTGATGGCCTCTATTAAAAAGAGGAGGTTCCCATCAGCTTTCTATAAGCTAGGCCTACTATATTTATTTCTCAACTTTCCTCATATTAAGCACATTGCTTATCTTTACAACAGGAGTATAGCCTGCCCGGCTGGCATGAAAATGAACCATGCGAAAGCATCCTCCATTCGCTATTTCAGTGCATAGATGACATGTATTTTTTCCCGCTGCCCCTGTTTTGATACAGGTGCCTGATAATGGTCCATGATAATGGTCCATTCTAAATCAAAACAAATTTCAGAAATATATTATTTAGTACATGTAAAGACAGGATTAAATCAAGAATAGTCTGATGGGTGACAATATTAGCCTATCACTTGAATTATTTATTATCACTTGAGAATGATGCTCAGCTTCAGGCAAAAAAACAACTTAAAAAAAAAATCATAGTCACACACATCACGTAACCTAGCTCATAGGCCTATATGTTTAGATAAGGTTTGAATCACAACAAAAGTGGCAAAATAACTTCTTAAAATTAAGCAGATTCATCCACTTTACAAGGAGTGTAGAGGCTAACTGATTCATCCACCACTATGCTTGAAAATATGGAGAGTGGTACACAGTAATGTGTTGTATTGAACACATTGTATTCACAAGAAAAAGTTAATTGCTTTGCCACTTTTTTCAGTGTTACTTTAGTGCATTGTTGCAAACAGGATGCATGTTTTGGAATATTTGCATTCTGTACAGGCCTCCTTCTTTTATCTCCGTCAGTTAGTATTATGGAGTAACTATCATTTTGTTGATCCATCCTCAGTTTTCTCCTATCACAGCCGTTAAACTCTGTAACCACTGGCCTCATGGGGAAATCCCTAAACTCTGTAACTGTTTTAAAGTCTCCACCGGCCTCATGGGGAAATCCCTAAACTCTGTAACTGTTTTAAAGTCACCACCGGCCTCATGGGAAAATCCCTAAACTCTGTAACTGTTTTAAAGTCTCCACCGGCCTCATGGGGAAATCCCTAAACTCTGTAACTGTTTTAAAGTCACCACCGGCCTCATGGGAAAATCCCTAAACTCTGTAACTGTTTTAAAGTCTCCACCGGCCTCATGGGGAAATCCCTAAACTCTGTAACTGTTTTAAAGTCTCCACTGGCCTCATGGGGAAATCCCTAAACTCTGTAACTGTTTTAAAGTCTCCACCGGCCTCATGGGGAAATCCCTAAACTCTGTAACTGTTTTAAAGTCACCACCGGCCTCATGGGGAAATCCCTAAACTCTGTAACTGTTTTAAAGTCTCCACCGGCCTCATGGGGAAATCCCTAAACTCTGTAACTGTTTTAAAGTCTCCACCGGCCTCATGAGGAAATCCCTAAACTCTGTAACTGTTTTAAAGTCTCCACCGGCCTCATGGGGAAATCCCTAAACTCTGTAACTGTTTTAAAGTCTCCACCGGCCTCATGGGGAAATCCCTAAACTCTGTAACTGTTTTATTAAAGTCTCCACCGGCCTCATGGGGAAATCCCTCAACTCTGTAACTGTTTTAAAGTCTCCACCGGCCTCATGGGGAAATCCCTAAACACTGTAACTGTTTTAAAGTCTCCACCGGCCTCATGGGGAAATCCCTAAACTCTGTAACTGTTTTAAAGTCTCCACCGGCCTCATGGGGAAATCCCTAAACTCTGTAACTGTTTTAAAGTCACCACCGGCCTCATGGGGAAATCCCTAAACTCTGTAACTGTTTTAAAGTCTCCACTGGCCTCATGGGGAAATACCTAAACTCTGTAACTGTTTTAAAGTCTCCACATGCCTCATGGGGAAATCCTAAACTCTGTAACTGTTTTAAAGTCTCCACCGGCCTCATGGGAAATCCTAAACTCTGTAACTGTTTTAAAGTCTCCACCGGCCTCATGGGGAAATCCTAAACACTGTAACTGTTTTAAAGTCTCCACCGGCCTCATGGGGAAATCCTAAACTCTGTAACTGTTTTAAAGTCTCCAACTGCCTCATGGGGAAATCCTAAACTCTGTAACTGTTTTAAAGTCTCCACCGGCCTCATGGGGAAATCCCTAAACTCTGTAACTGTTTTAAAGTCTCCACCGGCCTCATGGGGAAATCCCTAAACTCTGTAACTGTTTTAAAGTCTCCACCGGCCTCATGGGGAAATCCTAGACTCTGTAACTGTTTTAAAGTCTCCACCGGCCTCATGGGGAAATCCCTAAACTCTGTAACTGTTTTAAAGTCTCCACTGGCCTCATGGGGAAATCCTAAACTCTGTAACTGTTTTAAAGTCTCCACCGGCCTCATGGGGAAATCCTAAACTCTGTAACTGTTTTAAAGTCTCCACCGGCCTCATGGGGAAATCCCTAAACTCTGTAACTGTTTTAAAGTCTCCACCGGCCTCATGGGGAAATCCCTAAACTCTGTAACTGTTTTAAAGTCTCCACCCGGCCTCATGGGGAAATCCTAAACTCTGTAACTGTTTTAAAGTCACCACCGGCCTCATGGGGAAATCCTAAACTCTGTAACTGTTTTAAAGTCTCCACCGGCCTCATGGGGAAATCCCTAAACTCTGTAACTGTTTTAAAGTCTCCACCGGCCTCATGGGGAAATCCTAAACTCTGTAACTGTTTTATTAAAGTCTCCACCGGCCTCATGGGGAAATCCTAAACTCTGTAACTGTTTTAAAGTCTCCACCGGCCTCATGGGGAAATCCCTAAACTCTGTAACTGTTTTAAAGTCTCCACCGGCCTCATGGGGAAATCCCTAAACTCTGTAACTGTTTTAAAGTCACCACCGGCCTCATGGGGAAATCCCTAAACACTGTAACTGTTTTAAAGTCTCCACCGGCCTCATGAGGAAATCCCTAGACTTTGTAACTGTTTTAAAGTCTCCACCGGCCTCATGAGGAAATCCCTAAACTCTGTAACGGTTTTAAAGTCTCCACCGGCCTCATGGGGAAATCCCTAAACTCTGTAACTGTTTTAAAGTCTCCACCGGCCTCATGGGGAAATCCCTAAACTCTGTAACTGTTTTAAAGTCTCCACCGGCCTCATGGGGAAATCCCTAAACTCTGTAACTGTTTTAAAGTCTCCACCGGCCTCATGGGGAAATCCCTAAACTCTGTAACTGTTTTAAAGTCTCCACCGGCCTCATGGGGAAATCCCTAAACTCTGTAACTGTTTTAAAGTCTCCACCGGCCTCATGGGGAAATCCCTAAACTCTGTAACTGTTTTAAAGTCACCACCGGCCTCATGGGGAAATCCCTAAACTCTGTAACTGTTTTAAAGTCTCCACCGGCCTCATGGGGAAATCCCTAAACTCTGTAACTGTTTTAAAGTCTCCACCGGCCTCATGGGGAAATCCCTAAACTCTGTAACTGTTTTAAAGTCTCCACCGGCCTCATGGGGAAATCCTAAACTCTGTAACTGTTTTAAAGTCTCCACCGGCCTCATGGGGAAATCCTAAACACTGTAACTGTTTTAAAGTCTCCACCGGCCTCATGGGGAAATCCCTAAACTCTGTAACTGTTTTAAAGTCTCCACCGGCCTCATGGGGAAATCCCTAAACTCTGTAACTGTTTTAAAGTCTCCACCGGCCTCATGGGGAAATCCCTAAACTCTGTAACTGTTTTAAAGTCTCCACCGGCCTCATGGGGAAATCCCTAAACTCTGTAACTGTTTTAAAGTCTCCACCGGCCTCATGGGGAAATCCCTAAACTCTGTAACTGTTTTAAAGTCTCCACCGGCCTCATGGGGAAATCCTAAACTCTGTAACTGTTTTAAAGTCTCCACCGGCCTCATGGGGAAATCCTAAACTCTGTAACTGTTTTAAAGTCTCCACCGGCCTCATGGGGAAATCCCTAAACTCTGTAACTGTTTTAAAGTCTCCACCGGCCTCATGGGGAAATCCCTAAACTCTGTAACTGTTTTAAAGTCTCCACCGGCCTCATGGGGAAATCCCTAAACTCTGTAACTGTTTTAAAGTCTCCACCGGCCTCATGGGGAAATCCCTAAACTCTGTAACTGTTTTAAAGTCTCCACCGGCCTCATGGGGAAATCCCTAAACTCTGTAACTGTTTTAAAGTCTCCACCGGCCTCATGGGGAAATCCCTAAACTCTGTAACTGTTTTAAAGTCTCCACCGGCCTCATGGGGAAATCCCTAAACTCTGTAACTGTTTTAAAGTCACCACCGGCCTCATGGGGAAATCCCTAAACTCTGTAACTGTTTTATTAAAGTCTCCACCGGCCTCATGGGGAAATCCCTAAACTCTGTAACTGTTTTAAAGTCTCCACCGGTCTCATGGGGAAATCCCTAAACTCTGTAACTGTTTTAAAGTCTCCACCGGCCTCATGGGGAAATCCCTAAACTCTGTAACTGTTTTAAAGTCTCCACCGGCCTCATGGGGAAATCCCTAGACTCTGTAACTGTTTTAAAGTCTCCACCGGCCTCATGGGGAAATCCCTAAACTCTGTAACTGTTTTAAAGTCACCACCGGCCTCATGGGGAAATCCCTAAACTCTGTAACTGTTTTTAAGTCTCCACCGGCCTCATGGGGAAATCCCTAAACTCTGTAACTGTTTTAAAGTCTCCACCGGCCTCATGGGGAAATCCCTAAACTCTGTAACTGTTTTAAAGTCTCCACCGGCCTCATGGGGAAATCCCTAAACTCTGTAACTGTTTTAAAGTCTCCACCGGCCTCATGGGGAAATCCCTAAACTCTGTAACTGTTTTAAAGTCTCCACCGGCCTCATGGGGAAATCCCTAAACTCTGTAACTGTTTTAAAGTCTCCACCGGCCTCATGGGGAAATCCTAAACTCTGTAACTGTTTTAAAGTCTCCACCGGCCTCATGGGGAAATCCCTAAACTCTGTAACTGTTTTAAAGTCTCCACCGGCCTCATGGGGAAATCCCTAAACTCTGTAACTGTTTTAAAGTCTCCACCGGCCTCATGGGGAAATCCCTAAACTCTGTAACTGTTTTAAAGTCTCCACCGGCCTCATGGGGAAATCCCTAAACTCTGTAACTGTTTTAAAGTCTCCACCGGCCTCATGGGGAAATCCCTAAACTCTGTAACTGTTTTAAAGTCTCCACCGGCCTCATGGGGAAATCCCTAAACTCTGTAACTGTTTTAAAGTCTCCACCGGCCTCATGGGGAAATCCCTAAACTCTGTAACTGTTTTAAAGTCTCCACCGGCCTCATGGGGAAATCCCTAAACTCTGTAACTGTTTTAAAGTCTCCACCGGCCTCATGGGGAAATCCCTAAACTCTGTAACTGTTTTAAAGTCTCCACCGGCCTCATGGGGAAATCCCTAAACTCTGTAACTGTTTTAAAGTCTCCACCGGCCTCATGGGGAAATCCCTAAACTCTGTAACTGTTTTAAAGTCTCCACCGGCCTCATGGGGAAATCCCTAAACTCTGTAACTGTTTTAAAGTCTCCACCGGCCTCATGGGGAAATCCCTAAACTCTGTAACTGTTTTAAAGTCTCCACTGGCCTCATGGGGAAATCCCTAAACTCTGTAACTGTTTTAAAGTCTCCACCGGCCTCATGGGGAAATCCCTAAACTCTGTAACTGTTTTAAAGTCTCCACCGGCCTCATGGGGAAATCCCTAAACTCTGTAACTGTTTTAAAGTCTCCACCGGCCTCATGGGGAAATCCCTAAACTCTGTAACTGTTTTAAAGTCTCCACCGGCCTCATGGGGAAATCCCTAAACTCTGTAACTGTTTTAAAGTCTCCACCGGCCTCATGGGGAAATCCCTAAACTCTGTAACTGTTTTAAAGTCTCCACCGGCCTCATGGGGAAATCCCTAAACTCTGTAACTGTTTTAAAGTCTCCACCGGCCTCATGGGGAAATCCCTAAACTCTGTAACTGTTTTAAAGTCTCCACCGGCCTCATGGGGAAATCCCTAAACTCTGTAACTGTTTTAAAGTCTCCACCGGCCTCATGGGGAAATCCTAAACTCTGTAACTGTTTTAAAGTCTCCACCGGCCTCATGGGGAAATCCCTAAACTCTGTAACTGTTTTAAAGTCTCCACCGGCCTCATGGGAAATCCCTAAACTCTGTAACTGTTTTAAAGTCTCCACCGGCCTCATGGGGAAATCCCTAAACTCTGTAACTGTTTTAAAGTCTCCACCGGCCTCATGGGGAAATCCCTAAACTCTGTAACTGTTTTAAAGTCTCCACCGGCCTCATGGGGAAATCCCTAAACTCTGTAACTGTTTTAAAGTCTCCACCGGCCTCATGGGGAAATCCCTAAACTCTGTAACTGTTTTAAAGTCTCCACCGGCCTCATGGGGAAATCCTAAACTCTGTAACTGTTTTAAAGTCTCCACCGGCCTCATGGGGAAATCCCTAAACTCTGTAACTGTTTTAAAGTCTCCACCGGCCTCATGGGGAAATCCCTAAACTCTGTAACTGTTTTAAAGTCTCCACCGGCCTCATGGGGAAATCCCTAAACTCTGTAACTGTTTTAAAGTCTCCACCGGCCTCATGGGGAAATCCCTAAACTCTGTAACTGTTTTAAAGTCTCCACCGGCCTCATGGGGAAATCCTAAACTCTGGAAATCCCTAAACTCTGTAACTGTTTTAAAGTCTCCACCGGCCTCATGGGGAAATCCCTAAACTCTGTAACTGTTTTAAAGTCTCCACCGGCCTCATGGGGAAATCCCTAAACTCTGTAACTGTTTTAAAAAGTCTCCACCGGCCTCATGGGGAAATCCTAAACTCTGTAACTGTTTTAAAGTCTCCACCGGCCTCATGGGGAAATCCCTAAACTCTGTAACTGTTTTAAAGTCTCCACCGGCCTCATGGGGAAATCCCTAAACTCTGTAACTGTTTTAAAGTCTCCACCGGCCTCATGGGGAAATCCCTAAACTCTGTAACTGTTTTAAAGTCTCCACCGGCCTCATGGGGAAATCCCTAAACTCTGTAACTGTTTTAAAGTCTCCACCGGCCTCATGGGGAAATCCCTAAACTCTGTAACTGTTTTAAAGTCTCCACCGGCCTCATGGGGAAATCCCTAAACTCTGTAACTGTTTTAAAGTCTCCACCGGCCTCATGGGGAAATCCCTAAACTCTGTAACTGTTTTAAAGTCTCCACCGGCCTCATGGGGAAATCCCTAAACTCTGTAACTGTTTTAAAGTCTCCACCGGCCTCATGGGGAAATCCCTAAACTCTGTAACTGTTTTAAAGTCTCCACCGGCCTCATGGGGAAATCCTAAACTCTGTAACTGTTTTAAAGTCTCCACCGGCCTCATGGGGAAATCCTAAACTCTGTAACTGTTTTAAAGTCTCCACCGGCCTCATGGGGAAATCCCTAAACTCTGTAACTGTTTTAAAGTCTCCACCGGCCTCATGGGGAAATCCCTAAACTCTGTAACTGTTTTAAAGTCTCCACCGGCCTCATGGGGAAATCCTAAACTCTGTAACTGTTTTAAAGTCTCCACCGGCCTCATGGGGAAATCCCTAAACTCTGTAACTGTTTTAAAGTCTCCACCGGCCTCATGGGGAAATCCCTAAACTCTGTAACTGTTTTAAAGTCTCCACCGGCCTCATGGGGAAATCCTAAACTCTGTAACTGTTTTAAAGTCTCCACCGGCCTCATGGGGAAATCCTAAACTCTGTAACTGTTTTAAAGTCTCCACCGGCCTCATGGGGAAATCCCTAAACTCTGTAACTGTTTTAAAGTCTCCACCGGCCTCATGGGAAATCCCTAAACTCTGTAACTGTTTTAAAGTCTCCACCGGCCTCATGGGGAAATCCCTAAACTCTGTAACTGTTTTAAAGTCTCCACCGGCCTCATGGGGAAATCCCTAAACTCTGTAACTGTTTTAAAGTCTCCACCGGCCTCATGGGGAAATCCCTAAACTCTGTAACTGTTTTAAAGTCTCCACCGGCCTCATGGGGAAATCCCTAAACTCTGTAACTGTTTTAAAGTCTCCACCGGCCTCATGGGGAAATCCTAAACTCTGTAACTGTTTTAAAGTCTCCACCGGCCTCATGGGGAAATCCCTAAACTCTGTAACTGTTTTAAAGTCTCCACCGGCCTCATGGGGAAATCCCTAAACTCTGTAACTGTTTTAAAGTCTCCACCGGCCTCATGGGGAAATCCCTAAACTCTGTAACTGTTTTAAAGTCTCCACCGGCCTCATGGGGAAATCCTAAACTCTGTAACTGTTTTAAAGTCTCCACCGGCCTCATGGGGAAATCCCTAAACTCTGTAACTGTTTTAAAGTCTCCACCGGCCTCATGGGGAAATCCCTAAACTCTGTAACTGTTTTAAAGTCTCCACCGGCCTCATGGGGAAATCCCTAAACTCTGTAACTGTTTTAAAGTCTCCACCGGCCTCATGGGGAAATCCCTAAACTCTGTAACTGTTTTAAAGTCTCCACCGGCCTCATGGGGAAATCCCTAAACTCTGTAACTGTTTTAAAGTCTCCACCGGCCTCATGGGGAAATCCTAAACTCTGTAACTGTTTTAAAGTCTCCACCGGCCTCATGGGGAAATCCCTAAACTCTGTAACTGTTTTAAAGTCTCCACCGGCCTCATGGGGAAATCCCTAAACTCTGTAACTGTTTTAAAGTCTCCACCGGCCTCATGGGGAAATCCCTAAACTCTGTAACTGTTTTAAAGTCTCCACCGGCCTCATGGGGAAATCCCTAAACTCTGTAACTGTTTTAAAGTCTCCACCGGCCTCATGGGGAAATCCCTAAACTCTGTAACTGTTTTAAAGTCTCCACCGGCCTCATGGGAAATCCCTAAACTCTGTAACTGTTTTAAAGTCTCCACCGGCCTCATGGGGAAATCCTAAACTCTGTAACTGTTTTAAAGTCTCCACCGGCCTCATGGGGAAATCCCTAAACTCTGTAACTGTTTTAAAGTCACCACCGGCCTCATGGGAAAATCCCTAAACTCTGTAACTGTTTTAAAGTCTCCACCGGCCTCATGGGGAAATCCCTAAACTCTGTAACTGTTTTAAAGTCTCCACCGGCCTCATGGGGAAATCCCTAAACTCTGTAACTGTTTTAAAGTCTCCACCGGCCTCATGGGGAAATCCCTAAACTCTGTAACTGTTTTAAAGTCTCCACCGGCCTCATGGGGAAATCCCTAAACTCTGTAACTGTTTTAAAGTCTCCACCGGCCTCATGGGGAAATCCCTAAACTCTGTAACTGTTTTAAAGTCACCACCGGCCTCATGGGGAAATCCCTAAACTCTGTAACTGTTTTATTAAAGTCTCCACCGGCCTCATGGGGAAATCCCTAAACTCTGTAACTGTTTTAAAGTCTCCACCGGTCTCATGGGGAAATCCCTAAACTCTGTAACTGTTTTAAAGTCTCCACCGGCCTCATGGGGAAATCCCTAAACTCTGTAACTGTTTTAAAGTCTCCACCGGCCTCATGGGGAAATCCCTAAACTCTGTAACTGTTTTAAAGTCTCCACCGGCCTCATGGGGAAATCCCTAAACTCTGTAACTGTTTTAAAGTCACCACCGGCCTCATGGGGAAATCCCTAAACTCTGTAACTGTTTTAAAGTCTCCACCGGCCTCATGGGGAAATCCCTAAACTCTGTAACTGTTTTAAAGTCTCCACCGGCCTCATGGGGAAATCCCTAAACTCTGTAACTGTTTTAAAGTCTCCACCGGCCTCATGGGGAAATCCCTAAACTCTGTAACTGTTTTAAAGTCTCCACCGGCCTCATGGGGAAATCCCTAAACTCTGTAACTGTTTTAAAGTCTCCACCGGCCTCATGGGGAAATCCCTAAACTCTGTAACTGTTTTAAAGTCTCCACCGGCCTCATGGGGAAATCCCTAAACTCTGTAACTGTTTTAAAGTCTCCACCGGCCTCATGGGGAAATCCTAAACTCTGTAACTGTTTTAAAGTCTCCACCGGCCTCATGGGGAAATCCCTAAACTCTGTAACTGTTTTAAAGTCTCCACCGGCCTCATGGGGAAATCCCTAAACTCTGTAACTGTTTTAAAGTCACCACCGGCCTCATGGGGAAATCCCTAAACTCTGTAACTGTTTTAAAGTCTCCACCGGCCTCATGGGAAATCCCTAAACTCTGTAACTGTTTTAAAGTCTCCACCGGCCTCATGGGGAAATCCCTAAACTCTGTAACTGTTTTAAAGTCTCCACCGGCCTCATGGGGAAATCCCTAAACTCTGTAACTGTTTTAAAGTCTCCACCGGCCTCATGGGGAAATCCCTAAACTCTGTAACTGTTTTAAAGTCTCCACCGGCCTCATGGGGAAATCCCTAAACTCTGTAACTGTTTTAAAGTCTCCACCGGCCTCATGGGGAAATCCCTAAACTCTGTAACTGTTTTAAAGTCTCCACCGGCCTCATGGGGAAATCCCTAAACTCTGTAACTGTTTTAAAGTCTCCACCGGCCTCATGGGGAAATCCCTAAACTCTGTAACTGTTTTAAAGTCTCCACCGGCCTCATGGGGAAATCCCTAAACTCTGTAACTGTTTTAAAGTCTCCACCGGCCTCATGGGGAAATCCCTAAACTCTGTAACTGTTTTAAAGTCTCCACCGGCCTCATGGGGAAATCCCTAAACTCTGTAACTGTTTTAAAGTCTCCACCGGCCTCATGGGGAAATCCCTAAACTCTGTAACTGTTTTAAAGTCTCCACCGGCCTCATGGGGAAATCCCTAAACTCTGTAACTGTTTTAAAGTCTCCACCGGCCTCATGGGGAAATCCTAAACTCTGTAACTGTTTTAAAGTCTCCACCGGCCTCATGGGGAAATCCCTAAACTCTGTAACTGTTTTAAAGTCTCCACCGGCCTCATGGGGAAATCCCTAAACTCTGTAACTGTTTTAAAGTCTCCACCGGCCTCATGGGGAAATCCCTAAACTCTGTAACTGTTTTAAAGTCTCCACCGGCCTCATGGGGAAATCCCTAAACTCTGTAACTGTTTTAAAGTCTCCACCGGCCTCATGGGGAAATCCCTAAACTCTGTAACTGTTTTAAAGTCTCCACCGGCCTCATGGGGAAATCCCTAAACTCTGTAACTGTTTTAAAGTCTCCACCGGCCTCATGGGGAAATCCTAAACTCTGTAACTGTTTTAAAGTCTCCACCGGCCTCATGGGGAAATCCTAAACTCTGTAACTGTTTTAAAGTCTCCACCGGCCTCATGGGGAAATCCTAAACTCTGTAACTGTTTTAAAGTCTCCACCGGCCTCATGGGGAAATCCCTAAACTCTGTAACTGTTTTAAAGTCACCACCGGCCTCATGGGGAAATCCCTAAACTCTGTAACTGTTTTAAAGTCTCCACCGGCCTCATGGGGAAATCCCTAAACTCTGTAACTGTTTTAAAGTCTCCACCGGCCTCATGGGGAAATCCCTAAACTCTGTAACTGTTTTAAAGTCTCCACCGGCCTCATGGGGAAATCCCTAAACTCTGTAACTGTTTTAAAGTCTCCACCGGCCTCATGGGAAATCCCTAAACTCTGTAACTGTTTTAAAGTCTCCACCGGCCTCATGGGGAAATCCCTAAACTCTGTAACTGTTTTAAAGTCACCACCGGCCTCATGGGGAAATCCCTAAACTCTGTAACTGTTTTAAAGTCTCCACCGGCCTCATGGGGAAATCCTAAACTCTGTAACTGTTTTAAAGTCTCCACCGGCCTCATGGGGAAATCCCTAAACTCTGTAACTGTTTTAAAGTCTCCACCGGCCTCATGGGGAAATCCCTAAACTCTGTAACTGTTTTAAAGTCTCCACCGGCCTCATGGGGAAATCCTAAACTCTGTAACTGTTTTAAAGTCTCCACCGGCCTCATGGGGAAATCCCTAAACTCTGTAACTGTTTTAAAGTCTCCACCGGCCTCATGGGGAAATCCCTAAACTCTGTAACTGTTTTAAAGTCTCCACCGGCCTCATGGGGAAATCCCTAAACTCTGTAACTGTTTTAAAGTCTCCACCGGCCTCATGGGGAAATCCCTAAACTCTGTAACTGTTTTAAAGTCTCCACCGGCCTCATGGGGAAATCCCTAAACTCTGTAACTGTTTTAAAGTCTCCACCGGCCTCATGGGGAAATCCCTAAACTCTGTAACTGTTTTAAAGTCTCCACCGGCCTCATGGGGAAATCCCTAAACTCTGTAACTGTTTTAAAGTCTCCACCGGCCTCATGGGGAAATCCCTAAACTCTGTAACTGTTTTAAAGTCTCCACCGGCCTCATGGGGAAATCCCTAAACTCTGTAACTGTTTTAAAGTCTCCACCGGCCTCATGGGGAAATCCCTAAACTCTGTAACTGTTTTAAAGTCTCCACCGGCCTCATGGGGAAATCCCTAAACTCTGTAACTGTTTTAAAGTCTCCACCGGCCTCATGGGGAAATCCCTAAACTCTGTAACTGTTTTAAAGTCTCCACCGGCCTCATGGGGAAATCCCTAAACTCTGTAACTGTTTTAAAGTCTCCACCGGCCTCATGGGGAAATCCCTAAACTCTGTAACTGTTTTAAAGTCTCCACCGGCCTCATGGGGAAATCCCTAAACTCTGTAACTGTTTTAAAGTCTCCACCGGCCTCATGGGGAAATCCCTAAACTCTGTAACTGTTTTAAAGTCTCCACCGGCCTCATGGGGAAATCCCTAAACTCTGTAACTGTTTTAAAGTCACCACCGGCCTCATGGGGAAATCCTAAACTCTGTAACTGTTTTAAAGTCTCCACCGGCCTCATGGGGAAATCCTAAACTCTGTAACTGTTTTAAAGTCTCCACCGGCCTCATGGGGAAATCCCTAAACTCTGTAACTGTTTTAAAGTCTCCACCGGCCTCATGGGGAAATCCCTAAACTCTGTAACTGTTTTAAAGTCTCCACCGGCCTCATGGGGAAATCCCTAAACTCTGTAACTGTTTTAAAGTCTCCACCGGCCTCATGGGGAAATCCCTAAACTCTGTAACTGTTTTAAAGTCTCCACCGGCCTCATGGGGAAATCCCTAAACTCTGTAACTGTTTTAAAGTCTCCACCGGCCTCATGGGGAAATCCCTAAACTCTGTAACTGTTTTAAAGTCTCCACCGGCCTCATGGGGAAATCCCTAAACTCTGTAACTGTTTTAAAGTCTCCACCGGCCTCATGGGGAAATCCCTAAACTCTGTAACTGTTTTAAAGTCTCCACCGGCCTCATGGGGAAATCCTAAACTCTGTAACTGTTTTAAAGTCTCCACCGGCCTCATGGGGAAATCCCTAAACTCTGTAACTGTTTTAAAGTCTCCACCGGCCTCATGGGGAAATCCCTAAACTCTGTAACTGTTTTAAAGTCTCCACCGGCCTCATGGGGAAATCCCTAAACTCTGTAACTGTTTTAAAGTCACCACCGGCCTCATGGGGAAATCCCTAAACTCTGTAACTGTTTTAAAGTCTCCACCGGCCTCATGGGGAAATCCCTAAACTCTGTAACTGTTTTAAAGTCTCCACCGGCCTCATGGGGAAATCCTAAACTCTGTAACTGTTTTAAAGTCTCCACCGGCCTCATGGGGAAATCCTAAACTCTGTAACTGTTTTAAAGTCTCCACCGGCCTCATGGGGAAATCCCTAAACTCTGTAACTGTTTTAAAGTCTCCACCGGCCTCATGGGGAAATCCCTAAACTCTGTAACTGTTTTAAAGTCTCCACCGGCCTCATGGGGAAATCCCTAAACTCTGTAACTGTTTTAAAGTCTCCACCGGCCTCATGGGGAAATCCCTAAACTCTGTAACTGTTTTAAAGTCTCCACCGGCCTCATGGGGAAATCCCTAAACTCTGTAACTGTTTTAAAGTCTCCACCGGCCTCATGGGGAAATCCCTAAACTCTGTAACTGTTTTAAAGTCTCCACCGGCCTCATGGGGAAATCCCTAAACTCTGTAACTGTTTTAAAGTCTCCACCGGCCTCATGGGGAAATCCCTAAACTCTGTAACTGTTTTAAAGTCTCCACCGGCCTCATGGGGAAATCCCTAAACTCTGTAACTGTTTTAAAGTCTCCACCGGCCTCATGGGGAAATCCCTAAACTCTGTAACTGTTTTAAAGTCTCCACCGGCCTCATGGGGAAATCCTAAACTCTGTAACTGTTTTAAAGTCTCCACCGGCCTCATGGGGAAATCCCTAAACTCTGTAACTGTTTTAAAGTCTCCACCGGCCTCATGGGGAAATCCCTAAACTCTGTAACTGTTTTAAAGTCTCCACCGGCCTCATGGGGAAATCCCTAAACTCTGTAACTGTTTTAAAGTCTCCACCGGCCTCATGGGGAAATCCTAAACTCTGTAACTGTTTTAAAGTCACCACCGGCCTCATGGGGAAATCCCTAAACTCTGTAACTGTTTTAAAGTCTCCACCGGCCTCATGGGGAAATCCCTAAACTCTGTAACTGTTTTAAAGTCTCCACCGGCCTCATGGGGAAATCCCTAAACTCTGTAACTGTTTTAAAGTCTCCACCGGCCTCATGGGGAAATCCCTAAACTCTGTAACTGTTTTAAAGTCTCCACCGGCCTCATGGGGAAATCCTAAACTCTGTAACTGTTTTAAAGTCTCCACCGGCCTCATGGGGAAATCCCTAAACTCTGTAACTGTTTTAAAGTCTCCACCGGCCTCATGGGGAAATCCTAAACTCTGTAACTGTTTTAAAGTCTCCACCGGCCTCATGGGGAAATCCTAAACTCTGTAACTGTTTTAAAGTCTCCACCGGCCTCATGGGGAAATCCTAAACTCTGTAACTGTTTTAAAGTCTCCACCGGCCTCATGGGGAAATCCCTAAACTCTGTAACTGTTTTAAAGTCTCCACCGGCCTCATGGGGAAATCCTAAACTCTGTAACTGTTTTAAAGTCTCCACCGGCCTCATGGGGAAATCCCTAAACTCTGTAACTGTTTTAAAGTCTCCACCGGCCTCATGGGGAAATCCTAAACTCTGTAACTGTTTTAAAGTCTCCACCGGCCTCATGGGGAAATCCCTAAACTCTGTAACTGTTTTAAAGTCTCCACCGGCCTCATGGGGAAATCCCTAAACTCTGTAACTGTTTTAAAGTCTCCACCGGCCTCATGGGGAAATCCCTAAACTCTGTAACTGTTTTAAAGTCTCCACCGGCCTCATGGGGAAATCCCTAAACTCTGTAACTGTTTTAAAGTCTCCACCGGCCTCATGGGGAAATCCTAAACTCTGTAACTGTTTTAAAGTCTCCACCGGCCTCATGGGGAAATCCCTAAACTCTGTAACTGTTTTAAAGTCTCCACCGGCCTCATGGGGAAATCCCTAAACTCTGTAACTGTTTTAAAGTCTCCACCGGCCTCATGGGGAAATCCCTAAACTCTGTAACTGTTTTAAAGTCTCCACCGGCCTCATGGGGAAATCCCTAAACTCTGTAACTGTTTTAAAGTCTCCACCGGCCTCATGGGGAAATCCCTAAACTCTGTAACTGTTTTAAAGTCTCCACCGGCCTCATGGGGAAATCCCTAAACTCTGTAACTGTTTTAAAGTCTCCACCGGCCTCATGGGGAAATCCCTAAACTCTGTAACTGTTTTAAAGTCTCCACCGGCCTCATGGGGAAATCCTAAACTCTGTAACTGTTTTAAAGTCTCCACCGGCCTCATGGGGAAATCCTAAACTCTGTAACTGTTTTAAAGTCTCCACCGGCCTCATGGGGAAATCCCTAAACTCTGTAACTGTTTTAAAGTCTCCACCGGCCTCATGGGGAAATCCTAAACTCTGTAACTGTTTTAAAGTCTCCACCGGCCTCATGGGGAAATCCCTAAACTCTGTAACTGTTTTAAAGTCTCCACCGGCCTCATGGGGAAATCCTAAACTCTGTAACTGTTTTAAAGTCTCCACCGGCCTCATGGGGAAATCCTAAACTCTGTAACTGTTTTAAAGTCTCCACCGGCCTCATGGGGAAATCCTAAACTCTGTAACTGTTTTAAAGTCTCCACCGGCCTCATGGGGAAATCCCTAAACTCTGTAACTGTTTTAAAGTCTCCACCGGCCTCATGGGGAAATCCTAAACTCTGTAACTGTTTTAAAGTCTCCACCGGCCTCATGGGGAAATCCCTAAACTCTGTAACTGTTTTAAAGTCTCCACCGGCCTCATGGGGAAATCCCTAAACTCTGTAACTGTTTTAAAGTCTCCACCGGCCTCATGGGGAAATCCCTAAACTCTGTAACTGTTTTAAAGTCTCCACCGGCCTCATGGGGAAATCCTAAACTCTGTAACTGTTTTAAAGTCTCCACCGGCCTCATGGGGAAATCCCTAAACTCTGTAACTGTTTTAAAGTCTCCACCGGCCTCATGGGGAAATCCTAAACTCTGTAACTGTTTTAAAGTCTCCACCGGCCTCATGGGGAAATCCCTAAACTCTGTAACTGTTTTAAAGTCTCCACCGGCCTCATGGGGAAATCCTAAACTCTGTAACTGTTTTAAAGTCTCCACCGGCCTCATGGGGAAATCCTAAACTCTGTAACTGTTTTAAAGTCTCCACCGGCCTCAAAATCCCTAAACTCTGTAACTGTTTTAAAGTCTCCACCGGCCTCATGGGGAAATCCCTAAACTCTGTAACTGTTTTAAAGTCACCACCGGCCTCATGGGGAAATCCCTAAACTCTGTAACTGTTTTAAAGTCTCCACCGGCCTCATGGGGAAATCCCTAAACTCTGTAACTGTTTTAAAGTCTCCACCGGCCTCATGGGGAAATCCTAAACTCTGTAACTGTTTTAAAGTCTCCACCGGCCTCATGGGGAAATCCTAAACTCTGTAACTGTTTTAAAGTCTCCACCGGCCTCATGGGGAAATCCTAAACTCTGTAACTGTTTTAAAGTCTCCACCGGCCTCATGGGGAAATCCTAAACTCTGTAACTGTTTTAAAGTCTCCACCGGCCTCATGGGGAAATCCCTAAACTCTGTAACTGTTTTAAAGTCTCCACCGGCCTCATGGGGAAATCCCTAAACTCTGTAACTGTTTTAAAGTCTCCACCGGCCTCATGGGGAAATCCTAAACTCTGTAACTGTTTTAAAGTCTCCACCGGCCTCATGGGGAAATCCTAAACTCTGTAACTGTTTTAAAGTCTCCACCGGCCTCATGGGGAAATCCTAAACTCTGTAACTGTTTTAAAGTCTCCACCGGCCTCATGGGGAAATCCCTAAACTCTGTAACTGTTTTAAAGTCTCCACCGGCCTCATGGGGAAATCCTAAACTCTGTAACTGTTTTAAAGTCTCCACCGGCCTCATGGGTAAAAAAGTCTCCACCGGCCTCATGGGGAAATCCTAAACTCTGTAACTGTTTTAAAGTCTCCACCGGCCTCATGGGGAAATCCCTAAACTCTGTAACTGTTTTAAAGTCTCCACCGGCCTCATGGGGAAATCCTAAACTCTGTAACTGTTTTAAAGTCTCCACCGGCCTCATGGGGAAATCCTAAACTCTGTAACTGTTTTAAAGTCTCCACCGGCCTCATGGGGAAATCCCTAAACTCTGTAACTGTTTTAAAGTCTCCACCGGCCTCATGGGGAAATCCTAAACTCTGTAACTGTTTTAAAGTCTCCACCGGCCTCATGGGGAAATCCCTAAACTCTGTAACTGTTTTAAAGTCTCCACCGGCCTCATGGGGAAATCCTAAACTCTGTAACTGTTTTAAAGTCTCCACCGGCCTCATGGGGAAATCCTAAACTCTGTAACTGTTTTAAAGTCTCCACCGGCCTCATGGGGAAATCCTAAACTCTGTAACTGTTTTAAAGTCTCCACCGGCCTCATGGGGAAATCCCTAAACTCTGTAACTGTTTTAAAGTCTCCACCGGCCTCATGGGGAAATCCTAAACTCTGTAACTGTTTTAAAGTCTCCACCGGCCTCATGGGGAAATCCTAAACTCTGTAACTGTTTTAAAGTCTCCACCGGCCTCATGGGGAAATCCTAAACTCTGTAACTGTTTTAAAGTCTCCACCGGCCTCATGGGGAAATCCCTAAACTCTGTAACTGTTTTAAAGTCTCCACCGGCCTCATGGGGAAATCCTAAACTCTGTAACTGTTTTAAAGTCTCCACCGGCCTCATGGGGAAATCCTAAACTCTGTAACTGTTTTAAAGTCTCCACCGGCCTCATGGGGAAATCCTAAACTCTGTAACTGTTTTAAAGTCTCCACCGGCCTCATGGGGAAATCCCTAAACTCTGTAACTGTTTTAAAGTCTCCACCGGCCTCATGGGGAAATCCTAAACTCTGTAACTGTTTTAAAGTCTCCACCGGCCTCATGGGGAAATCCCTAAACTCTGTAACTGTTTTAAAGTCTCCACCGGCCTCATGGGGAAATCCTAAACTCTGTAACTGTTTTAAAGTCTCCACCGGCCTCATGGGGAAATCCTAAACTCTGTAACTGTTTTAAAGTCTCCACCGGCCTCATGGGGAAATCCTAAACTCTGTAACTGTTTTAAAGTCTCCACCGGCCTCATGGGGAAATCCTAAACTCTGTAACTGTTTTAAAGTCTCCACCGGCCTCATGGGGAAATCCTAAACTCTGTAACTGTTTTAAAGTTTAAAGTCTCCACCGGCCTCATGGGGAAATCCTAAACTCTGTAACTGTTTTAAAGTCTCCACCGGCCTCATGGGGAAATCCTTCTGTAACTGTTTTAAAGTCTCCACCGGCCTCATGGGGAAATCCCTAAACTCTGTAACTGTTTTAAAGTCTCCACCGGCCTCATGGGGAAATCCTAAACTCTGTAACTGTTTTAAAGTCTCCACCGGCCTCATGGGGAAATCCTAAACTCTGTAACTGTTTTAAAGTCTCCACCGGCCTCATGGGGAAATCCTAAACTCTGTAACTGTTTTAAAGTCTCCACCGGCCTCATGGGGAAATCCCTAAACTCTGTAACTGTTTTAAAGTCTCCACCGGCCTCATGGGGAAATCCTAAACTCTGTAACTGTTTTAAAGTCTCCACCGGCCTCATGGGGAAATCCCTAAACTCTGTAACTGTTTTAAAGTCTCCACCGGCCTCATGGGGAAATCCCTAAACTCTGTAACTGTTTTAAAGTCTCCACCGGCCTCATGGGGAAATCCTAAACTCTGTAACTGTTTTAAAGTCTCCACCGGCCTCATGGGGAAATCCTAAACTCTGTAACTGTTTTAAAGTCTCCACCGGCCTCATGGGGAAATCCCTAAACTCTGTAACTGTTTTAAAGTCTCC
The DNA here is from genome assembly GCF_023373465.1 of Oncorhynchus keta. Taxonomy (NCBI): domain Eukaryota; kingdom Metazoa; phylum Chordata; class Actinopteri; order Salmoniformes; family Salmonidae; genus Oncorhynchus; species Oncorhynchus keta. Next base: position 24,932,830 of record NC_068432.1, read on the forward strand.
ACCGGCCTCATGGGGAAATCCCTAAACTCTGTAACTGTTTTAAAGTCTCCACCGGCCTCATGGGGAAATCCTAAACTCTGTAACTGTTTTAAAGTCTCCACCGGCCTCATGGGGAAATCCTAAACTCTGTAACTGTTTTAAAGTCTCCACCGGCCTCATGGGGAAATCCTAAACTCTGTAACTGTTTTAAAGTCTCCACCGGCCTCATGGGGAAATCCTAAACTCTGTAACTGTTTTAAAGTCTCCACCGGCCTCATGGGGAAATCCTAAACTCTGTAACTTTTAAAGTCTCCACCGGCCTCATGGGGAAATCCCTAAACTCTGTAACTGTTTTAAAGTCACCACCGGCCTCATGGGGAAATCCTAAACTCTGTAACTGTTTTAAAGTCTCCACCGGCCTCATGGGGAAATCCTAAACTCTGTAACTGTTTTAAAGTCTCCACCGGCCTCATGGGGAAATCCTAAACTCTGTAACTGTTTTAAAGTCTCCAAAAATCCTAAACTCTGTAACTGTTTTAAAGTCTCCACCGGCCTCATGGGGAAATCCTAAACTCTGTAACTGTTTTAAAGTCTCCACCGGCCTCATGGGGAAATCCCTAAACTCTGTAACTGTTTTAAAGTCTCCACCGGCCTCATGGGGAAATCCTAAACTCTGTAACTGTTTTAAAGTCTCCACCGGCCTCATGGGGAAATCCTAAACTCTGTAACTGTTTTAAAGTCTCCACCGGCCTCATGGGGAAATCCCTAAACTCTGTAACTGTTTTAAAGTCTCCACCGGCCTCATGGGGAAATCCTAAACTCTGTAACTGTTTTAAAGTCTCCACCGGCCTCATGGGGAAATCCTAAACTCTGTAACTGTTTTAAAGTCTCCACCGGCCTCATGGGGAAATCCCTAAACTCTGTAACTGTTTTAAAGTCTCCACCGGCCTCATGGGGAAATCCCTAAACTCTGTAACTGTTTTAAAGTCTCCACCGGCCTCATGGGGAAATCCTAAACTCTGTAACTGTTTTAAAGTCTCCACCGGCCTCATGGGGAAATCCCTAAACTCTGTAACTGTTTTAAAGTCTCCACCGGCCTCATGGGGAAATCCTAAACTCTGTAACTGTTTTAAAGTCTCCACCGGCCTCATGGGGAAATCCTAAACTCTGTAACTGTTTTAAAGTCTCCACCGGCCTCATGGGGAAATCCTAAACTCTGTAACTGTTTTAAAGTCTCCACCGGCCTCATGGGGAAATCCTAAACTCTGTAACTGTTTTAAAGTCTCCACCGGCCTCATGGGGAAATCCCTAAACTCTGTAACTGTTTTAAAGTCTCCACCGGCCTCATGGGGAAATCCTAAACTCTGTAACTGTTTTAAAGTCTCCACCGGCCTCATGGGGAAATCCTAAACTCTGTAACTGTTTTAAAGTCTCCACCGGCCTCATGGGAAATCCTAAACTCTGTAACTGTTTTAAAGTCTCCACCGGCCTCATGGGGAAATCCCTAAACTCTGTAACTGTTTTAAAGTCTCCACCGGCCTCATGGGGAAATCCTAAACTCTGTAACTGTTTTAAAGTCTCCACCGGCCTCATGGGGAAATCCTAAACTCTGTAACTGTTTTAAAGTCTCCACCGGCCTCATGGGGAAATCCCTAAACTCTGTAACTGTTTTAAAGTCTCCACCGGCCTCATGGGGAAATCCTAAACTCTGTAACTGTTTTAAAGTCTCCACCGGCCTCATGGGGAAATCCTAAACTCTGTAACTGTTTTAAAGTCTCCACCGGCCTCATGGGGAAATCCTAAACTCTGTAACTGTTTTAAAGTCTCCACCGGCCTCATGGGGAAATCCTAAACTCTGTAACTGTTTTAAAGTCTCCACCGGCCTCATGGGAAATCCTAAACTCTGTAACTGTTTTAAAGTCTCCACCGGCCTCATGGGGAAATCCTAAACTCTGTAACTGTTTTAAAGTCTCCACCGGCCTCATGGGGAAATCCTAAACTCTGTAACTGTTTTAAAGTCTCCACCGTCATTCCTAAACTCTGTAACTGTTTTAAAGTCTCCACCGGCCTCATGGGGAAATCCTAAACTCTGTAACTGTTTTAAAGTCTCCACCGGCCTCATGGGGAAATCCCTAAACTCTGTAACTGTTTTAAAGTCTCCACCGGCCTCATGGGGAAATCCTAAACTCTGTAACTGTTTTAAAGTCTCCACCGGCCTCATGGGGAAATCCTAAACTCTGTAACTGTTTTAAAGTCTCCACCGGCCTCATGGGGAAATCCCTAAACTCTGTAACTGTTTTAAAGTCTCCACCGGCCTCATGGGGAAATCCTAAACTCTGTAACTGTTTTAAAGTCTCCACCGGCCTCATGGGGAAATCCTAAACTCTGTAACTGTTTTAAAGTCTCCACCGGCCTCATGGGGAAATCCTAAACTCTGTAACTGTTTTAAAGTCTCCACCGGCCTCATGGGGAAATCCTAAACTCTGTAACTGTTTTAAAGTCTCCACCGGCCTCATGGGGAAATCCTAAACTCTGTAACTGTTTTAAAGTCTCCACCGGCCTCATGGGGAAATCCTAAACTCTGTAACTGTTTTAAAGTCTCCACCGGCCTCATGGGGAAATCCTAAACTCTGTAACTGTTTTAAAGTCTCCACCGGCCTCATGGGGAAATCCTAAACTCTGTAACTGTTTTAAAGTCTCCACCGGCCTCATGGGGAAATCCTAAACTCTGTAACTGTTTTAAAGTCTCCACCGGCCTCATGGGGAAATCCTAAACTCTGTAACTGTTTTAAAGTCTCCACCGGCCTCATGGGGAAATCCTAAACTCTGTAACTGTTTTAAAGTCTCCACCGGCCTCATGGGGAAATCCTAAACTCTGTAACTGTTTTAAAGTCTCCACCGGCCTCATGGGGAAATCCTAAACTCTGTAACTGTTTTAAAGTCTCCACCGGCCTCATGGGGAAATCCTAAACTCTGTAACTGTTTTAAAGTCTCCACCGGCCTCATGGGGAAATCCTAAACTCTGTAACTGTTTTAAAGTCTCCACCGGCCTCATGGGGAAATCCTAAACTCTGTAACTGTTTTAAAGTCTCCACCGGCCTCATGGGGAAATCCTAAACTCTGTAACTGTTTTAAAGTCTCCACCGGCCTCATGGGGAAATCCTAAACTCTGTAACTGTTTTAAAGTCTCCACCGGCCTCATGGGGAAATCCTAAACTCTGTAACTGTTTTAAAGTCTCCACCGGCCTCATGGGGAAATCCTCTGTAACTGTTTTAAAGTCTCCACCGGCCTCATGGGGAAATCCTAAACTCTGTAACTGTTTTAAAGTCTCCACCGGCCTCATGGGAAATCCTAAACTCTGTAACTGTTTTAAAGTCTCCACCGGCCTCATGGGGAAATCCTAAACTCTGTAACTGTTTTAAAGTCTCCACCGGCCTCATGGGGAAATCCTAAACTCTGTAACTGTTTTAAAGTCTCCACCGGCCTCATGGGGAAATCCTAAACTCTGTAACTGTTTTAAAGTCTCCACCGGCCTCATGGGGAAATCCTAAACTCTGTAACTGTTTTAAAGTCTCCACCGGCCTCATGGGGAAATCCTAAACTCTGTAACTGTTTTAAAGTCTCACCGGCCTCATGGGGAAATCCTAAACTCTGTAACTGTTTTAAAGTCTCCACCGGCCTCATGGGGAAATCCTAAACTCTGTAACTGTTTTAAAGTCTCCACCGGCCTCATGGGGAAATCCTAAACTCTGTAACTGTTTTAAAGTCTCCACCGGCCTCATGGGGAAATCCTAAACTCTGTAACTGTTTTAAAGTCTCCACCGGCCTCATGGGGAAATCCTAAACTCTGTAACTCATGGGGAAATCCTAAACTCTGTAACTGTTTTAAAGTCTCCACCGGCCTCATGGGGAAATCCTAAACTCTGTAACTGTTTTAAAGTCTCCACCGGCCTCATGGGGAAATCCTAAACTCTGTAACTGTTTTAAAGTCTCCACCGGCCTCATGGGAAATCCTAAACTCTGTAACTGTTTTAAAGTCTCCACCGGCCTCATGGGGAAATCCTAAACTCTGTAACTGTTTTAAAGTCTCCACCGGCCTCATGGGGAAATCCTAAACTCTGTAACTGTTTTAAAGTCTCCACCGGCCTCATGGGGAAATCCTAAACTCTGTTGTTTTAAAGTCTCCACCGGCCTCATGGGGAAATCCTAAACTCTGTAACTGTTTTAAAGTCTCCACCGGCCTCATGGGGAAATCCTAAACTCTGTAACTGTTTTAAAGTCTCCACCGGCCTCATGGGGAAATCCTAAACTCTGTAACTGTTTTAAAGTCTCCACCGGCCTCATGGGAAATCCTAAACTCTGTAACTGTTTTAAAGTCTCCACCGGCCTCATGGGGAAATCCTAAACTCTGTAACTGTTTTAAAGTCTCCACCCTCATGGGGAAATCCTCTCTGTAACTGTTTTAAAGTCTCCAAATCCTAAACTCTGTAACTGTTTTAAAGTCTCCACCGGCCTCATGGGGAAATCCTAAACTCTGTAACTGTTTTAAAGTCTCCACCGGCCTCATGGGGAAATCCTAAACTCTGTAACTGTTTTAAAGTCTCCACCGGCCTCATGGGGAAATCCTAAACTCTGTAACTGTTTTAAAGTCAACCGGCCTCATGTCTAAACTCTGTAACTGTTTTAAAGTCTCCACCGGCCTCATGGGGAAATCCTAAACTCTGTAACTGTTTTAAAGTCTCCACCGGCCTCATGGGGAAATCCTAAACTCTGTAACTGTTTTAAAGTCTCCACCGGCCTCATGGGGAAATCCTAAACTCTGTAACTGTTTTAAAGTCTCCACCGGCCTCATGGGGAAATCCTAAACTCTGTAACTGTTTTAAAGTCTCCACCGGCCTCATGGGGAAATCCTAAACTCTGTAACTGTTTTAAAGTCTCCACCGGCCTCATGGGAAATCCTAAACTCTGTAACTGTTTTAAAGTCTCCACCGGCCTCATGGGGAAATCCTAAACTCTGTAACTGTTTTAAAGTCTCCACCGGCCTCATGGGGAAATCCTAAACTCTGTAACTGTTTTAAAGTCTCCACCGGCCTCATGGGGAAATCCTAAACTCTGTAACTGTTTTAAAGTCTCCACCGGCCTCATGGGGAAATCCTAAACTCTGTAACTGTTTTAAAGTCACCACCGGCCTCATGGGAAAATCCTAAACTCTGTAACTGTTTTAAAGTCTCCACCGGCCTCATGGGGAAATCCTAAACTCTGTAACTGTTTTAAAGTCTCCACCGGCCTCATGGGGAAATCCTAAACTCTGTAACTGTTTTAAAGTCTCCACCGGCCTCATGGGGAAATCCTAAACTCTGTAACTGTTTTAAAGTCTCCACCGGCCTCATGGGGAAATCCTAAACTCTGTAACTGTTTTAAAGTCTCCACCGGCCTCATGGTAACTGTTTTAAAGTCTCCAAATCCTAAACTCTGTAACTGTTTTAAAGTCTCCACCGGCCTCATGGGGAAATCCTAAACTCTGTAACTGTTTTAAAGTCTCCACCGGCCTCATGGGGAAATCCTAAACTCTGTAACTGTTTTAAAGTCTCCACCGGCCTCATGGGAAATCCTAAACTCTGTAACTGTTTTAAAGTCTCCACCGGCCTCATGGGAAATCCTAAACTCTGTAACTGTTTTAAAGTCTCCACCGGCCTCATGGGGAAATCCTAAACTCTGTAACTGTTTTAAAGTCTCCACCGGCCTCATGGGGAAATCCTAAACTCTGTAACTGTTTTAAAGTCTCCACCGGCCTCATGGGGAAATCCTAAACTCTGTAACTGTTTTAAAGTCTCCACCGGCCTCATGGGGAAATCCTCCTGTAACTGTTTTAAAGTCTCCACCGGCCTCATGGGGAAATCCTAAACTCTGTAACTGTTTTAAAGTCTCCACCGGCCTCATGGGGAAATCCTAAACTCTGTAACTGTTTTAAAGTCTCCACCGGCCTCATGGGGAAATCCTAAACTCTGTAACTGTTTTAAAGTCTCCACCGGCCTCATGGGGAAATCCTAAACTCTGTAACTGTTTTAAAGTCTCCACCGGCCTCATGGGGAAATCCTAAACTCTGTAACTGTTTTAAAGTCTCCACCGGCCTCATGGGAAATCCTAAACTCTGTAACTGTTTTAAAGTCTCCACCGGCCTCATGGGGAAATCCTAAACTCTGTAACTGTTTTAAAGTCTCCACCGGCCTCATGGGGAAATCCTAAACTCTGTAACTGTTTTAAAGTCTCCACCGGCCTCATGGGGAAATCCTAAACTCTGTAACTGTTTTAAAGTCTCCACCGGCCTCATGGGGAAATCCTAAACTCTGTAACTGTTTTAAAGTCTCCACCGGCCTCATGGGGAAATCCTAAACTCTGTAAAAAGTCTCTGTAACTGTTTTTTAAAGTCTCCACCGGCCTCATGGGGAAATCCTAAACTCTGTAACTGTTTTAAAGTCACCACCGGCCTCATGGGGAAATCCTAAACTCTGTAACTGTTTTAAAGTCTCCACCGGCCTCATGGGGAAATCCTAAACTCTGTAACTGTTTTAAAGTCTCCACCGGCCTCATGGGGAAATCCTAAACTCTGTAACTGTTTTAAAGTCTCCACCGGCCTCATGGGGAAATCCTAAACTCTGTAACTGTTTTAAAGTCTCCACCGGCCTCATGGGGAAATCCTAAACTCTGTAACTGTTTTAAAGTCTCCACCGGCCTCATGGGGAAATCCTAAACTCTGTAACTGTTTTAAAGTGTCCACCGGCCTCATGGGGAAATCCTAAACTCTGTAACTGTTTTAAAGTCTCCACCGGCCTCATGGGGAAATCCTAAACTCTGTAACTGTTTTAAAGTCACCACCGGCCTCATGGGGAAATCCTAAACTCTGTAACTGTTTTAAAGTCTCCACCGGCCTCATGGGGAAATCCTAAACTCTGTAACTGTTTTAAAGTCTCCACCGGCCTCATGGGAAATCCTAAACTCTGTAACTGTTTTAAAGTCACCACCGGCCTCATGGGGAAATCCTAAACTCTGTAACTGTTTTAAAGTCTCCACCGGCCTCATGGGGAAATCCTAAACTCTGTAACTGTTTTAAAGTCTCCACCGGCCTCATGGGGAAATCCTAAACTCTGTAACTGTTTTAAAGTCACCACCGGCCTCATGGGGAAATCCTAAACTCTGTAACTGTTTTAAAGTCTCCACCGGCCTCATGGGGAAATCCTAAACTCTGTAACTGTTTTAAAGTCTCCACCGGCCTCATGGGGAAATCCTAAACTCTGTAACTGTTTTAAAGTCTCCACCGGCCTCATGGGGAAATCCTAAACTCTGTAACTGTTTTAAAGTCTCCACCGGCCTCATGGGGAAATCCTAAACTCTGTAACTGTTTTAAAGTCTCCACCGGCCTCATGGGGAAATCCTAAACTCTGTAACTGTTTTAAAGTCTCCACCGGCCTCATGGGAAATCCTAAACTCTGTAACTGTTTTAAAGTCTCCACCGGCCTCATGGGGAAATCCTAAACTCTGTAACTGTTTTAAAGTCTCCACCGGCCTCATGGGGAAATCCCTAAACTCTGTAACTGTTTTAAAGTCTCCACCGGCCTCATGGGGAAATCCTAAACTCTGTAACTGTTTTAAAGTCACCACCGGCCTCATGGGGAAATCCTAAACTCTGTAACTGTTTTAAAGTCTCCACCGGCCTCATGGGGAAATCCTAAACTCTGTAACTGTTTTAAAGTCTCCACCGGCCTCATGGGGAAATCCTAAACTCTGTAACTGTTTTAAAGTCTCCACCGGCCTCATGGGGAAATCCTAAACTCTGTAACTGTTTTAAAGTCACCACCGGCCTCATGGGGAAATCCTAAACTCTGTAACTGTTTTAAAGTCTCCACCGGCCTCATGGGGAAATCCTAAACTCTGTAACTGTTTTAAAGTGTCCACCGGCCTCATGGGGAAATCCTAAACTCTGTAACTGTTTTAAAGTCTCCACCGGCCTCATGGGGAAATCCTAAACTCTGTAACTGTTTTAAAGTCACCACCGGCCTCATGGGGAAATCCTAAACTCTGTAACTGTTTTAAAGTCTCCACCGGCCTCATGGGAAATCCTAAACTCTGTAACTGTTTTAAAGTCTCCACCGGCCTCATGGGGAAATCCTAAACTCTGTAACTGTTTTAAAGTCACCACCGGCCTCATGGGGAAAACTCTGTAACTGTTTTAAAGTCTCCACCGGCCTCATGGGGAAATCCTAAACTCTGTAACTGTTTTAAAGTCTCCACCGGCCTCATGGGGAAATCCTAAACTCTGTAACTGTTTTAAAGTCACCACCGGCCTCATGGGGAAATCCTAAACTCTGTAACTGTTTTAAAGTCTCCACCGGCCTCATGGGGAAATCCTAAACTCTGTAACTGTTTTAAAGTCTCCACCGGCCTCATGGGGAAATCCTAAACTCTGTAACTGTTTTAAAGTCTCCACCGGCCTCATGGGGAAATCCTAAACTCTGTAACTGTTTTAAAGTCTCCACCGGCCTCATGGGGAAATCCTAAACTCTGTAACTGTTTTAAAGTCTCCACCGGCCTCATGGGGAAATCCCTAAACTCTGTAACTGTTTTAAAGTCTCCACCGGCCTCATGGGGAAATCCCTAAACTCTGTAACTGTTTTAAAGTCACCATCCGCCTCATGGGGAAATCCCTGAATGGTTTTCTTCCTCCACGGCAACTGAGTTTGGAAGGACGCCTGTATTTTTGAAGTGACTGGATGTATTGATAAATCACCCAAAGTGTAATTAATAGCTTCACGATGCTCAAAGGGATATTCAATGTCTGCTTTATTTTGACCCATATACTAATAGGTGCCCTTCTTTGCGTGTTATAGAAAAACCTCCCTGGTTTGTGGTTGAATTTGTGTTTGAAATTTCCTGCTCGCATGAAGGACCTTACAGATAATTGTATGTGTAGGGTACAGAGATGATGTAGTCATAAAAAATCATTTTAAACACTATTATTGCACACAGAGTAAGTCCATGCAACTTATTATATGACTTGTTAAGCACATTTTTACTCCTGAAATTATTTAGGCTTGCATTAACAACGGCTTGAATTTTTATTGACTGAAGATATTTCAGCCTTTTATTTTTAATACATTTGTAAGAATAAAACATTTTAGTCCACTTTGACATAATGGGGTAGTGTGTGTAGGCCAGTGACAAAAACATCTAAATTTAATTCATTTTACTTTCAGGCTGTAACACAACAAAATGTGGAAAAAGTAAGGGGTGTGAATACTTTCAGAAGGCACTGTACAAGCCTGGGTGTCATGTCTACTCCCGCTCCCCCTCTCCAGCGCTCGACTCCACCGGTTTACTAAACACTGGCTCTGGCAATCATTACTACGCACACCTGGCACCATCGATACACGCACCTTTGCCTCATCATGAGACACACCTGGACTCCATCACTTCACTGATTACCTCCCCTATATCTGACACTCCCTTGGTTCCATTCCCCAGGCACTATTGGTTATGTGTTTCATGTCCCGACGCTACTCTTGTTCTGTATCTGTCCATGTTTCTTGTATTATTAAACTCACCCCATGCACCTGCGTCTCATCTCCCAGCGTTACACTAGGATATCAGCCATTCAAAATTGGCCTTAGTGGGAGTGACCATGAGTAAAGTTTTTGTCATCAGGCTATGTCTTTTGCTAACCTTTGTTAACCTCTAAACAGGGACTAAAATGGCCTCTTTCAACCAGATTATCTCAAAAATGGTTTGTGATACAAATGTAAAAACATTTTCAAACATCCTTTCACCCAATTAAGTTTCTATCTGAGAATTGCCAGAATCTGAGGTACCAAAAATATTTTCAGCTCCCACTGGTGTGGAATCGGCCCTATAGGCTATGGATCATTTGATTGAGACCACACCCAGCGGAGAATATTTATAATATATATAGAATAATATTTTGAGAAATAATAAGCAACTTATTCTAAAACACTGAGAAATATTGATATTGTATTGATTTCAAATGAAATTAAAGACATAGCAGTCGTCGTCGTCGTCGTCGTCGTCGTCCCCCAGACTGAAATTGAAAAAGCATGACCCGGTTCTGTAAATTCTGAAAGGTCCCCTAGTAGTGATTTCATACATAGCCATGAATCATAACCCAGAGGGTTAATTGTAATTCCTTAAATATGTATTGTAGTCAATGTTCTTTCGTGTCTATATCATTTTACAACCTTTAACAAAACATACCTCTGGGTCTTTTTCTGAACTATGTATCACCAGCCAAGGCTTAAGCAATTACTTGAACAAAAAAGTCAAATGTAAGATAAAAAAATGTGTCAGTGATGAGTTTGGTCCTAAAGAAGCAAAGGCCTCATCTGTAATGGTAGTGTCAGTGGTGTGGCATTTGGATGGCTTCGGCTTCCTGAGAGAGGTGGGGGGGAGGATGGGGCACAGCATCCGCACAGCATTACAATTTTAGTGTTGGCTTCGCTGAGAAAAATGTATGCAAAACTATTCATGTGCTGCTGCGGTGAGCACTGCTGCTGAGATACACAGAGAGTGAGAGAGGCCCAGGCACTCACTCACAGATGCATCAGTCTGTGATACTAGATCAAGGTGCTTACACGCAAAGTCAATTGATCGCACTTAAAAGTGCATGAGACGATATCTGGAATAAAGTGTTCACGTGTTAATAGCGACTGACAGGCTGTCAGGGGAAATCTGCACGCACACCGTTTACTTTGTGTAGTTAGAATGTCACCAGTGTGCGACGAGCAGTACCTTGAATTTGTGCTTTAAACGGAAATATGATGTATGATGATCTGGATGTGTAATACCCAGGGAAAGTCTGCTGGATTTCAATTTCAGATCAAATCAGATGTAGTGAACAGATTTCACACTGAGATTAGAAGTATTTTATTTGTTTAGGTCAGCATGGCTGGGAGATATAGGTCTATTCCTGCATCAATAGACTCCTGCCGTCCATGTCTATCCAGAGGTTGTATTCTTCTGTCAGTCTTTACTAGCTTTGCTTCTGTGACACTGCTCCCCTGCTGTGAGCCTGGGAGCCTTGCTGTACTGTAGATAAAGATTTGTGACCGTCTCTGATTCTACGTCTAGGCATTGTGTTTACTTACATATCTCTCATTCACTCTCTCAATTCAAATCAATTTAAGGGCTTTATTGGCATGGGGAACATATGTTAACATTGCCAAAGCAAGTGAAGTAGATAATAAACAAAAGTGAATTAAACAATAAAAATGTACAGTAAATGTTACACTCACAGAAGTTCCATAATAATTAGGAAATTTCAAATGTCATATTATGTCTATATACAGTATGTAACAATATGCAAATAGTTAAAGTACAAAAGGGAGAATTAATCAACATAAATATGGGTTGTATTTACAATGGTGTTTGTTCTTCACTGGTTGCCCTTTTCTTGTGGCAACAGGTCAACAATCTTGCTGCTGTGATGACACACTGTGGTATTTCACCCAGTAGATATGGGAGTTTATCAATATTGGGTTTGTTTTCAAATTCTGTGTCTCTCCAATGGGGCCTAATTTGCTGTTGAGAACTCTGTTGAAAGTGACATTTTCCCCCGCCTCAGTGCTCCACAGGACACCAGATGGAGGGATCACGATGCACTGTGTGTGTGTGTGTGTGTGTGTGTGTGTGTGTGTGTGTGTGTGTGTGTGTGTGTGTGTGTGTGTGTGTGTGTGTGTGTGTGTGTGTGTGTGTGTGTGTGTGTGTGTGTGTGTGTGTGTGTGTGTGTGTGTGTGTGTGTGTGT